>NC_142027.1:139849454-140190704 GCF_982192425.1 Myodes glareolus
ATGGGTGAGAAGCAAAACAAAAAGTTTGAAGAAATGAGTAAATCCATAAATGGTAACCTGGGAAACCAAGAAAAAAAAACAATCAAACAGGTAATGAACACAGTTCAAGAATTGAAAACTGAAATGGATGCAATGAAGAAAACATAAACTGAGAGCCAGCTGAATATGAAAAATCTAGGTAAACGAACAAAGACTACAGAATCAAGCATAACCAATAGAATACAAGAGATAGAAGAACGAATCTCAGATTCCGAAGGTGCCATAGAGAAAATAAATGCTCTGATCAAAGAAAGCAGCAAATCCAACAAATTCTCATCACAAAACATTCAAGAAATCTGGGACACAATAAAAAACCAAATCTAAGAATACTTGGGGTAGAAGAAGGAGAAGAATTGCAGATCAAAGGCTCAGAAAATATATTTAACAAAATTTTAGAAGAAAACTTTCCCAACCTAAAGAATGACATTCCTATGAAGGTTCAAGAAGCATACAGAACACCAATTAGACTGGATCA
Organism: Myodes glareolus; assembly: GCF_982192425.1. NCBI lineage: Eukaryota > Metazoa > Chordata > Mammalia > Rodentia > Cricetidae > Myodes > Myodes glareolus. The sequence goes on from NC_142027.1 coordinate 139,849,969, forward strand.
AAAAAAAAACCCTCACCATATAATAATCAAAACACAAAACATACAGATTAAAGAAAGAATATTAAGAGCTGCAAAGGGAAAAGGTCAAATAACTTATAAAGGTAAACCTATCAGACTTACACAGGACTTCTCTGTGGAAACCATGAAAGCCAGATAGTCCTGGATAGAGGTACTACAGAAACTAAGAGACCATGGATGCAAGCCCAGACTACTATATCCAGCCAAGCTATCATTCACTGTCAATGGAGAAAACAAAATATTCCAAGATAAAAACAAATTTAAACAATATGTAGACAGAAATCCAGCCTTACAGAAAGTAATAGAAGGAAAATTGCAACCCAAGGAATCTAACATTGCCAACACTGCCTACAATAACTCAGATATTTAGCGACCCTTCACAAGCACAACTCAAAGAAGGGAAACACACAAACTCTACTACACACACACACACACACACAAAATAACCGGAGTCAACAGCCACTGGTCATTAATATTACTTAATATTAATGGACTCAACTCACCTATAAAAAGGCACAGACTAAGAGACTGGATATGAAAACAGGATCCAACATTCTGCTGTTTAAAAGAAACACACCTCAACCACAAAGACACACATCTACTCAGAGTAAAGGGTTGGGAAAAGGTTTTTCTAGCAAACGGACCTAAGAAACAAGTGGGTGTGGCCACTCTAATTTTCAACAAAATTGATTTCAAACAAAAATCAAACAGAAGAGATGGAGACAGACATTTTATACTCATAACTGGAACAATTCATCAGGAAGAAGTCTCAATCCTGAATAGCTATGCCTCTAATATAAAAGCACCCACTTATGTAAAAGAAACACTTCTAGAACTCAAGGCAGTCATCAAACCACACACACTAATAGGAGGAGACTTTAACACAACTCTTTCACCAATGGACAGGTCAATCAGACAGAAACCTAACAGAGAAATAAGAGAATTAATAGAGGTAATGAATCAAATGGACTTAACAGACATCTATAGAACACTCCACCCAAATAGGAAAGAATATACCTTCTTCTCTGCAGCTCACGGAACCTTCTCAAAAATTGACCACATACACGGTAACAAAGCAAACTTCCACAGATACAAAAAAATATTAGTAACCACCTGTGTCTTGTAGGATCACCATGGAATAAAGTTAGAATTCAACAACAATTCTAACCCCAGAAAGCCTACAAACTCATGGAAGCTGAACAGTCAACTACTGAATCACCCCTGGGTCAAGGAAGAAATAAAGAAAGAAATTAAAGTCTTCCTTGAATTTAATGAAAACAAAGACACAACTTACTCAAACCTATGGGACGCAATGAAAGCAGTGCTAAGAGAAAAGTTCATAGCACTAAGTGCCCAATTAAAGAAAACAGAGAAAGCACACATTGGATACTTAAAAGCATACCTGAAAGCTCTAAAAAAAAAAAAGAAGCAGACTCACCCAGGAGGAGAAGACTGGAAATAAACTGAGGGCTGAAATCAATAAAATAGAAACACAGAAAATAATCCAAAGAATCAACAAAATAAAAAGTTGGTTCTTGGAGAAAATCAACAAGATTGACAAACCCCTAGCCAAACTAATCAAATGGCAGAAAGAGAACACTCAAATTAATGATATCAGAAATGAAAAGGGGGACATAACCACAGACACAGAGGAAATTCAGAGAATCATTACATCTTACTACAAAAGCTTATATGCCACAACGCTGGAAAATGTAAAAGAAATGAACTTGTTTTTAGATAAGTACCACTTACCAAAGTTAAATCAAGACCAGGTGAAAAATCTAAATAGACCTGTAAGTCGTGAAGAAATAGAAGCTGTTATCAAAAACCTCCCTACCAAAAAAAGCCCAGGACCAGATGGTTTCAATGCAGAATTCTACCAGAACTTCCAAAAAGAGCTAATACCTATACTACTTAATGTATTTTACAATATAGAAACAGAAGAGCCATTGCCAATTTTTTTTATGAAGCTACAGTTACCCTAATACCAAAACCACACAAAGACACAACCAAGAAAAAGAATTACAAGCCAATCTCACTCATGAACATCGACGCAAAAATTCTCAACAAAATAATGGCAAACCGAATCCAAGAACACATTAGAAAAATTATCCATTATGATCAAGTGGGCTTCATCCCAGAGATGCAGGGATGGTTCAACATACGCAAATCTATCAATGTAATCCATCATATAAATAAACTGAAAGAAAAAACCATATGATCATTTCATTAGATGCTGAAAAAGCATTTGACAAAATTCAATACCCCTTTATGATAAAGGTGTTGAAGAGATTGGGGATGAAAGGATCATACCTAAATATAATAAAAGCTATTTACAGCAAGCCGACAGCTAGCATCAAATTGAATGGAGAGAAACTCAAAACCATTCCACTAAAATCAGGAATACGACAAGGTTATCCACTTTCTCCATACCTCTTCAATATAGTGCTTGAAGTTCTAGCAAAAGCAATAAGACAACATATGGGGATCAAGGGGATTCGAATTGGAAAGGAAGAAGTTAAACTCTTGTTATTTGCAGATGATATGATAGTGTACATAAGTGACCCCAAAAACTCTACCAAAGAACTCCTACAGCTGATAAACACCTTCAGTAATGTGTCAGGGTACAAGATCAACTCCAAAAATCAGTTGCCCTCCTATACATAAAGGATAAAGAAGCAGGGAGGAAAATCAGAGAAACTTCACCTTTCACGACAGCCACAGATAGGATAATATCTCGGGATAACTCTAACCAAGGAAGTGAAAGACCTATTTGACAAGAACTTTAAGTTTTTGAAGAAAGAAATTGAGGAGGATACCAGAAAATGGAAAGACCTCCCCTGCTCTTGGATTGGGAGGATCAACATAGTTAAAATGGCAATTCTACCAAAAGCAATCTACAGATTCAATGCAATCCCCATCAAAATCCCATCAAACTTCTTCACAGACCTTGAAAAAACAATAATCAAGTTTATATGGAAAAACAAAAAACCCAGGATATCCCAAACAATCTTATATAATAAAGGAACTTCTGGAGGCATTACCATCCCTGACTTCAAACTCTATTACAGAGCTACAGTATTGAAAACAGCTTGGTATTGGCATAAGAACAGAGAAGTCGACCTATGTAATCGAATAGAAGACCCGGATATTAATCCACAAACCAATGAACACCTGATTTTCGACAAGGGAGCTAAAGGTATACAATGGAAGAAGGATAGCATCTTTAACAAATGGTGCTGGCATAACTGGATGTCAACCTGTAGAAGAATGAAAGTAGACCCATATCTAGCACCATGCACAAAACTCAAGTCCAAATGGATTAAAGACATCAACATTAATCTGACCACTTTGAACCTGATAGAAGAGAAAGTGGGAAGTAGTTTACAAAGCATAGGCACAGGAGACAACTTCCTAGGTAGAATCTCAGTAGCACAGACAATAAGAGAATCAATGAATGAATACATATATGCAAAAGTCTCTGAATTCACACTGTTTCTTGGTGAGCCAACAGATAAACACTAAGCCAATTATAACCTACCTCTCTGAAATAGCAGGTTACATCTGCTCCTCTTTTAGTTTTAGACTTGGAGATATAGAGAATATATATGTATAGTTAAGGATTCAACTCTAGTTGATTTTTAAGTAAAAGAAAAGTAGACTTACCTCCCAGAAAACTGACCAATCAGACAGCCCAGCGTTTGAGTTCATGTTGCCTAGATGACACCAAGGGATAAAGCATGATTAGGTGAGAGGAAGGAGCTCCCCAGAGATCTTGAGTCTCTTCCCTTCCAAATATGACAGAATGCCTCATGGGAAGCAGAACATCAGAAACCTCTATAGAAAACATTAGATTGAGGGAAATAAAAAGCAGTTGAATTTATCACATAACACTGATCCATGAGGGTCTGTTAATAGTTGAGAATTTTTATACCCATCATAAGTTTAATCTGGTGGCTTCGAATAAAATGACACTAATGATTAGGAAATATACATGTCAGCAAATTTAAGAAGGACATCTCGTCTGTGGTGGGAAAAAAATGAACAAACAAAATGCTAGAAAACAGACTCTCTGCCAGGGGTGGCTCTGACTAAAAGTACTTTAGCATCACCCAATCTAGTTGAGAAGAGAAAACACTAATGACATTAATAGAGGAAGCAGAGAAACATCATTACAAGAAACAAGACATTCCCATATAACAAAGAATAGTCCTAAAAAAGTGAAGAGGTCGTAGACCTGCCACTGAGATATCATGACATAGAGAAAATTAATTTGCCCTGATATGATAACGGTTAGAGTTGTTATGTTGGTAGATTGCAGGAGAGCTCATTATACTGCTTTGAGTGTGACTGTAGGGATTTCAAGTTCCTGCAATAAAACATCTTAGAAAAAAAATAAAAATAAAACATCTTAAAGATGACATAAAGAAAATATTTTAAAGAAAATATCTTTATGTCAGTGTAACTCATAAAAACTCAACCTTGAGTGAAGATTAAGCAAAGTGCAGTAAATTTAAACTAATTAATAAGACAACCATAACACCTACTAATATTTAATAACCAGTTCTTTTAGTATATTCAATTCCTGAATCAAATATTATCCTTTAGAACTAAGGAATCACTGGATGGATGGATAGATAGATAGATATAAATAGATATATGAATAAGTCAATAAATAAATAAACATGAATAATTAGGGCTGGAGGAATAGATAGAATAGATACATAGTATAGTAAAAAGCACTGACTGTTCTTCCAGGAGACCCAGGTTTGATTCCTGGAATACACATGGTAGCTAACAACCATCTTTAACTACAGTTCCTGGAAATCTGATGCACCTCTACCAGTCCTTTGTTTTGGATTGGTTAGGTTGGGTTAGTTGGGAGTTTGGGGGTTTGGGTTTTAGTTTCTATTTGAGACAGGGTCTTTCAACATAGTCATAGCTGTCCTAGAACTTACTATGTAGAAAAGGCTTCCCTGAATTCACAGATTCACCTGCCTCTGCCTTCAGAGTTTGGAATTAAAGGTGTGCACCAGCACTTTATAGGTGTAGCTTCTGACATGACTACTTGACACAATTTCATGGAAAACTCCCTGATCTTCTAGCTCTAACAATCTTTCAAACCCCTATTCTGCAATGTTCCTTGAACTTTGGGTGCAGAAGTTTTTAATAGATAAGCCTACTGGAATTAGGTGGTGTGACTACATTTTGGTTGGTTGTGTTTTTCTTTAGTATTCTGTCTGTTTAAAGAGAAGTATCCATCATGATGGGTCAAGGCTATATTTATTTATGAGTGTAAGGGTCAATGATTTTAGATTGCTGGGAAGGATTATGCTCATTTAGTAAGGTAGCATCTGTAGGCTCTTCTCAAGTAACCATTATTGCAACAAAGGTATATTTCTTTTTTTCTTTTTTTTATTAATTTAAAAAGAGATTGTAATTTGGGAAGGGGTGTGGAGGACTTGGTGTAAAAGAAGAAGAAGGAGTGATAAAGATGCAATGTGCTCATTTATAAAATTCCCAGAAAATATAAATAACTATTAAATAAAAATGAAGCATCACTTCAATTATATTTGCTTAAGGTATACAACACGCTCTTTTAATGTATTTATACCCAATAAAAGTTTTAGTACAATGAAAAAGATTAAGGTTATCTGTAACCTTTATTTTTATTTTGCTGTGAATATTTTTATTTATCAAAAGCCAACAGAGTCCAGCTCTGCTGACTTTCTCCCAGGATTTTGTTAGGTTGCCTCAGTGTAGGGAAAGGAACTTTGAAAATTTCTAGTCTAAGAGGAAATGGAATGAACTCACATGCTTGTAGTTCCAGTCATGTTTGTTCACTGTTTTAATTTAATTATCATTTTCTTGTCCTAATTGTCTCAATTCCAATTCTTCTTCTTCTTCTTCTTCTTCTTCTTCTTCTTCTTCTTCTTCTTCTTCTTCTTCTTCTTCTTCTTCTTCTTCTTCTTCTTCTTCTTCTTCTTCTCCTCCTCCTCCTCCTCCTCCTCCTCCTCCCCCTCTTCCTCCTCCTCCTCCTCCTCTTCCTCCTCCTTCTGATTCAATAGAATCATTTATGAGTTTTATAGGTTTGAATAATTTTCCTTACCTTTCTGAGCTCTCTTTGCTCAATCTACCAATTGGGGATGCCAGCTGTTGTCACTTTCCCTATATGAGACATTAGAAAAGTAGAAAGATACAGAAATGCTAATTCAGTGTGCTGTTGCTTTGGAAATTACACCTTGTAGTAAAGGAACTCTACTCTTTCTGATGCCCCTTCACCATGTTCTGGGAATTTGTTGGAAAAAATGCTTATAATTGTAAGAATGTATCATTGGAAAACTCTTACAACAGTTATTAAGAGACAGTTGGGGTAGCTGTGCTACTATTTCCACATTGGTTACACTCTCATCTTTACAATGATTGAGTAGATGATCTCAGAGATCATTCTATGTCTCAGTGTTGTTTAAAATATGTGTGTGAGGTAACCTGAATTTCCTTGACTGAAGTTTTCCTGGAAATTGTTGACATCATGGGTACAATGAGGTGTGAGAGGGTAGTAGAGGCCACCTGGAGCTCCCCTAAGGATGTCCTAGTGGGCTGAGATGGTGGATCCTTCTCTGTTACTCACCTCAGAATAGAGAATGGAGGACCTTTGGGGCCAGATCAGCCAGGGCCAATCATGAGGGGCAAGTAGAAATCTTGACTTTCTAATTGGATTTATTAGAGAGAGCTCTCTTAACTTTGAATAAAGTAAATATGAGTTTGGCTTTCGCTGTTGTTAGGAACTTCCTGGGCATGCTATGCTCAGGGAATTCAGCTCTCTGATTTAAATTCTTCATCCCTCACACCTTAAATGGTTCAGGACTTTTGGTCCAGTAAACATTTCTAACTTCCTTTTCATAGGCTTTAGGGTAGAACTATCCCATTATATTTCCCTGTCACTTTCCAAATGAGAAGGTCATTAAGTGCTAGAGTTGACACACGGGGATATCAGCATGAATGACAACTGGTGAGTCCCTTTGGGTGGTGAAGATTCCAAGTCTTGCATTCAATGAACTCTTCCATGGATGAACAGACACTAGAGTGGGGCCTTTCAAACACTGGCACATTTCTTCTACCTCTTCCTTCTTATTTCCCTATCTCCTCATTCTTTAACAAGGTCTCACATATCCCAGGTTGGCGCTGTCCTTTCTAGGTAGTCGAGGATCATCTTGAACTTCTGATCTTCTTGACATCACCTCCAAGTGCTGGGATTATAGGAATGAACCATCACATCCAGTTTTATGTGATCCTGTAGCTTTCTACAAGCTAGGCAAACATTCTACCAGCTGCGCAGCACACCTAATCCCTTCATTGGCTCATTTCATTGTTGGTATCCCTGCTTCACAAGCTTTCATAAACAGAAAGCCTCTATCAGAATTGCTCTCTATTAGCAGATGAGATTGCCTTATATATCATTTTGTCAGAGTCTTGTCTGTCTGACTAAAAAGCTGGCAGCTTGATTTAGAGCAGATGATAGAGTTAGTTTTTTTTTTTTAAATAAACTTCTGGTCGAATAATTTGCAATGAAAGTTTTATAAATAATTGTTGCTACATTTTTTTAAAAAAATATTCTTTTGAGAAATTTAAGTGCCTTGGCTAAGATTGACATTTTCTGGAGGACATAAAGGTATTAACATCATCTGAGCCTGAATGGGGAGCTCAGACTATGCAGAAACCTGAATTTTGGGTCTGGAGAAGGGATTCAGTGATTGAGTGCTCATGTAGCACAGCTTATGATTATTGAGCAAAATAAAATGGAGGAAGAGGTCCCTGTGTTTTATTTATCTACACCCCATTGTTATGTCTTTGGAGAAAAAGTTGGAGAGAGGGAATACTGGACAAGGGCAGCTGGATTAATTTTATCTTTCAGAACAGCACAGAACATGAGATTCTAAGATAAGAAGTGTTAGACAGGAAGTCACAAAGTAGGTGTTGGGTTCATTAGAAAGATCTGAAAGGTTCTCAAGGAAATTGTTTATTGGGTGAATTTAATTTAAGCTTATATGTTCAATTCTGTTTAAAGTTTCATTAACTAAAAGTCCTAGAAATATCCAGTTAGCTTTCTGCCTGATAAGAATGTTCACTTATCTTTCAATCTTTTACTTTGTCTCCAATAAATAAGAAATTATAATTAAAATTATTTATACCCCATAGGTGAAATGTCATCATTTTTGTTCATGTTTAACTTGTCTGATGACCCTTTATGAAATTCCCTCAAACACGTTTTTATTTCCTCTTAGATGTTGGCTCCTTTATTGTTGTTCCACCCAAATACATTAAATTTATAGTTTTTAAGATCTTTGTATTATAAAGATATATTACATATCAATAATCTTAAATTAAACCCAAACTAAGCCAAACTAGCCTAGTCCAGCCCAACCCAAATCAAACCAAGGATGGGAGATAGGTCAGTTGGAAAAGTGCTCACCATGAACGAATGAGGACCTGAATTTGGTCCCCAACAATCAGGTGAAAAACAAGATGTGATAGTATTTATTTATAATCTCGGTGCTGAGGAGGCAGAGACAGGTGGATATTTCAGGTTTACTGGTCAGCTAATCTAGCAGAATGCACAAGCCCCATGATCCAGTGAGAAACACTGTCTCAAAAAATAATGTGAATGGCACTTCTGAGGAATTTTACCTGAGAGTTACCTCTGGCCTCCATACACATCATTTCTGTGCATGTGTTGGGTGGAAGATTCTTGTATCAGAATCCTGGAACCCTGAACATTTCTAAATGTAGTGTTATGCATGCCTACACTGCAAGAGTACTTTAAGATAATGTAGATTGAAGTATACACAATTATGCTCTGATACAATATAATTTGATTTTATCAAGTATAAACTCTGGAGCCTGGTAAGTTTTACCAACGGCAGAATAATTAGAGTTGAGAAATCACTCCTTGTAAAATATTGATCCTGTTCTGTTGTAGGGCAGGACTAAGTCATCAGTTAAGTCACTATGAGTCAGAGATTGAAGATTTGAGCTGTATCATGCATTCCCTCCATTTTTGAGGATAGTCAGGTGATTCCTATGCATGTATAGCATTACAAAGTAAAATTTCAGTCTGAGACTAATATCCAGCAGTAGGTAATTGCTATTTTAATCACTGTGTCATGGAATCTTTGCTTTGGAGAAACCCAAATCAAACAGGGAGGGAGGAAGAAACAGAGGAAAGGAACAAGGGAGAGAAGAAGAGACAGTTGGAGGGAAAGAGGGAGAAAGAGAGAGAAGAAGGGAGGTAAGAAAGGGGGAAGGGAGAAAGAGAGAGAAGATCAGACCATAATACCAAGAGAATGCCTCTCATTTCTGATGGATTCTGATTCTGATTTCTATGATTCTAGGTTCTCAGAAACTGTGCTTTAAAACATGGCAGTTACAAGCAATATGACAGAAACAATTTTTCTGGGGTTTTCCCAGAGTCAGCATGTACAGAAGGTTATTTTTGTGATGTTTCTCCTGATGTATATAGCCATTGTGCTGGGGAATGGCCTCATTGTGGTGACTGTTATGGGCAGCAAAGGACTCTCTTCCCCTATGTATTTCTTACTCAGCTACTTGTCATTGGTAGAGCTCTGTTACTGTTCTGTCACAGTCCCCAAGCTCATCTTTGACTCTTTGCTCAAGAGGAAAGTCATTTCCCTTCAGGGCTGCATCACACAGATATTTTTCCTCCATTTCTTTGGTGGCACTGAAATCTTTCTTTTGACCGTGATGGCCTATGACTGCTACGTGGCCATCTGCAAGCCTTTGCACTATGTGACCATCATGAATCGAAGAGTATGTGGCCTCCTGGTAGGGGCAGCATGGAGTGGGGGCTTGTTGCATTCTGTTGGACAAGCGTTCCTCATTTTCTAACTGCCCTTTTGTGGTCCCAACATCATTGACCACTACTTCTGTGACGTCTACCCAGTGTTGATGTTGGCTTGCTCAGACACCTTCCCCCTTAGCCTGCTAATCATCATCAATGGTGGTTCCATCTCAGTGATCAGCTTTGCAGTGCTTCTGGCTTCTTATGTGGTCATCCTGCATTCCCTGAGGAGCCACATGGCAGAAGGATGGCGTAGGGCACTCTCTACCTGTGCCTCTCACCTTGCTGTGGTGGGTCTGTTCTCCATCCCCTGTTTTTTGGTCAATATAAGACCCTGCATTACCTTCTCTGTGGACAAGATCGTGGCTGTGTTTTATACAGTTGTCACACGTCTCTTGAACCCCATTATTTACTCTTTCAGGAACTCTAAGGTAAAAAAATGCCATGAAGAGACTTGCATGGAGGAAGTCGACTTGGGAAGAAAAGTAGAAAATTTGGTCAAAACAGAGATAGTCAATGGGAAGTTGGGGGATAGCTCAGGTTTCCCTAGATTTCTGCCTTGTTTGACAATGGCCTTATTGAAATTTCCATTTCCTCACCTTTATGTCAATAGGAAAACAGTGAAGATATCTAGAGTGGAGTAAGAGGGATATTCTAGTGCCAGAATGGCCTTGAGGTAGATTGGCGAGTCTGGAAAAGTGAACTTCTTCAGTACCCCAAGCCAGTCTGGGAAGATTGAGGAAGGAGATAAAGAAAGAGGAAAATGAAGAGCCAGTGTTCTTAGTTTTGTTCTCCGATGTATTTCAAGTATCTAGAATATTTTTTGGCACTTTGTTGGTATTCCATTAATATTAACTGATCAAATGAGTGAATGAATAAATACTAGTTATGGAAAATGAAAACAATGAAAGCAACTAAAAGATGTTTACAGAAATATATTTTCTTATCTTGGGACTTAGAAGTTGTGTAGTATCACAATACAAACAGAATCCAAAACTCTGAGAAAATCACAAGCTATTGTAAATGAATGAATATATGAAAGAACAAACAAAAGTCATATATTCAAAGTAACTGTAAATAAACAAATATAATTAAATTATATTAAATTCACCCAAACTATTCAGAATCATATCAAATGCTTCCCTTCACCTTGAATATTGTAGTGATAAAATGTCTGTGTATGTGTCTGTGTGTGTATGTGTGTGTGTGAGAGAGAGAGACAGAGACAGAGATAGAGATAAAGAGAGACTGAGAGAGAGACAGAGACAGAGAACATGGATCCTTCACCCAAAGGCTGAATTTCTTCTGGGTGTATGAATCAATAACTGAAAATCAGAAATTTTTTTAAGGGTGCACCAGTACATGGAGTAGTAGAATTATTGTAGGTCCAATGTCAGGGGCAGGTTGGTAGAAGGTTGAGAAAAACAAACTGAAATCCGACATTAACAGCACCTAAGTACTGCTTTTGAAAATAATTTCCCCTTTCATCTCCTCCCTTCCAACCATCCCATGTAACATCCTACCCCACTCCCTGTAAAATTTATGCCCTCTTTTTCTTTAATATATATGTATATATGTGTGTGTGTATATTTTAAAATAAATAAATACAGTCCATTCAGCCTGTATAAATGTTAACTGTATTTATATGTTTTCAGGGCTTACCATTTGGTTTTGGATAACCAGGTGGTGTGCTCTTCCCGAGCAAAGACTATTTCTCCCACTCCTTAGTTGCCTGCAGTTCTTTGTCTAGGGTTGAAGCCTAGTGAGCTTTCCCTCTTCTGTGCTACCATGTCCATTGGTGTCATCTTTGTTCAGCTTTGTTTAGGCAGCCATGAAAGGTGAGACTGGATGGTTGTAATTTCTGACATTTCTAGGAGACAACCTCACAGCAAACTCCGTGCTTCTCTGACTCTTATAGGTTCCCTCTTCTACAATGATCTCTGAGCCTTAGGTACAGGAGTTGTGTTGTAGATGTGCCTATGATCTACCTAGCAATGTGTTCTTTGCTATGTTGGTCATAACCTAAATGAGATCTGTCTCATGATGTAGGTCTGAAATTCAAGCAGGTGGTTGGTTACTGTCATAATATTGATGCCACTATTGCACTACTGGCCAATCTTGCCAGGCTAGTTGTTATTGGAATTCCCCTCTGTATGCTGTGATTACCATTATTGAATAAAAAACTGCTTTGGACCTATAACAGGGCAGAACTTAGCTAGGCAAGAAAAACTAAATTGAATGCTGGGAGAAAGAAGGTGGAGTTAGGGTGAAGACTTGGTGCCGCCGCCAAAGATAGACACAACAAAATTTTGCTGGTAGGCCATGACCTCGTGATACTGCACAGATTAATAGATAAGGGTTAAATTAAGATGTTATAAGCTAAGGCTTTGCAGATTCTAGTGAAATAAACATGTGTTTTTTTCTTTCAGTTTGTTTATATGGTAGATTACATTGACAAATTTTCCTATGTTGAAACATCCCTGCATCTCTGGGATGAAGTCAACTTGACAATGGTGGATGATTTTTTTTATGTGTTCTTAGATTCAGTTTGCCAGTATTGTATTGAGCATTTTTGCATCAATATTCATGAAGTAGATTGGTCTGTAATTCTCTTTCTTTTGTACATCTTTGCTTGGTTTCAGTATCAGGGTAATTGTGTACTCATAAAATAAATTTGGTCTTATTCTTTCTGTTTCTATTGTGTGGAGCAATTTGAGGAGATTTTGTATTAGCTGTGTTTTGAAATTCTGATAGAAACCATCTGGCCCTGGGTTCTTTTTGGTTGGGAGACTTTTAATAACTGTTTCTATTTTCTTGGGGGTTACAGGTCTGTTTAAGCTGTTTATCTGGACTTTATTTAATTTTGGTATGTGTATCTCTCAAGAAAGTTGTCCATTTCTTTAAGATTTTCCAATTTTGTGGAGTACAGATTCTTGAAGTATGAACTAATGATTTTCTGCTTTTCCTCAGAGTCTGTTGTTATGTCCTCCTTTTCATTTCTGATTTTTCTTAATTTGGATATTCTCTGTCTCCCTTTTGGCTAGTTTGGATAAAGATTTGTATATTTTGCTGATTTTCTCAAAGAACCAATTGTTTGTTTAATTGATTCTTTGTATTGTTCTATTTATTTCAATTTTATTGATTTCAGCCCTGAGTTTATTTCCTGTCATCTAGTCTTTCTGCATGAGTTTGCTTCTTTTTGTTCTAGAGCTTTCAGGTGTGCTGTTAAGTTACTTGTGTGAAATTTCTCCTAATTATGTAAGAACTTAGTGCTATGAACTTTCTTCTTAGCACTGCTTTTCTTATGCCCCATAATTTTGGGTATGTTTTAAATTCATTTTTATTTAATTCTAGAAAGGTTTTAATTTCTTTATTTTTTCCTTGATCCAGTGATGGTTCAGTTGAGAGTTCTTCTGTTTTCATGAGTTTGTAGGCTTCTTGTAGCTTGTGTTGTTGTTGATCTCTAACTTTAGCCCATGGTGGTCTGTTAATATACAAGGAGTTATTTCAAATTTATAGTATCTGTTTAGATTTGCTTTGTGGCTGATATGTGGTCAGTTCCAGAGAAGGTTCCATGAGATGCTGAGAAGAAGGTATATTCTTTTGTCATGGGGGTGAAATATTCTGTAGATGTCTAATAAGATCATTTAAGTCATAACATCTGTTAGTTCCATTGTTTCTCTGTTACATTTCTGTCTGGAATACCTGTCCATTGGTGAAAGTGGGGTGTTGGTTAAAGTCTCACACTATTAATATGTGGGAGTTTGATGTGTGATTTAAACTTTTGAAATGTTTCTTTTACACCTTTGTATGTGGGGCATAGATGTTCAGAATTGAGACTTCATCCTGATGATTTTTTTCCTTTGATGAAATATGAAATGTCCTTCTTCATCTCTTTTGGTTAATTTAATTTGAAGTCTCTTTTGTTATACATTATCGTATAGATATACGATAGGTACACTGGCTCGCATCTTAGGTTCATTTGATTGGAAAAATCTTTTCCCAACCCTTTATTCTGAGGATTTGTCTGTCTTAGAAGTTATGGTGTATTTCTTGTGTGTAGCAGAAGGATGAATCCTGTTTTTATATCCATTTGTCAGCCTGTGTCTTTTTATTGACAAATTGAGCCCATTGATATTAATAGATGTTCTTGACCAGTCATTGTTAATTCCTGCTATTTTTTGGTTTTGGTGGTGGAGGTAGTAGTGTGTATGTTTCACTTCTTTGAATTTTGCTCTTGTGAAATTATCTATTGCCTGTGTTTCTTGTGAATGTAACTGAGTTTCTTCTAGTACTTTCTGCAGTGCTGTATTTTTGGATAGGTATTATTTAAATCTGGTTTTGTCATAAAAGAGTCTTGTTTTCTCCACCTTTGTTGATTGAAAATTTTGCTGTGTATAATAGTCTGGGTTGGCATCCATTGCCCCTTATTGTCTGTAAAATGTCTTTCCAGGTCCTTCTGGCTTTTAGAATCTCCATTGAGAAGTTGGATGTAATTCTGGTAGGTCTGCTTTAATGTGTTACTTGACTTTTTTTCCTTTGAAGCTCTCAAAATTCTTTCTTTATTCTGTATGTTTAGTGTTTTAATTATTATATGGTGAGGGAACTTTTCTTTTCTTTGGTTCATTCTAGTTGGTGTTATGTAAGCTTCTTGTACATTTATAGGCATGTCCTTCTTTAGGTTGGGGAAGTTTTCTTCTGTGATTTTGTTGAATACGTTTTCTGTGCTTTTAAGTTGGACTTCTTCTCTTTCTTCTATCCATATTATTCTTAGGGTTTTTTTCATGGTGTCTCAGATTTCCTGAATGTTTTGAGTTAGGAATTTATTGGATTTAACATTTTCTTTGACTGCTGAATCTATTTCCTCTATTGTATCTTCAATGCTTGAAATCTTCACTTTCATCTCTTGTATTTTATTGGTGATGAATATATATGTAGTTCCTATTTGCTTCCTCAGATTTTCTTTTTCTAGAACTCCCTGGGTTTGTGTTTTCTTTACTGTTTTTATTTCACTTTTCAAGTATTGAACTGTTCATCTGTTTTATTGTTTTTTCTTGTTTTTTTATTTCTTTAAGGACTTTATTGATTTCTTCCATTCTTTTGTTTCTTTTCTTCAACTTCTTTAAGGGAATTTTTCATTTCCTATTTCAGAGCCTATCATTTTCATAAAACACTTTTAAGTTTATTTGCTTGTGTTTCAGTTGCATTGGAATGTACAGGTCTTGCTGAACCCAGATCACTGGGTTCTGGTGGTGCCATACTGCCCTTTCAGTGCTTGAATGTATTGTTACAGTGGCATTTACTTACTTTTTCTCCCATCTGGTATAGCTTATACCTGTGTCTATTCTTCCAACTACTGTAGTTTACACCTGTGCCCATGTAGTTTGCTGTTTTACCAACGGGTGAGGTTTGTGCCTGTTCCCATGTTGTCTGCTAGGGTTGTGGTGGAAGGCTGACCACATGGAGGATGTTCAGATGCATGGGGTTTGGGTGTCAGAGTGGGTTTTTGAGGAACCGAGTTCAGTGCATGGTGATGGTGGGGCACAGCCTGAAGACAGGTATCTCATTTGCCTGCAGGCTGGCGGAGACTGCCATGATGTATGTATGTTAAGAAGCTTTCCGTAAACCATTTTCAAATGTCTTTCATGTTAAGTTTTGCTTCTCCATACTCTGTCCTCTAGTTTGCCCTCCCATCTTCTATCTCATTTAATCCTTCCTGCTCTATTGTTCTTTTCCCCATAATATCATATTCTTTTTATCTCTTTTCGTTCACTTTCTATGCACTGCATCATCTCTTACTAGTTTTCTGCCTTCTGCGTGTGTACATGCACACACACATACAATACAACAAAGTTTTTAAAATTAAAATTATATATATATATACGTGTGTGTGTGTGTGTGTGTGTGTGTGTGTGTTACTCACTGACACATTGGCTTCTCTTGTCCCTGATTTTCTTAAAGAGTAACATACACATATAGCATTATGACTTGTGATTTTCTCTTAACACATTTCAAAGAGCCACGCATATATTTTACCACTTACTATTATACAATAACTTATTGAATGAGTGTATTATAATTATTTTACTATTTTCTTGTAAGTGTGTCTTGGTCCAACAAGACACATGTAAGCTTACAACTTTTCATATATAGGTGCTGTTGTATACCTTATCTTAAGTTTGGAAAGGTTCCTCTTGCATATGTAGTTAGGTGTAAAATTGTTGTTAAAATTAATGCTTCTAAAAGTGGTTAGACCAATATTCACTACAACTAGCAATGGTTTAAGAGATTCTATTGCTATACACCCTTGCCAACATGTGTATCACCATGATTTCTTTTGGTAGTTTCAGGCATTCATGCAATGTACATTCTTCGTTTACCTGAGAGGCTACAATAAGAATACTAGTTTGAAATAGCTCAACCACAAATATTCATTTCTTATTGTTTTGCTAGCTCAAAGTGAAGGCAGCAGAAAAGTAGGTGTCTCTTCAGGACTTCCTTCAAGACACAAGGATGCAAACTGAATTATTTGCCTAGAGAGAAAAGTTAGGAATAAAGATCTGGGAGAGAATAAACCCACAGGCATCTAAGACTTGGCACTGAACTTTTATTTGGATGGTAAAGTGTGACTTTGCAAAGCTGGAAAATCTGGGGTCACAAGTTCTTTCAGACTTTGTCCACCTCTCTATATTATCACACCTGGGCCATGGCCAAGACAGAGCCTCGAAGGACTATCGTACTTAAATTACTGGTTTAGTGCCAACTTTTTCCAGCTTGGGAGGTGGAAGAGACTGATTTTTTTAAAGAGGTGGGTCTTCATTTCAGACACCCAGTGAAGACATCTTCAACTTACTATAGTTTTCAGAACAGGAATGAAAACAGAGTGACATCGCCCCTGCTCTGGTTGATCATCTATTAGTGACTTAATTCAAGATGTCAAACATCGGGCTTCAGGGCTGGGATCTTTAGGGAGGAAAAACATCCATATATTCCCCAATTTTCTTCTTACTCCTGGCTTCAGAGAGACAGAAAAGCTCAGTCCAAGATATAGGGCAGCTGTAGGCAAGATGAGGCTGTGCTGTAACATGAAGCATGTTGGGAACTCCTTTTATGGTCAGAACGCAAAATTACAACTGAAACTTCAGAAAATTTCAAACCTTCAGCACAAGGATAAAATTATTAATTAAGACTTTCAATTTTCACCACAAGTAAGTTTTTTCTCTATTGTTGATAACTTTTTGCTTAGTTCTATTTTATGTTTGTTTTTATATTATAATGCAACAACATAATCTATTTGAAAATTGTGTTTGTGGTATATATGTGTTGACTATGTTTGTGTGTGTGTGTGTGTGTGTGTGTGTGTGTGTGTGCATGTGCACACACATGAATACATGTTCTTGTGGAAGGCAGAGGTTAATGTTAGAATTATTCCCGGTGTTGGAGATGCAGATGTATGCTGTTTATCTTTTAACATGGATGGCAGAGAGCTGAGCTTAGGTCCCTTTGCTTACACTACAAGTATTTTACTGATTGAGTTCACTCTCCTCTTTGGCTATTAAAATAACTCTAAGTTTACTTTTCTCTCTGAAATTTCAATGACGTTTCTGAAATTCTCTTTTATACTTGATATAAAAGTTTGAATTTAGAAATGAGACTAGTTAATAACAAATAACAACTTGATTTTGTTTGGAAGGTTTTTGGTGGCCACAGTGTGCTCATATATTTTCTTATGTGACCCTTCAAAACTGTCTGGGGCAAGAGACTTGAAATGGCTACTTAGTCATTCTGAGTCAAATTTTTAACCTTTAATAATCAAAAGGGTTAGGTAAGATAACCATTGTCTTAATCAGTGTTCTCTGGAACAGTGGTTCTCAGTCTGTGGGTTGTAACCCCTTTGTGGCTGCGTATCAGATATCCTGCATATCAGACATTTGTATTATGATTCATCACAATAGCAAAATCACAGTTATAAAATAATAACAAAAATAATTTTATGGTTGGGTGTCACCACAGCATGAGAAACTTAAACTTATTAAAGGGTTGCAGCGTTAGGAAGATTGAAAACCACTGCTCTAGAAGAATAAACTTACAGAATGAATGAATCTCTCTCTCTCTCTCTCTCTCTCTCTCTCTCTCTCTCTCTCTCTCTGTCTCTCTTTGTGTATATGTAATATATATTATTACATAACTATAAATACATGCATATGTATCCAATTCTAATATTCCCATATACATGAGGTATTAGAATGGTTTACACACTGTCGTCCAGCTAGTCAACAATGACTGTGTATTGATGGAAAGCCCAAGAATCCAGCAATTGTTCAGTCCACAACGTTGGATGTTTCAGTTGGTTTCAGTATATTCTGGAATTCTGAAGAAGGTGGCTCTAAAATGCCAGTGAAGAAATAGACTTGCCAGTGAAAGCAAGAGTAATCTGGTAAAGAGAGAGCGAGATTACCTCTTCTATGTGGATCTTCCTGCCTCAAAAGATCTGGTTTAATCTTCTCACCTTAAAGATCTGAATTAGAAGTGAGTTTACCCATTTCAAATGATTTAGTTAAGAAAAATAACCCCTGGAAGGAGGAAGCTGATTCTACCCACTCCTGCCCAGATAACTGAAGCAGCAGGATGTGATCTGCCCCACTGAAAAAGAAATCCAAGAAGGAAATGATATTAACTGAGTAAGGAAGAAAGGAAAAGAAACAACTTCCAAAAAATTTATCCTTTCTTCTATAAGAATCTGGATGTCAGCTGTAGCAGAAGATCCATCAAAGGGGTGAGTTTGCTCCTGACACATGGCAGAAGCCCAACAAGGAGGAGCTCAGACGTTCCCTGACCCCCTTGACTCCCTGGTCATTCTGCAGGGGCTGCTCCACCCTGCTAAGCCCTCTCACCTCCTATCACATCTCAGGTCTCACCCAGGAACCTCTTTCCTTATTCCTCCCGTCCTCCCCTTCCTCGGGGCCATAAAATTCCCCAGCACACGCTGCTTGGGCACTGGGCCTGGGTGGTAAGTGCAAACCAGCAGGAGGGAGTTACTGTGTTTCAAGACCCGGATATTAACCCACAAACCTATGAACACCTGATTTTTGACAAGGGAGCTAAAAGTATACAATGGAAGAAGAAAAGTATCTTTAACAAATGGTGCTGACATAACTGGATGTCAACCTGTAGAAAAATGAAAGTAGACCCATATCGAGTACCATGCACAAAACTCAAGTCCAAATGGATTAAAGACCTCAATATTAATCTGATCACATTGAACCTGATAGAAGAGAAAGTGGGAAGTAGTCTACGAGACATGGGCACAGACCACTTCCTAGGTAGAACCCTAGTAGCACAGACAATAAGAGAATCAATGAATAAATGGGACCTCGTAAAACTGAGAAGCTTCTGTAAAGCAAGGGACACTTTCAGTAAGACAAAAAGGCTACCTACTGCTACGGACCGGATCAGGGGAGCCACTCAGACCGTGAGGGAATCAGGGCGATGGATGGAAGATTTCAGGATATGATGGAGGAAATTGACAGTCACTCTCAATGTATTTTTGAAAATGCTGCTGTGTTTACTTATTCAGTGTGAGGTTTTTATAGTATTACAAACAAAGAACTTGGCAAAGGCATACATCATCAGATCATAAAAAAAGCATAGAATAATTTACAAAAAGAATCTTTGAAAATGCTTTGACTTGGGCACAAGGACTTTCGCCCAGTCTGTACCAGGTGGCTGGCAGGGCTAAGTGACCTTGTGCTCAGAATATCTTGGGGTGTGAGAGGAGAAGGCCACTATCTTCCTGGGAAAACTTTCTGCTAGGAAATTTTAGACATGATCTCAAACTTGTCTGAATCTGGTTTCATACCATAAATCTCAACATTCTTCCCTCCCTGACTCTCAGGGTCTGATGTTGTAATTAGCCTAGGTTTATTCTGGCCATAATGAAGGCTGCATAGGCCTCCTGCACGTACTTCTCAGGCAAACATCTAGTGTTGCTGCAGCTGTTTTCCTACAGAAGGCTTCTAAGGTTTCTCCTGATAAGAGCAACTCCTTTTGCTCCACATCATTAAGGAATTATTTTAACGATGACTTCCCTATTTCCAGAACTGGCTATTTCTTTAAAGGCTTTAATGAATAGGGGCGCAAAACTCAAAAATGTCCTCAGCAGTCTTGCTTGTATCCGCAACTGCCTGGAATAGTCTGATCTGTTAGCAATATGCAAGGATCACAAAGAACATACAGACAAGGGAAAAGACAGACATATAGCACCAAGTACAGTCAGGTTGAGTCAGTACAAATAGCAACTCAGGAAGCATTACACCAGAACTGATTGCCACGGGACAGCCCAGAACACAACTCCAAGATGCGCGGATCCTGTTCTTTCCAGGAATATTTGCCCATCCAGTCAGCATTTCTGCTACACTGGCGAGACAGCCGTGGATGTAGCAACCTACCTTCTGACTGGGAGAAGATCTTCACCAACCCCTCATCAGACTAAGGTCTAATCTCCAAAATATACAAAGAACTCAAGAAACTAGGCACTAAAACTCTAATTAACCCAATTAAAAAATGGGGTACTGAACCGAACAGAGAATTCTCAACAGAAGACGTTCGAATGGCCAAAAGACAGTTAAGGTCATGCTCAACCTCCTTAGCAATCAGGGAAATGCAAATCAAAACAACTTTGAGATATCATCTTACACCTGTCAGAATAGTTAAACTCAAAAACACCAATGATAGCCTATTCTGGAGAGGATGTGGGGTGAGGGGAACACTCATCCATTGTTGGTGGGAATGCAAACTTGTGAAATCACTGTTGAACTCAGTGTGGCCTTTTCTCAGAAAACTGGGAGTCAATCTCCCTCAAGACCCAGCAATTCCACTCTTGGGAATATACCCAAGAGATTCCCTATCATACTACAAAAGCATTTGTTCAACTATGTTCATAGCAGCCCTATTTGTAATAGCCAGAACCTGGAAACAACCTAGGTGCCCCTATAGAAGAGTGGTTAAAGAAGGTGTGGAACATATACACATTAGAGTTTTACTCAGCGGTAAAAAACAATGACATCTTGAATTTTGCATGTAAATGGATGGAACTAGAAAATGCTTTACTGAGTGAGGTAACTCAGACCCAAAAAGAGGAATATGGTATGTACTCACTCATAAGTAGATTCTAGCCATAATTAAAGGTCTTTGAGCCTATAATTCGTGATCCTAGAGAAGCTAAATAAGAAGGTGAACCTGAAGAAAATCATATAGTTATCCTCCTGGATACTGGAAGTTGACAAGATTGCCAGGCAAAATTGGGTGCACGGTGGGTGGGAGATGTAAGGGGAGATGGGGGGAGAGAAGGGAGAAGGGGAGGATTGTGAATAGCTTGGGGGAATGGGATGGGAGGAGGGAGGAAGGATGGATATGGGAGCAGGGAAGTAAATATCTCATTTAAGGGAGTCATTTTAGGGTTAGCAAGAGACTTGATTCTAGAGGGGTTCCTAGGTCCAAGGAGAGGTCCCCAGATTGTTCCCTGGGCAGCAGAAAAGAGGGTGCCTGAACTGGCTTTGTCCCATAACCATACTGATGAATATTTTGCATATCAGCATAGAACCTTCATCTGGCAATAGATGGAGATAGAGACAGAGACCCACATTGGAACACTGGACTTATCTCCCTAGGTCCAAATGAGAAGCAGAAGGAGGGAGAACGTGAGCAAGGAAGTCAGGATTAGAGGGAACCTTCATCCAACGATGGATGGAGATACAGACAGAGACCCACATTGGAGCACTGGACTGAGCCCCCCAAGGTCCAAATGAGGAGCAGAAGGAGGAAGAACATGAACAAGGAAGTCAGGACTGCTAGGGGTGCGTTCACCCACTGATACAATGGTACTGATCTAATGAGAGCTCACCAAGGCCAGCTGGACTGGGACTGAATGTGCATGTGATCAAACCGGATTCTCTAAATGTGGCTGACTGAGAAGCCATTGATAATGGCACTGGGTCTTGTTTCTTCTGCATGTACTGGCTTTTTGGGATCCTAGTCTGTTTGGATGCTCACCTTCCTAGACCTGGAGGGAGGGGGAATGAACTTGGACTTCCCACAGGGCAAGAAACCCTAACTGCTCATAAGACTGGAGAGGGAGGAGGAGAGGGAGTAGGGAGAGTGGGAGGGTATTGGGAGGAAGTGGAAAGTTTTATAAACAAACAAACAAACAAACAAAACAAAACAAACAAACAAAAAAAGAAAAAAAAGATAAATTACCCCTTACAGCTGTGCCCAGCCATTTGAGTTTTAGCTAATTCCAGATATAGTCAAGTTGACAAACAAAAATGACCATCACAACCTAAAAATCCTTTCCTTCATGAACTTTTGAAGGAAAAAACTGGGATGTGACCATTTAAGTGGTATCCTGTAGCTCAAACATGAATGAAATTCTTTTTTTTTGTTTGTTTGTTTGTGAACAAGTTTGCTTAGACTATGATAGATTTCCAAACCAGAAAAGAAAATAGTAAGCTGTAACTTCTCATTGAATTTCTCTCCTTGTGGGAACTTTCATTAATCCCAGATAGGCATTTAATGACTGCAACATTCAGTACAGGAGAAGGAAGACCAAATGATATGGAAGGAATCCATTTGATTTTGTCACTTACTATGTCAGGACGTAAAAGAATTTTGCTAAGAAGGTCTAAATTGCTTAATTTCTGCTTTTATTAAATTTCCTAAATCTTTTGGTTTTTTGTTTTCAATCATTCAGCATCCATTTCATTTTGAACCATTGATGGTCTGGCGATATAGATATTTTAACGCAAATAATTCCTTGTGCTTTAATGAGCCACTGAATACAAAGAGCTAGAATGGAGATACATTTGACTACTAAAGGAGCATTAGTGGTTTTATAATATAGGGGAAGAGATTAAATTTCTTACAGAGATGAATGGTATTAGCACCTAGTTTTAAAGGAATCTACTAGAATAGAACAGTTAAAAGGCCAGAGTTATTTCTCAGATATTGTATTTGGAAAATTATGACTGATCATAACTTAGTGAGGGAGTTTAGAGCTGTGTGGCATGACCATAGCACATGGCAGTGTTCAAGAATGGAAGCTGAAGAAAAATATGGGCACACCACCCCCACCAACAACAACCTAGTGATGTGTCCAGAATGTTGAAATTTTATTTCAATGGTAAAGAGAGCTTTAGGCAATTAAAATTGGTAACGATATGATTGGATGACTGACAAATGTCACTAAGAGTACAATGTTTATGGCTGAGCCAGAATTTGAGTTAGTGATAAGGTAGAAGAGACTGCCTATGATAATACTGAAGCATCAGCTAATTTCAAGAATTGACCTTCACCAAAAATTGAGGATAGATGTTCCTTGGTAATGGTTTGTGGAATGTTTTAGAATAAATACAAGAATAAATGAGTGAATGATGAAGGCATTCTCTCCTTGTGCATGCATATATGTGCATGTTCGCATATGAATGAGTATGGTGTATTCATACATGTATGTGTAGGTGTGTAGAGGCAAGAGAAAAATGCCAGGTGTAATCTACCAATCTCCACTTTTTTCCCATGAGGAAGGTTTCTCACTGAACCTGGAGTTAAGTTGGTAGCTAGAAAGTCGCAGTCACCCCCTTTCCTTTATCTCCCACAGAGCTGGGGGTTACAAAAAAATGCCTGGCAATGTCTTTCTTTTTACCTGGGTGGTAGGAATCTGCACTTAGGTCCTCATGCTTGAACAGTAAATTCTCTTACCCATGGAGCAATATCTCCAACCTCTAATAGGAACAAAATTTGATTAGATGTGGTGATCAAGTTTAGAATTATGAAATAGGTAAGGGTGGGTTCTAGGCTTTTGGGAGATAGTACACGAAACTTGGAGAGTAAGTAGAGATGGGGTTAACTAAGTTCAAACTGAGGAAATGTCTATTTGAATTGGAAAGAGGAGTTGTAAGTTAGAGGTCACATTACAAAAGAAGGTAGAGAAAATGTCTATAACTAGTTATTTTTAATGAAAGTATGGATTTAATTTATTATTTAGCTGACTATTGTTTACAACATATTGCATAATATATTCTTTATTTATTTGGTTTTTTTTTGAGACAGGGTTTTATATAGCCTTGGAGCATGTCCTGAAATCAGCTCTTGTAGACCAGGCTGACCTCAAACTTACAGAACTCTGACTACCTCTACCTCTCAAGTGCTAGGATTAGAGGCATGCATCACCACTACCTGGATCATAATATTTTTATGGTATATAATGTGGCTTTCCCTAACATATTCAAATTTTTCTGAGTATGTGATAATTGTTTACATCAGCAGAATGTAGTGTGGTATTTCAACAGAAGTGTATAGCATACACTGATCACACAAAGGTGATGATCCTTTCCTTCTCTTTAATTTTTTTTGTGTCTTGAACCTTCAAACTCCTTTCATCTAGATCTTCATAAAATATATAATAGACTGTCCTGAAGTATAATTCCAGCACTGTACTGCAGGATATCTTTACAAAACCTCCATGAAGCCATCCTCTCTTCCTCAAAGGAAAAATATTTTTAATACTAAAATTTCAAATATATTTCTGTGAATACAATGTAATTGTTTAATATACAGTGCAAAATTCTTAACTTTATAAAATATTCAGCTGTTTAAATAGCAAGAGATCCTCACTCCTGCTATAAAGATTAATTTTTCTATTATTTTAAAATTAAAATTTACGCTTATTCTAACACTGAGAAATGAGATAACAGAACAGTCTATCTAGGCACAATTAACAAGGATCTCATAAATATCTTTAATTCATATATAATTTTATCTCTTGCTTTTGACACACATGATTTATGCTATGTTAATGACATATATTAAAGGATTAACACACAAAGGTAGAAAGGGTTTGGAGGCAGAAGACTATGTGTGCTCATTCTTGAATTGTCTAGACCACAGGTTTCCCATCTCTTCTCAAGGTGGCAGAATAACATCTTAGTGAGTGACTAGAGATACCTTCCCTGGTGTGAATCAGTGATAATACTGCCCACTCTACCAGCTTTTAAAGAAAAAGAGAAAGAATGGATTTGACTTTGTAAGATTTGAATTATTTCATAAATCTGTCAGTAGGACTATCCTTACTAAGACATCAGGTTTAAATTCTCTCGTACTTATCTTTGACCTACTTAAAGTTGTGTTCTTCTTTCACTGGAGTTATTATAATTTTGTTCAGTGCTTTTTTTTAATGATAAAATGTCTTACAATCCAAGTAACACTGAACTCAGGCCAAACTCCAGTATCTTACTCTCCTCTGTCTTTCAAAACTATTCAAAGAAGAAATTTGCTTTATTTAAAATTAAAAAGTACATGGTTATACAAAGATCTAAATATTCTATGGTTTCATTGACTTTCAACTCAACAGCGTGTACCAGAATATTTTGTACCTATTATACTAGGTCTATACAGAGTAACCCTCTCTATAAAACAAACAAACAAACAAACAAAAAAACCCTAGACCAACCAACCAACCAACCAAACAAACAAACAAACAGAACCCCATTAAAATAATAAAAAAAGTGAGAACTGAGGTGATGACCCAGCAGGAAACATGCTTCCTGTGTGAGTGTGAGGACCAGAATTCAGATTCCTATCACTTTAGTAAAAGCTGGCAGGTGTTGCCACAGCATGCCATATCATGCCACAGCATGCCAGATCATGTAACAGCATGCCAGATTATGTCACAGCATGCCATATCATGCCACAGAATGCAGGAGGAAGAGAGATCAGTGTCATTAGGGCAAGTTTTCTAACTAGATTAGTTGACTCTGAAAGCTTTGGGTTCAAATGAGAGAGACTTTGTCTCAACATAAGATGGGGAGCGACTGAGAAAGACACCTGATGTCAACCTCTGCACACACAGGTGAACAACCATCTATGCATGCATGCGTCTCTCTCTCTCTCTCTCTCTCTCTCTCTCTCTCTCTCTCTCTCTCTCACACACACACACACACACACACACACTCTAAAAAGAACTGTTTCTTACATGCCTCAAGCAAAAATTGCATAGTTTGACAGGTATTTATTTTACTTTACACTTACTTAAAATAACTAGCTGGAAATAACTTGATTTACATTACTAATGGGTCTTTACCTAGGGATCTAGAATTCATATTAATTATCTTCCATACAAACTGTTTTCCTCCAGTCCCCAATCTCTTGAAATGTTTCAAAGAGACAGTAGCTGAGGTAAGTCTCTGGATGCCACTGGGACTTCATGGATAATCCATGCAACATCACAGAATTTTTCATGCTGGAACTCTCCCAGAACCCCAAGGTGCCGAGGACGTTGTTTGTGCTTTTACTGTTTGTCTATTTGGTCTCTATTGGAGGCAACCTACTTATAATTTTCACTATCATTTTCAGCCCCACCCTGGGCTCCCCTATGTATTTTTTTCCTTTCATATTTGTCTTTTATTGATACTTGTTATTCCTCTTGTATGACACCCAAACTCATTGCTGACTCCCTGCATGAGGGAAGAGCCATCTCTTTTGAGGGCTGCTTGGCCCAGTTCTTTGAGGCTCATTTATTGGGAGGAACTGAGATCATTCTGCTCACAGTGATGGCCTTTGACCGCTATGTAGCCATCTGCAAGCCCCTACACTATACCACCACCATGACCAAGCACCTCTGTGTGGTGCTGGTGGCAGTGGCTTGGTTGGGTGTTTTCCTGCATTCATTGGTTCAGCTCTTTCTGGTTCCTCAATTGCCCTTCTGTGGACCCAATGTAATCAGTCACTTTGTGTGTGACTTGTACCCTTTACTGGAGCTGGCCTGCACCAATACATATGTCCTTGGCTTGCTGGTGGTGGCCAACACTGGTGTGATCTGCCTGCTGAACTTCCTCATGCTGGCTGCCTCGTCCATTGTCATCTTGCACTCCTTGAGGTCCCACAGTGCAGAGGGTAGACAGAAAACTCTGTCTACCTGTGGGGCCCACTTCACTGTTGTTGCTTTGTTCTTTGTGCCTTGTATATTTATTTACATGAGGCCATCATCTACTCTGTCCACAGACAAAATTGTAGCTGTGTTTTATTGTATTTTGACACCCATGTTCAACCCCCTGATTTACACTCTGAGAAATGCAGAAGTGAAAAATGCCATGAAGAATCTCTGGAGATAATGAGAAAGTTTAAGTGGAGGACACAAGTTACAGTGGGGAAATAAATCATTGATATAAGAATTCATATTTTGTATGAACCTAGGAGCCATTGTTAAAAAATTTCAGGATAAAACTGCAAGAATGCAGGCAGGTGCTAGCTACTTATCCCCAAATTCTGATAATTACTCAGGTCCTATACAAAATATGAATTCTGTTGTCCTACCCGCAGCTAGGGTCTGTGTTAAAGTTCATGGCCCATGTTGCCACTAGGGCCCATGTAGAGGTCCAGAGTCTAGCTTCCAACCTGTGGCCCTGTTGGAATCTGAGAATAATGCTACAGCCAGGGTCACACAGATCTGTGTGGCCTATGATTCCATTGGTCATCGGGGTCCTGGCTGCTGCTGAGGGTCATGTCTGTGTCCATGGCCCTATAGCAGCCAAAGTCTAAGTTGATGTCCTTGGCTTTTGTTTCCCCCAAGGGTCATGTGGGATTCTTCAGGTCAGGTCAGTCACCTGAATCCATGTTGGTGTCCAAGGATCATGCTACATCCAGGGCAATATGAGTGGCACATACCCAATGTCATGATGACTCCATGCCAGGGCTGTAGCTGGTGGGAGATGTCTGGGTTTGTGATCCTTCTGCAGCCAGGGTCTGGGTTGAAGTCCAAGGCTCCTGTTACCATTGAAGACCATGAGGATGTTTGACTTCTGGGGACTTGCTAGTGTCTGAGGGCCATAATGCTGTGGGGGCCATGCTAATCTGCCACCTGGGGCCATGGTGAGATTCACATCTAGCTACTGCCAAGGACCATGTCTGCATCCATGGTCCTACTATAGTTGCTGCACTGCTGGGGTGTTTGTTGAAGTCCAAGGTCCATGTTGCCACCAAAGGTCATATGGAATCCCAGGGTTGGGGTTGCAACCTGTGGCCTTGTTGGTGGTTGGGGAACACACTGCTGCCAGAGACATCCTGATCTTAATAGCCTATCCTTCTACCTGGAGCCAATGCTGTCCAGGCCCAGGTTGCTGTAGAGGGCCATTTTTGGGTTCATGGTTCAGCGGCAAGTAGAATCTGTGTTTGTGTCTGTGGCCTGTGTCACCTCAGGGGGCTCATAGGAACCATGCATGATGAAAACAGAGGACCATATTGAGCCAGCCCCACCATTTTCTGGCCCTGGGAAAGCTGAGTCTGCCTCTTGATGGACACTGTAGCAAGAAAACTGGTGTCGACCCTCATGGGAGATCTGGTCCCTGCACTCAGGAGAGATGGCTCCACCCCTCACCGCAGGCAAGGGAGAATAGACCCTAATGATATGTGTGTAGGAGAGCTGTCTCCACCCCTGGCCTGACTTGGGAGGTCTGGAGAGCCTGGACTGACCAGCTCAGTTATGGATTAGGCCCACAGCTGGGCCTGGGGCTGACCCACTCTGACATCTATCCCATTTGGGACCTGCTGGAGCTTGTGAAAGGACTGGTCCTGTGGAACAACACCTGCAGAATCTCCATGACTCGGGACAGCTGTGGGATATCCCGGAGGAGTTCCAGTGAGGACCCAGTGAAGACGGTGTGCCAGACACCAGAGGCCTTGAAACAAATCAGTGATTCATTGCAATGAACATTTGCAAGTAAAGCTGATTGGACAGAAGTGTCTACTATGTGACTCACCATGGCTCCCAATGCTACCACAGCTAATGAAGAGGTATTAGAGAGGTGGGAAAGATGAAGTACTGAAGAGGGTATTATTTTTTTTGTCTGTGTATTTTGTTTGGTTTGATTTTTAAATATTTTTGGGGTGGATTGCTGCAGGGGTGAAGGGAGGATATGAGGGTACTGGGAGGTGAGTGAAATTAGGGTACATGATATGAAATTCCCAAAGAATCAATAAAGAAATTATGTTAAATTAAAAAACAAAAAATTGCATGACTGTTTAAATGTATGCATATATCCATACTCACGATTATCAGATTAAATGATTATATCACAGCTCAGTTCCTTTTTAAGAGTTTACCCTAAGCTGAAAAATATGGAGGCGCAATCCTTGTCTTCCTCACCTGTGTTTAAGAGGGATCTCCCACAGCCTGGGATACTGAGTGTCTGTGATGAGCAAAGTGGTTTTGTTGAGGATTAGTAACCTGTTTCTCCACACTGTTTCTCCTTTAGTCTCTGATACTTCAGTCTACATGTTGTGCATCTCTAACATCTTGGCATCTCCAAAGCGACCCAGGCTTCAATTTCACAACTTCAGGAAATGGCCTCTCTAGGCCTCTATTCAGGGACACCCTGCCACATTTCTGGCTTCAGCAGCTTTCCTTAGGCATAGAGGCAAATTTCATAACTTGTTTCTTTTATCTTTGACTCCAAAGCCAGAACCACATGGCCAAAGATGCCAAGTTTTGCTGCTTTCTGGGGCTGGAATATAATCTCCTCATTCAATTCCATCTTCACCAATTTTCTGTCCTTCATTGCCCAAGTTTGGCTGTCCTGAAACTTGCCCTGTAGACTAGGCTGACCTCAAACTATGAGATCTGCCAGCCTTTGCCTTCTGAGTTCTGGGATTAAAGGTATGCCCCACCACACCTGGCTCATTTGCAGTGCTTAAAGCATCCCAAAGTACCAAAGTCCATTTTACTCCAAATGAAAACATCATCTGGCCTATTGCAGCAATACCCCAGTCCTTGGTACCAACTTCTGTCTTAGTTAGTGTTCCTATTGCTGTGGAGAGATACCACAACCATGGCACCACTTATAAGAAAAATATTTAATTGGGATGACTCACAGTCCCAGAGGATCAGTTCATTATCATCATGGTGGGACATGGTGGCATGCAGGCAGACATGGTACTGGTTACATCTTGATCAGAAAGTAATAGGCACTAGGTGTGGCTTGGGCATATATGAGACCTTAAAACCCACCCCCAGAGTGACATACTTCCCCCAACAAGGCTGTACCCACTCCAACAAAGTCACAGCTCCCAATAGTGCCACTCCTTATCAGTTTTGGGGGTAAATTACATTCAAACTACCACAGCAACTTTGTCAAATATTAAATGGTCAAAATTGTCTATATTCATGTTTGGGTCTTAAATTTTGTTCTATCTATCTACACATTTGCTTTTGGGCCAGAACCATATTGTTTTTATTACTATAGCTTAAGATCTGGAATGATAAATTCTTAAGCATAGTTCTATTTTCAGGATTGTTTTGGCTATTGGGAGGTCTTTTATGGTTTCACATGAATTTTAGTACGTCTATATATGCCTTAAAAATATTTATATACACACCACACACACGTTTGTTGTTTAGGATATACACACATAATATACACACATACACACCCCACCCTCATACATAATACATACATACATACATATATTCTAGCTGAATATTTTTTGAATAAATGTATGTATACACACAAATTCAGCTACTTTTAAAAGGTAGTTTGAAATGATAGCATCCAATTCTCTTGATTGTCTATTTCCAGTCACAAGAGAGTAAAACAAAGTTGTATTCCAAGTAATGCCAGTAACTGCCAAGAGTCTTTTCCATTGTTTTATCATCGAATCTCTTGAGAATTACCTAAGTTACTCATAGTTTCAGCATATTTTCCATCATTGCATGGAGCAGGATGAATGATATCCATGGTGCTTGTTTTATTTGGGGGAACTTTCTTCCGATTTAAGATTTATACAGAATTATGTCTTATGTGAAAGACTTAAAATTACTGGAGCAATGTTAGGAGCTACTTGTGTAGTCCCAGACTCCCAGAACTGAAATAACCACACAGAAACTCTATTAATTACAACACTGTTTGACCTCTTAGCTTATGCATATTTCTAGCTCACTCCCATGTAAAAGGAACGGCGGACCGCTTCCCGCCTCCCACCCAGCTAGTTTACCCCGAAATAATTACATGGAAACTGTATTCTTTTAATCGTTGCTTGGCCCATTATCTGTAGCCTCTTATTAGCTAACTCTTACATATTGATCTAACCCATTTTTAATAATTTGTGTAACACCACGAGGTGGTGGCTTACCAGGAGGATTCTAACCTGCAGCTGTCTCAGAGAGGAGAGTCATGGCGATTGCCTCATTGTCTTCTTCCTCCCAGCATTTTGTTCTGTCTACTCCATCCACCTAAGGGCTGGCCTATCAAAAAGGCCAAGGCAGTCTCTTTATTAACCAATGAAAGTAACAATAGACAGATGACCCTCCTCCACTCCTATGTTTTAAATTAACTGATTTCTGTTCATTTATATTTTACCATGATGCTCATGGCCTACCGACAAGATTTCAGCTACCAGCTTGTGTCTTTCTTCTCTGGCGGCTCCACAGCGGCTACCTGACTCTGCCTCCTTTTTTCCAGAATTCAGTTTAATTTTTCCTGCCTAGCTCTGTTCTTCCTTGCTATAGGCCAAAGCAGTTTCTTTATTAGCCAATGGTATTCACAACATACAGAAGGGAATCCCACATCATGGAGCCTTACACACTGAGGGATAATTTTTGTCAGCTTGTTTAAAACCAATATTTAAGTATTTTCTTCTTTAAGACTAGGAGAAAATATTTACTGTAGGAGAAATGTGCTTTAAGGCATAAATTAAGGTTGTGCAGCATTTATAAGTTTTATGAGGCACTATATTGTAAATACTTTGGTTTTGTGAGGGGCATGGATTTCACTGTTCATCAAACCAGTCCCGTGAAAACGTTCTGCTTTATCACAATCACTCATTTTCACCTGAGAGCTGAGAACTTAATTGAGTCAAACAGGTTGCTGGTTACAGTTCTGTAACTTTAGTTCTAAAACAAAACAGAACCAGAATGAAAATAATTCTGTTGCATTTTCTGTCTTTGCCTAAGAAGAGTGCTTCACTATTCCTAGAGCTTATGCCCCTGGACGTACCTGTAGTTGTTGGGATGGAGCCTCAATCTGTCATTCCATGCTCCTAGCTCCAGATGAAACTCACTCTAGTTCTTCTTCATTGCTTACAACATAACATTTTCTGCTGTACAAATATGAATGAGATATGGAAGGTGTCAACTCAGGTCATATGTTTTTAGGGGGATACAGCTACATTCCTGTCCCTTTTCCAGTAGGGATTTGCCACATTCGTCTTCTATTCACTTTTGTTTTTGTGGATTTAAATTTGTGGAGTTGCCCATGACTTTTCTGTCTCTTTTTTCCAATAGCCAGTCTATTGTCAAATTCTGTTAGTTCAACATCGAAATATATTCCATCCCAAAGAGTTATAGTTCCAGACAAATTTGACTAAGCACAATCCTTGCCCTTTTTGACTGATGCATCAATAAGTTATTTGAGGATTATGAAAAGTAAATGATAGTGAAAAGACTGAAGAAATATACCATAATTTGAAATTTCTAATGTTTCTTCTTCTGATATTACTTGACCTGAATTAAAAAGTAAATGCCCTAATTCCAGGAATGTTCTTTGAATACCTCCAGAAAAAACACCAGTAGTACCTACTTCTTGCTATAGATTAGGTCATATATTGACCAATGGGTCCTTTCACTCTAAAGTGAATAGCCTTTCTTTCTTTTATTATTACTGTTTTACACACACACAACACACACACACACATGACATGTATGTATGCATATATAAATATACATACAAATACTTGTGAATATAAAAAATACAAATATAAATATATCCAACCTACTGAGTTCATTTTGACTGTTGGTGTATATGTGATTTCAGGGCTGATAATTCTGCACTGAACAACAATAAGGGAGTTCATGCCTGGGAGAGACTAATTTTCCTTCTCATGGCAGTCATTACTTTCCTGTAGTTTTTTGTCTAGAGGTAGGACCCCATGAAAACTTTCTCCTTCTACATAACAACTAGTATTCTCATTGTTCTGGTATTATATATAAAGTCATTTCTAGGAGACACTGTTTCACAGCAGACTTCCTAGTACTCTGATTCTTAAAATCTCTCCACTTCCCTCTCCTTCAATTTCCTGTTCATAAATTCAGGACCTTTAGTGTACATGTATCAGTTGGGGCTGTGATGTCCACAGTCTGTTGATTTCTGTATCTTGTCCTGTAGTTTTCTGCAATGGTCTCCATTTACTGTGAAGAGAGGCTTCTTTGATGAGGGGTGGTAGATACAATTATGTGTGGGCAAAAGGATAAAATTTAGATTGCAGTAAGGAGTTATGTTTCTCTAGCAAAATTTGGATAATAAAAAGCCTTCTGGTAAGAAAAAGACTAGACCTGGATGGATTTATAACAGATTCCTATCAGGCTTTCAAAGAAGAATAACAATAAATCTTTGTTAACTCTGAAGAAAGAAAGAAAGAAAGAAAAAAAGAAAGAAAGGAAGAAAGGAAGAAAAATGAAGATAGAGAGAGTGACAAAAAGGAAAGAAAGAAAGAAAGAAGGAAGGAAGGAAGGAAGAAAAGAAGGAAGGAAGGAAGGAAGGAAGGAAGGAAGGAAGGAAGAGAAGGTTCACTTCTGGACTTATTTTAATATTACTTTAATCCCTAAACCAGGTAATATATAACAACAGCAACAGCAAAAACAACAAAAATAACAACAACAAAAGCTAGAGCCCAATATTCTTGCTAAGTGAAGATGCATGAAAATAAACAGCCAGTGTCTGTAGAGCTGTGTCTTGACAAAGTATCTGGAGATTGAGTTTTATATTTTCGCATTCTATCATCTCTACAAATTGTCTGTTTATTAATTTAACAATGTATACATCTGTTTATAAAATAATGTTCTTGTTAGAAAACTTGCTCAACAATGAGATAGTGTAAGTGTTCTCAGAGTATATGAGATATGTGAGGCTAAGTCATGGTGTTGAGTAGATTAACTGTGTTAAGTACATTTTGATATGGTTCTTCCTAGTTAGGATTGAATTTTAGGATAGAATCAAATGTTAATTTAAAAAACATCTGTATATGCATACCCAAATACCACATTGCAATCCATAAACACACATGCAATTGTTATTTATCAATTAAATCTATGACAAATTAAAAAATGTTTGAATGTTAAATTGAAATGTCAAGATATTCACAAATGAGTTTAAGAAGTAATAGACTTAGGTCAACAGCTACCTGTTTATCTTCTCTAAAACTCAATGTTACTAATAGGACACAATGACAAAATTATTTTTCTTTATGCTTTTGTATATTTAACCACAAAAGAATTAATTCCTATCTTTGCTCATTTTTAAATTTTAAGATAAACAGAAATATGACACGTAATCTTTTATGTCTGCACATTTGGCCTCAGCAATGAGCTTGTGAGGTATTCTCATGTTATAGGTGCCTATAATTCATTTATTAAATGACTGTATTCATTATGTGCAAATACCATACAGTATTTTGATGGCTACCCGGGTTACTTACTGGAGGATGGGAGTGGTTTAGGTATAATGCCTGCTCAAGTTGTTTTGACTTCACCTCCCTTGGTCTTTTACCATAACTGGCAGTAGAGATGTGGATAATGGACAGTGACTTTTGTCTCTTAGCTTTGTAGGGTGCAGATGAAAGAGATGATGCCTGAAAATGGCCTCATCCCTATGCGTAGAACAGGATGCTTAACAAATGGTATTGATTTTGTTCTCTCTCTGTCAGTGATCCCTAAAAATGCTGACTGCTACTATCAGTTTCTGAAATATCCGAACTTTGTTTCACTTATGGCACTTTGTGAACTCTCTCTCTCTCTCTCTCTCTCTCTAGATACTGGAAAGATGCTGGGCATCTTACAAAGCAGAATAGACATTTCTTCCTTAGGAGACCAAACTGTATTCACAGGGATTAATTAAATGATGGCCTTCACATTGTCCCAACTTGTGACCTGAAGTTGCCTCTATGCTGCTCCAGAAGTTGATCCTGTGGGGGTGGGGAGATCACCCTGAGATGGCAGAGAGCATTGGGGCTAATAATCCCCCTGTCATATTTCCACCTTAAAAAATAACCCTTTTCAGTCAAAGGTGAAGGGTTTTCTCTGAGACTGTGTGGATGAAAACTCTGTGCATAAAGCAGGGTGAACAAGTCACTTAACCCTTCAGTGAAGCCTGTCTCCCTGTGCCTTAAGCAACACTACCATTCTGACTTGACAAAGCTAGATGAAGCAGAGAGTTCAAGGTTATAAGGACAGGGCATAACTTGGCATGAGGAAAGACCTACTATCTAGTCATGCTTCTGCTTCAAATCTCCTAAGCAACTTTGAAACAACTGCTCTCCTGGTTCTCAAAACCACCAAGAGGATGAGATTTTGAAAGTTAGGTTTATCATCAAATAAAAGAGAAGTGGTGATGAATGATTTCCTGGCAATTTGTAAATGAATTACTGACCCCATTTTTACTTTACATTTACTTCGTTAATAACGAAGTTTTCAGCTCAGACAAATTTCTTTACTCATTTACAAGTGCTTTGTTGTTTTTTTCTTTACTTAACAACAGTTGCTTTGTGCCAATGTAAAAAATAGTTTAATTCTCATCTAAGATTAGAAGAAATATGAAATTATCAATTTCAGATCAAATGTCTTGGCTATCATGGATGATCCTTTATGAACTTTTCCAGGTTCACTAGTCCATGATGTTGGGATATGAGAAAATTGTGGAGCTCCTGTGGTGTGCACAGATCCAGTCAATGTAAATTTTATATATTCTATTTTCATTATAATTTTAACTTTACTTATTTAGACACAGGTTCTTGCTATGTAATCTTGCTTGCCTGGATCTCATTGTGTAGCTTAGGCAGGCCTTGAACTCACAGCAATCTCCTTTCTCAACATCTCAACTATCACAGTTATAGGCATGTGTCATTAAGCATGGCTTGATAATCTATTTTTAAAACAAAAGATAAAAATATCCAGAAAAAAACCACAAGGGTAATTTTAGTAGAGGTTTTATTATGTTATATGGAATGGGCAATCCAAACAGGAGAGTTTCTTCAGCTTTTGCTATTTTTTTAACTTGTTTTAAATGAATAATTTTCTCTACAGTCACAAAGATGAATCACAGAGATAAATCAACATGCTATTTTTATTTTGCTGCATATGAATTTACTATTCAGCTATTCAGAGTGATTTTTATACTCTTTTTTTCTGTTTGAGAATAAAGATTAGGTGCTTTTCATATTTCATGTGTATAACTTTGAAATGCCAGTACTTCTCTATGTCTTGGTTCCTTTAGTCATAGTAAAAATCGTTCATGACATTGATCATTGTTACAGTCACAGATATTATTGATTGAACATTGATCACGTCCAGCTTCTTATAATCACCCAATACGCAGTGGTTTCATGTCCTTTCTGAACATTAGGCTGTTCCAGAACGCTTTCATTTTAGAATGTTACACTGCTTTGAACATTGGTACAAAATAATTGCAACCATGCTTGCTTTTGTTTTATAGATAAAAACTCTGAGGCTTTGAGAATTTGTCCATTATCCACTAAGAACAATTGACAATGGCAGGGTCCAAATATAGAGATATTAACCAATCAGTCCACAGTCTAGCCCTCAGACACAGTAACAAGATTTCCTGGGGGAAAGTCTTACATCTGCTACAAATTTTCTATTTGTATTACTCAAAACAAAACAAAACAAAACTCTAAAAGCTAGGGGAGATAGAGTGTAATGTCATGCTCAAGACAACCCCATATCTTATTTCTTCCTGTACAAGGTGAGAACTTACTCTGTGGGCTTGTTGTGAGGGTTAAATGATCTGATTATGTAGTGCAGTTTGGAAAGTTCTTGGGGAGGGCTAAGTTCATGCAGGTGTTGGCTCTGCCACTGTTATCTGGGCTTCTGTCTAAAAAATTTTGCTTTAAAGGGTAAGACAAGGCAAAAATTAAAAGATTTTTTTAAAAATTTGCAGAAAAATATGCTAATCAAAAAGTGTCTCTTTTCACTGTTTATTCTTTATTGCAAGGAGGTGAAATAGTTTCCACAAATTTCAGGTCTGCCTTGTAGTCATTATAGGGAAAAACAGACTTAACTAGGTGGATTTTCTTAAGGCAAGACAAGCAAAACCCAGAAGAATGTAAAACATGCAAGCAGGGATGGTAAATTAGATTGACTTCCTAGATGCCATTCACAGCCTGGGATGGGGAAGCACAGTAGTAAAGGAACAGAAGAGGGGGGCATGCAAATCTCCACATTGGGGTTCTCCCAGTCTGCTCCTCCTACTCCTTTATTTTCAGCCAGCTTTAGGCTCAGATAGACTGACACAGAAAACCAAGCGTCCTTGAATAGTCTTAGTGGAATGCTTTCATTTCAAAGGGGCGGGGGGGATTAGCAGAAGTTGACAGAGACTCTAAATATTTCCTCAAATGCCATCAAATTGACTGTGAAAATGGTCATAGATGCATCTCACTTGGAACTAGAAAATGACTGGATGTTAAAAATTCAATCAAAGCTGTAACTAAAGAAGCTAATAACTCATGCACAGTTGTAAAGGGCATGTTCTAAAATTTAATGAATAACAGAATAAATGAGTCTAAGATTTTTGGAAAGAGCATGTTAAGAGGAGAGTGGTGTATTCAAAAGAAACATTGCAACATTCCTGATCCTTGGAGTTAATTCTCTCATATATGTTTCTTTTCACTTCATAGGCGACACTGCACTTGCACACTCAGTACCCATGGAGTCTACCACACAATTTTACAGAGTTTTTTACGCTGGGACTCTCCCAGAGGCCAGAGGTCCAAAGAACTCCCTTTGTGGTATTCTTGATTATCTACACAGTCACAGTTTGTGGCAACATGCTCATTTTGATCACCATCATGTTCAGCTCGAACCTTGCTTCCCCCATGTATTTTTTCCTTTCCAATCTATCCTTTATTGAAACCTGCTATTCCTCTTCTTTGGCCCCTAAACACATTGCTCATTTCTTGTATGAAGGGACTACTCTTTCTTATGAGGGCAGCTTGGCCCAGCTCTTTGGAGCTCATTTCTTAGGAGGTGTTGAGATCATTCTGCTCACAGTGATGGCCTTTGACCGCTATGTAGCCATCTGCAAGCCCCTGCACTATACAACCACCATGACCAAGCACCTCTGTGTGGTGCTGGTGGCAGTGGCTTGGTTGGGTGTTTTCCTGCATTCATTGGTTCAGCTCTTTCTGGTTCCTCAATTGCCCTTCTGTGGACCCAATATAATTAATCACTTTGTGTGTGACTTGTCCCCTTTACTGGAGCTGGCCTGCACCAATACATATGTCCTTGGCTTGCTGGTGGTGGCCAACACTGGTGTGATCTGCCTGCTGAACTTCCTCATGCTGGCTGCCTCGTCCATTGTCATCTTGCGCTCCTTGAGGTCCCACAGTGCAGAGGGTAGACAGAAAGCTCTGTCTACCTGTGGGGCCCACTTCACTGTTGTTGCTTTGTTCTTTGTGCCCTGTATATTTAGTTATATGCGTCCATCAACTACTTTACCTATAGACAAAAACATGGCAGTATTTTATGGTATTCTGACACCTATGTGGATTCCACTCATTTATACTCTGAGAAATGAAGAGGTGAAAGATGCCATGAGAAAGCTCTTCACACACTCAGAAATTGTGAGTCCCTGAGTGGTATGGAAGGTAATAGCAGCAACTATATTTCTCTTAATGAAACAACTAAAGTTTGCTGTTTTCACTACCAAATATCAACTTATTACAGTTATCTCTCCATCCTGCCATTACCATAGGCTTTAGGGCTTACAATCATTTTCACTTAAGTTGCACAGAATTATTATATACTAGCTGTTTAAGACATATGACTTGAATTTTCACTACTGGTTTAGAAATAAGAAAACTATGCTACCAGACGTGGTCAATTGACTTTTCAAAGTTATCTAGTTTCAAAACTCAACCATTTATTTTTGGGCAATTATAACACATTATGACAGGTTCTCTACTTTTTAAAGGTATTAACTGTATATCTCAATAAACTTAGGAAATACGTGAAGTAAATGTATGTTTCCAAGTGTTATTTCAGTAAATGAACTAGACAAAACTTTTTTTAAAGTTTATTTATTTATTTGTAAAAATTTCCACTTCCTCCCCTCCTCCCAATACCCTCCCACTCCCCCTACTCCCTCTCCTCCTCCCTCTCCAGTCCTAAGAGCAGTCAGGGTTTCCTACCCTGTGGAAAGTTCAAGTTCCTCCCCCTCCCTCCAGGTCTAGGAAGGTGAGCATCCAAACAGACTAGGATCCCAAAAAACCAGTGCATGCAGAGAAAACAAGTCCCAGTGCCATTATCAATGGCTTCTCAGTCAGCCCCCATATCAGCCACATTCAGAGAATCCGGTTGATCGCATGCTTGTTCAGTCCCAGTCCAGCTGGCCTTGGTGATCTCTCATTAGATCAGTCCCCTTGTATCAGTGAGTGAACGCACCCCTCGCGGTCCTGACTTCCTTGTTCATGTTCTTCCTCCTTCTGCTCCTCATTTGGACCTTGAGGGCTCAGTCCAGTGCTCCAATGTGGGTCTCTGTCTCTATCTCCATCCATCGTCGGATGAAGGTTCCCTCTGATCCTGACTTCCTTGCTCACGTTCTCCCTCCCTCTGCTTCTCATTTGGACCTAGGGAGTTAAGTCCAGTTTTCCAGTGTGGGTCTCTGTCTCTATCTCCATCCATCGCCAGATGAAGGTTCTATGGAGATATGCAAAATATTCATCAGTATGGTTATGGGCCAAGGCCAATTCAGGCACCCTCTCCTCTGCTGCCCAGAGAACAATCTGGGGACCTCTCCTTGGACCTGGGAACCCCTCTAGAATCAATAGACAATACTTTTAATGCAGTTTTCAAACATAGGAAAGCATTATCATTGTAATTAAATGGCATGACAAGTTGGGTCTGCATGATAATTGAGCTGCAGACAAGTAAAGAAAAGCACATCTGAAAATCTTCCAGGCTTAGTCACATATAAAGAGTCTTGTGGGAAAACGAGATCATATCCATCATTGTCCTTTGTGACATTGACAATATTGCTTTCACACAAGTTCAGACAGGCCAATAGCTAGGTTCTGGAGACAGACCAGATTCTTTGTCTTAATTCCTATGCTTATTGCTTTAATGATCTTGTGTAATCGACAAAAGCCTGTAAGTCCATGGTGAGATCATGTCTTATTTACCTTCATGTGTCTGGTTTATTCCACGGAGCATTATCTTTTCTGTGTTTACTCATGCTGCAGTGAATGGTAGTGTTTTCTACTTTTTAAAAGTATTAATATATTTTATAGTTTATCCATACATTGTCAAAGATGCCCAGCCTCAGCATAAGACTAAACAAGTGACAATGTCAGTGTTGCCAAAGATGAGGACTGGCAGCTATCTGACACTCTGTTAGTGACATAGTATGGAAAGCCATTTGATGATATTAATCGAATATGAAGTTAAGCTGTTTGATTCATTTATGGGTTTTTTTTTAAAGAATCTCATGCAGATGCAAGCAGAATCAAGAACAAGTGTATTCACCATGGAATCACCACAGAACTGTCTTTTATTTTCTTTTGCTAATAAATAATAGATCTTGGGACGGGGGTTCTAGAGAGATGGCCCAGAGGTTAAAAGCACTGTTTTCACTTCCGGAGGTCTTGAGTCCATTTCCTAGAATCTACATGGTGACTCTTAACCATTATAATGATATCTGGTGTCCTCTTCTGTCAAGTAGGCATGCATGCTGGCAGAACACTGTATTCATAATAAGGAAATCTCAAAAAAAAATTTAGACAAGACAGAAACAACAAGAAAAATAACAAACAAATAATCAAGTAGGGGAATGTTTTAATAATATACAGTATATATGATTAATTAGTTTATAGTCATTCAAAGAAAATTAAATCAGGTCTACATGCACCAACAGAGATGGTCTGAAAAGCAATATAGAGTGAAAAAATAGGTTGAACACAGATTTAATTGGTTGTATTGGTATATGACTATAATACCAGCACTTAGAAGTGGATATATGGATCTTAAGTTTTGAGAGCATCCTGGGTTACATAGCCAGATCTTGGTGAAATAAAAAACAGAAATAAGTCGGGTTGTGGTATTAACACCTTTAGTCTCAGTACTCAGGAAGCAGATGTAGACAGATTTCTCAGTTCAAGGCCAGTCTGGTCTACAGAGAAAGTTCCAGGACAGCTAGGGCTACACAGAGAGACCTTGTTTTGAAAGACCCAAAACAAAACAAAACAAAACCCAGGGATAAAATGAACAAACAAATGAACAAAGAAACAGTGTGTTTGTATACATTTATATGTATATATATATATGTATATTGGTACATATATGTGTCTATGTAGTTATATGTATACAAATTATATGTGTATATTTATATAGATGTGTGTATGTATATATGATTATATGTATACATGTATGCATAATATGTGTATATGTATATATGTGTATATGTATTTATGTTGTGTGGATATTTTTGTGCATTATATGTGTATATGTATAAATATGTGTGATGTAATATTAATGAGAAAAATTATTGAACATCAATCGTTTATGTTGTTTACATTTGTGTAATTTAAACAGGATTGAAGAAATACTATCAAATTCATCATAGTATTTTTTTTTATTCAAGACACAAAAGGTATGAGATTTTTCCACATGTGAGCACATTCTTTTTTTTTTTTTTGTAAATTTTATTAAATTATAAAAGTTTCCATTTCCGCCCCCCCTCCCAACACCCTCCCACTCCCCCCACTCCCCCCCTCCTTCCCCTCCATCCCCCAGGGCAGTCAGGGTTTCCTGCCCTGTGGGAAGCTCCAGCTCCCTCCCCCTCCCTCCAGGTCCAGGAAGGCGAGCGTCCAAACAGACTGGATCCCCAAAATCCAGCATATGCAGAGGAAACAGGTCCCAGTGTCATAGTCAATGGCTTTTCAGAAAGACCCCGGGCCAGCCACAGTCAGAGAATCCGGCCAAATTCCGAGAATCTGGCTAGATCACGTCCTCGTTCAGTCCCAGTCCGGCTGGCCCTGGTAAACTCTCATCAGATCCGTTCCCTTGTATCAGTGGGTGATAGCATCCCTCGCAGTATTGATTTCGTTTTTCATGTTCCTCCTCCTTCCGCTCCCCCTCCGGACCTCGGGGGGCTCAATCCGGTGCTCCAATGTGGGCCTCCGACTGCATAGCCGTCCTTCGCCAGAGGAAGGATCTATGGTGATAAGCAAAATATACATCAGTATGGTCATGGGCCACGGCCGATTCAGGCACCCTCTCCTCTGTCCAGAGAGCAATCTGGGGGATTTCTCCTTGGACCTGGGATCCCATATATAATCAAGTCTCCTGTAAACCCTAAAATAGCTCCCTTAGTTGAAATATATTGTTCCCTGATCCCATATTCATCCTACCTCCCTCCCCCCCCCCATCCCCGGCCACCAAGCTTTCCCCGTTCCTCCCCTACTCCCTTCTCTCTAGTCCTCTCCCCCTCCATCGACCCTCCCACTCCCCCATGCACCCGAGGTTACCTGGGACTCATGTATATTTCCTACCTCCTGGTGGATAGCTAAATAATCTTCATCAGGTTCATCTTCTTATTTAGCTTCTCTAGGATCACGAATACTAGGCTCAAAGACCTTTAATTATGGTTAGAATCCACTTATGAGTGAATACATACCGTGTTCCTCTTTTTGGGTCTGGCTTACCTCACTCAGTAAAGCGTTTTCTATTTCCATCCATTTGCATGCAAAATTCAAGATGTCATTGTTTTTTACAGCCGAGTAAAACTCTAATGTATATATGTTCCACACCTTTTTTAACCATTCTTCTATTGAGGGGCACCTAGGTTGTTTCCATGATCTGGCTATTACAAATAGTGCAGCTATGAACATAGTTGAACAAATGCTTTTGTAGTATGTTAGGGAATCTTTAGGGTATATTCCCAAGAGTGGTATTGCTGGGTCCTGAGGGAGGTTGACTCCCAGTTTCCTGAGAAACCGCCACACTGATTTCCACAGTGGCTGCACGAGTTTGCATTCCCACCAACAATGGATGAGTGTTCCCCTCACCCCACATCCTCTCCAGCATAGGCTATCGTTGGTGTTTTTGACTTTAGCTATTCTGACAGGTGTAAGATGGTATCTCAAAGTGGTTTTGATTTGCATTTCCCTGATCGCTAGGGAGGTTGAGCATGACCTTAAGTGTCTTCTGGCCATTCGAAGTTCATCTGTTGTGAATTCTCTGTTAAGTTCAGTACCCCATTTTTTAATTGGGTTAATTAGAGTTTTAGTGTCTAGTTTCTTGAGTTCTTTGTATATTTTGGAGATCAGACCTTTGTCTGATGAGGGGTTGGTGAAGATCTTCTCCCAGTCAGAAGGCAGCCTTTTTGTCCTACTGACAGTGTCCTTTGCTTTACAGAAGCTTCCCAGTTTCAGTAGATCCCATTTATTCATTGTTTCTCTTATTGTGAGCACATTCTTATATGATTATTATAAATGGAAAAATAAAATTAAAGACACCTGTTACTCATTAGAATGCTGCCTATCGATGGTCGGAAAATGACAATTGACTTTTCTCAAAAAACAAGATATTTTAGTGATTGACAGATGGCTTGGAATTCAAAAGCACTTACTGCTCTTTTCATGAGGACCTAGGTTCAGTTACCAGCACCCACCTGTTAACTCATTAGCTGTCTGTAACTCTGGTTCCTGGGGAATCCAAAGCCTTCTTCTGACTTCTTTAGGCAACAGGCATACATGTAGTACGCATGTATGCATTCAGACACTAACACATACACGTAAAATAAAGAGTAAATATTTAAAAAAAAACCCAAGATATTCTGTTGCAAGTCTGCTGCCAGTGCTAAGAATTATCCGTGTCTCCATACAGTGAAGCACGTCTGCACTCATGACACATCCTGTCTGAAGTTAGCCTTTCTGCAGATCTCTCCACATCTCACCACCATGACTTCTTTACTCTTCAAGCATTTTTACTTTTTCTCTCTACTCTTCAATTACTGCTTCTTTGATGTAACATTAGATAGGGCCAAAAAGTTTGTTAAGCCTCTGCTGGCCTAAAAGGTGGTGACTACCCCCAGGGTACAGTGTTCATTGTTCAGCTTAACAAAGCAGCCTAGACATCTACACCTTCCTGATGCTGTTTTCTTGACCAGAAATGAGCACTGATACTTAGAAAATGCCCAGTATAAGGAGAGAGGAATGCAAGGAATCGTAACTGATGTCAACTGGAGCTTGGTTCTTGATAAACAAAGAAATGGAAGACTAACGACTTGACAAAAAGTAAGACGTCAGTTTTAAATTTTGTGGAAAACATGCCAAGGAAATGGAAAGAGAATAGCTACATTTGAAAATTTTATATACAATACTCTTGTGGCCTGGAAAAGTACTTAAAGACAGTGGTTTCTTCATGTCCCACAAATATAGCTTGCAATTTGAATGGGAATGAGAGTGAATACAAGCGTTTTAAATTATATATATATACATATATATTATATATATATATATTCGCAAAAAGGTCCTCCATTTAAATACAATGTTACACAAACACGAGAAGTTAAACAATGCATATTCTCACTAATATGTCAAAGTCAAAGCATTTGATCTCACTGAAGTTG
This sequence comes from Myodes glareolus, assembly GCF_982192425.1. Classification (NCBI taxonomy): domain Eukaryota; kingdom Metazoa; phylum Chordata; class Mammalia; order Rodentia; family Cricetidae; genus Myodes; species Myodes glareolus. The sequence continues at coordinate 139,894,522 of NC_142027.1, forward strand.
TGAATGGAATAGTCACAGAGGCTAGGCAGGTTGGAAAAGAGGAAGAATAAGATGAAGTTAGATAATTGGAACCAAAATATACTTATTTAGCAACAGCAAGTTCTAAATACAGTGGGTGATTATGCTCACAACAATTTGTTATGTATTTTATGAAGAAGAACAGAGGAGTTAAACAGTCTCAACACAATTGGATGACAAATAATTTTAATGGGGTTAGAAACTTGCTACCCTTATTTGAATACTGAATTTGTATATTGCATTGAAATAACATCATCAATAAATATAGTGATTATGCCAAATGAACTTTGAAGCAGAAGAAAATTCACTATCTTAAATTTATTCATTTAAAAAGGACAAAAGTCCATGAAAAGCACTAGACATTTTTTTTAAAAAAACAAAAATCACCAGGTTTATGGATCACCAGCTTTGCACATTTGACCCCAGAGCTTCTTCATAACCTTTTTGACCTCCTCATTTCTGAGGGTATAGATTAAAGGGTTCAACATAGGAGTCACCAGGGTACAAAATACAGTCAGAGCTTTGTCAGTGGAGAAGGAAGTCATAGGCCTCAGGTACAGGTATGAGCAAGGTACAAAGAATAAGACAACGACAGTTACATGAGAAGCACAGGTAGACAAGGCCTTGCGACGACCTTCTGAACTGTGATTCCTCAGGGAGTGAAGGATGGCTATATAGGAAGCGACCAGCACAGAGAAAGTAAGCAAACACATTGACCCACTGTTGGCAGCAATCAGAGGCCCAAGAATATGAGTGTCAGTGCAGGCCAACTCGAGGACTGGTATTAAATCACATATAAAGTGGTTGATGGTGTTGGGGCCACAGAATGGTAACTTGGCCATAAATAAAATCTGTATTCCTCCGTGGATGAATCCCAGGATTACAGCAGCCCTCACCAAGAATACACATAAAGATCGGCTCATGATGGTGACGTAATGCAAAGGCTTGCAGATGGCTACATAGCGATCATAGGCCATGGCAATCAGCAAGATGATTTCAGCTCCTGCGAAAAAATGCTCAGCAAAAAGCTGAGTCATGCAGCCATTGAAGGATATGCTGCTCTTCTCAGAGATCAAGTCATAGATCATTTTGGGTGCTATGGAAGAAGAGTAGAAACCATCTATAATGGACAAGTAGGACAGAAAAAAGTACATGGGAGTAGCCAGGGCGGGGCTGATGAAGATGGTGACTGAGATGAGTGTGTTACCTGCCAGTGTGATCAAATAGATTATTAAGCATACAATAAATAAGAGTTTCTTCAGATCTGGGTCTTGAGTCAAGCCCAGGAGAATGAATTCTGTGACATTGTTCATCCTTTCCATCACTTTAGTTAGGGCTGTGAGCATACGGTCATCTGAAAAGAAACCATAGGGTGTCTCAGTGATGATATTTAAAAAGAAATACTGAGATACTCCATCATGTCATTACTTCTGGTCCCAGAAGTCGATGTAGCTGTACTACTTCTCACCTTTGACAGTAGTATCACATCCCATGCAGTAAGAAAAATACAGAAGTAGGTTGTATTATTTCTAATGAGTTTTCATGGATTAGTGACATGACATTAACATTACTAAAAGAACTCCCTTTTTTCCAGTTTGGTTGCCTTGTTCAGCCTCAATATGAGTGCTTTTACCTTGCCTTATTGTGTACTGTTTGCTCCTGTTTGATTATTGCTATTGGAGGTCTGCTCTTTTCTGAAGAGGAAAATGAGGGGGAGTGGGTCTGGGAGCAGAGTGGAGAGGTGGTGGTAGAGCTTGGAGGAATGGAGCAAGGTGAAAATGTTGTTGGAATGTATTATATGAGGGAAGAATCTATAAAACGAAACACAACTGTCATAATTAATTACATAGGTCACTTCCAAATTCTAACCAGTCCCTCATAGTTCATTGTGGTGTTTTTTGAGGATGAATATCTATATAAATTATTTTGAAGTTATGTTTCTCTACTAATGTCAATTTGGAAATAGCAGTATTCTAAGAAAGTCAACTGTGGACACCATACTAAAACAAATCTATCTAAATTGAAAGTACATGCACTCTGTGTCCTATTGTGCCTCTCTATCACAAGAATGCTATATCCCTAAAGACAGACATTGCTGCAGACTGAACTTTTCCATTTCTGAATGTCCTGGATTTATCTTTGTTACAGTACTTTAAATGTCACTCATTTCAATGCCACTGGTTTCATGCACAATTCACAACTACTGTGTCGTGTTCTTTTCATCTATATCTTTAATGAATGCACGTAAGTGGTATAAAGCCTCCTTAGGGGCTCTCAGAATTTATAAAGACACATGTTTGAATTTAAACTTCTAACATATCTAGTCTAGTAATATGTTTCTATTAGGCTAAACTGTCTGGTACACTCACATTTACAAATGACATAACAGAGGCTTAGATAACCATATGATATTACATAAATGAGAGAATTAGATAACATCATAAACTTTTCCTTTTTTGGAATAACTTCAGTGAAAAATAAGGTGAACTTGTAGTTTTCATTGTCAAGTGATAGAAATTTTGAGGCTATACAACAGTGCATTCTTTTAAATGAACTACATTTGGCTTTTCAAGAGCTGTCAATGTTCAGATTTTAATCTTTCTCTATCCACTTTTTCTTCTTTCCTCATTATCTGTCAAAAATGTCACATAATTTTCACAACATTTTGGCTACCAAAATCAGAATCCTGATCTCTCACCCCCAATAAAAGTGAGAAAAAGCACATTTTGTTTTCAGGATGGCTAAGTCCCTGAGTGTCTCTATTCTTTTATGGCTCTTGAAGATGGAAGCTTTGTTGCTAATAGTTCTAAATGGGTTTACTTCATTCACAAATCCTAACTTCAAAGTGACTCTGTGAAAATCATGAACAGGGGAGAAACTTCAAATGGTTACAAGGTTCACAGTGTACTTGTGAGATGTTATAGAAATATCTTCATTCCCAATATTACCTGATTTAGATGAATTACAGAAAGTATTTTCTATGAATAAGTTGATATTATCATGTGACACTTATGAATTTTTATAGAAAATACTAAACTTTAAGTGCTACAAGTTCTCTTCAGTGAGAATAAGTCAAACTATTTAAAAATTTAGAGGAATAGATGTAGTTTAAACTGACCTGGGTCTAGTTGGTTGTGGATTCCTGTTTGTAGATTGAATACATCATTTTTCCCTGGGCATATACAGCATGGTATTCAGTGAACTCCATAAACTAAAACTGGAATTAATATTTTTATAGACACTATCCAATTTAGGTATTATTATCCCATTCAAAGTCAAGATTGTTCCAAATATAAGCTATGGAATAGACCTTACAACATTTTAATAGTTCTAGGATCTCATTCTTACGACCTTTCTCTGTTTTCTTATTAAATTCAATCAAAAGGCAAACATTATTGAGATCAGGACATACCGCTATATTCAACTACAAAATAAATAAGTAAATAACTTGATTTTCTTTAAATATTTTGCTTGAACTTTGCTTCCTAAGAGTTTATGAACCCTGTGAAGAGAGAATTCCTTTAATACTTAACTAAAATTCCCCTTTATCTCTGTCTTCATAGACACTCACCAACATCAATTGCAGCTTCTCCTAAACAAAACTTCATTTGTTGATATATACTTGCTTCAGTCGCTGGATCACTGACCACTCTTGATCTTTTTGCTTCTTCCTTGATCTAAAGAAAACTTTAAATCAGCAGTTCTCAACTAGTGGTTTGAGACTTCCTTGGGAGGGCTGCCTAAGACTGTTGGAAAACAAAGATATTTACATTACAATTCATAACAGTAGAATAATTACAGTTATGAAATAATAATGAAAATACTTTAATGGTTGGGGAACACTACAACATGAGGGTTGCTGCTGTGTTAAAGGGTTGCTGCATTAGGAAGGTTGAGAACCACTGATTTAAATAGATTTCCACAGTCTGTAGAATCTGGTCATGCTTTGGCCTCTCAAACACCCAGAGGATTGGTAAATAATTAAGGCTGAAGTCTTTGCCAAAGCAGCTGTCATGATCTTTGGGTTACTCCGATTTGACACCAACAAAGGCCATTAGCAAGGACTAGTTTTAGTCCTTGCAGCTGGCATTAGGTAGAAATCTAGGTTGTAATTTAAAGTAAACTCAGTTGCAGGACTTTGGAAGCTTCCTTCTATGGCTTTTTTTTTGTGATTGTGACATTGTGGAACCTGAACCATGAATGGAAATGTTAGTATTCAAAATTATGTGCTTCTGGGTTTTGATTCTACTACATGTACTGGCTTTGTGAGAACCTAGTCTGTTTGGATGCTCACCTACCTAGAACTGGATGGAGGGGGAACCTTGGTCTTTCCACAGGGTAGGGAACCCTAACTGCACGTTGGACTGGAGAGGGAGGAGAAGGGGGAGTGGATGGAGGGAGAGGAAAATGGGAGGAAGGGAGGAGGTGAAAAATTTTAATAATAATAATAATAAAAACTGAAAAAATAAAATTATGTGCTTGATTACTAGTATAGATTGTGATATATTTTATTTTACCTTGTCAGTGAATGACTGAAGATACTATATGGCAGGATTACCAGCATCAAAGATTTTGTAGAAATTTAGAAAAATCAAAGAACTGCCATATTCTGCTGCTAAACCAAGGGGTATGTATCTTTTTCTCTTTACTGGCAGAGGATGCTTAATGTGCTCTAGATCAGTATTCATAGAGAAAGTCACACACCCAAGGATTTGTGTAAAATATATGTCAGTTAGGGGCAGAAGCACAGAAATATTCTACAAATGAGATTCTATTATTTTCTCTTCTCCAGCTTCCAAGCTGATAAAGAACTGATTGTAACTGCAAGTGGAATCTTCGTTCTTTCTTAACAACTTTGATTTTAAATAAAATTAGCACATACTCCTAGATTCCAGGGTTAACAAGGCAAAGCTTTTGGTTCCATGACTGGCAGTCATCCTTTCCTTTTGTTTAGTTTGTTTCTGTGCCTTTGTTTGACACCATCCTCACTCATGAGTTCCTCTTACTTTTTATTTTCTAAAGTCATTATAAATAAATAAATAAATATATATATATATATATATGTGTGTGTGTGTGTGTGTGTATATTTCTGCAAATGAAGATGTATATAAATCCATAGAATGCTATTTTAATTAATTGAAGTGCAAAGTTAAGTGACATTAAGCACATTCATTATTGTAAGCCATCTACATCAACAATTTTTAGAAAATGTTCTTGTTTTCTTGTTTCTTAAGCAGATATTCACTTATCTTTTGTTTTGTAAGTCTCTGGCAGCTACTGTGCTAGTTTCTGTCTATATGAATCCATCCACACTAGGTACATTGTATATTGAAATAACACAGTATCTACCCTATGCACATATCCTTGTGGGATGGTGGTGGTAGGGATTGAAATCGTGGCTTTGTTAATAATAGCACACAGGTATTTTATGTGTATATCCCATTTCATCAATTGTAGTGAATTCTTGGTTAATTTGTTCTGGAGTAAGTTCCAGAGTTACATTAATTTTTGAGATTGACTCAGTAATATAGGGTCTCCTGTGAAAGGCAATCTCAGAAGTAGATGTCACAGAACAATTCTGCCAAATACTTATAGAAAAAACTTCTGCTTTTAAAAAATGTTTCATTTCAAGTAAGATAATCCAGACTCAAAAAAACCCTTCTCTCTTCCATATATAGGTCTTAGTTGGTAATTATATGCCACCATATATATGGAACTATGGTTACAGACTTCGACATTGGACAGCAGATTACAGGAGGGAAAAAGGCACTAATGAAGATTGGGAAGAGCAATATGGTAGAGGTGACTTGAAAGGAGCAAGAATTCTCAGAGGAATGGAAGATGTAAAGGGAGGGTCCTGTGTTAGGGGAATGAGAGGGAGAAATACAGAACAAACTGATTTTTAATGCCATAGACTAAACTCATATTGTGTATGCTAATTAAATTAAAAAACAAAAACAAAAAACTCATTCTGTACTTTTGAATGATAAGATGGCACAGGCAGGTTAAAAGTCAGTCACTGCTGAAGAGAGATATTTGCAGTCTATTCCATCGCTGAAACAGTGGAATACAAAGAGCACTTTTACAAAGATGAATGCAAAGTTAATCAACTAGTAGATGAGCACATGACTGAGGAAGACCTTATGGTTCATACACACACACACATGATAAACATATTTTTCTAAGATGTGCAGCTTCAGTTCAAGACATTTGACCTTGACAGCGGGAGTTATTAAAGATGAGAACTGGGAGCTGTCTCTCACACTGCTGATAACATACCCACAAGAAGTCATTTGATGGTGTCTATGCATTTAAAAATGAGACTTACATGTTTGATTTTCTTAAAGATTTTAAGGAAACTTCCTCATGAATGTGCCACAGAAACATGTACAAGTATATTCACCATAGAATTTTTTTGTAATAAAACATGTCTTTGGGTGGTGATAAAAGAGAAAAATAGTTAAGTAAATGAATCCATCAGTAACATACAGCTGATATGGTTGGCTATTTTATAGAAATGCAAAGAAAGGGAAATCAGGTCTATATCTGTCAATAGAGATGGGTCTGGAAAACAACACAGGGTGAAAAAGTACCTGAAGGCTGATATAACACTGGTTATTATGCCAGCACTTGGGATGGAAACAGGATTATCTTTTATTTAATATTAATTAAATTTATTCATTTATTTTACATCCAAAATGCAGTTTCCTATATCTTCTCTCATCGATTTCTCCCAAGTCATTCCTCACCTTCCCTCCACAATCCACTCCTCCTCTGTTGCTGTTCATAAAGGGGCAGTTCTCCTATGGATGTCAACAAAACATGGCATATCTAGTTGAAGTTGGACTAAGAGCCTCCCCTTGTATTAAGTCTTGCAAGAGTGCCTCACAATTAGTAACAGGTTCCTGGAAGCCAGCATTTAGGAATAGGCCTTGCTCCTGCCACTAGGAGTTCCACAAATAGATCAAGCTACACACCTGTCACCCAAATGTAGAGGACCTAGCTTGGTCCTCTGCAGGCTCCTTAGCTGTTAATCCATAGTCTCTGAGCTCCTATGAGCCCACATTATATGTTTCTGTGGATTCTTTTGTGATTACCGTGACTCCCCTCCCACCCTGGGTCATACAACCCTTTCTTCCTCTCTTCAGTGGGATTCCACGACCTTGGCTGTGGATCTCTGCATCTGTTTCCATCAGTCATTGAAGGCTATCTGATGACTATTAGGGCAGTAACCTACCTAGTTGCATAAGATGGCCAGTCCAGGCTACCTATCTATCATTGCTAATAGTCTTAGCTGAGGTCATCCTTATAGATTCATGCGAGTTCCCCTTGCATCAGATTTTTACCCACCCTGAAATGCACTTTTTATCAATTTATCTTTTTTATTGCTGTCCTTCTTCATCCACCCACCTGCTCGATCCCTCATGTTCTCATCTCCACCTGCTCCCTGTCTACTCAGGAGATCAAAAGAGGAGATTTTGCTTTTTATAACTTCATCAAAATGCAGATTTACATTCATTCACAAATGATCATTAAAATGGAAGAATAGAAGTAAGTAGATAAACTCATGAGAATGATGTTTATTTAAACTTTGTGTAAAATATACAGGGTGATGAAAAGACAACAGTCATATTTGAGACTTTTTATGCCACAACATTATTCTATGGCTGTCAAAAGTTACTTAAAATGTTTTTCTTTTTCAACCCTTGAATCTTTGTCCTTCAACTGGAGAATTTCTTATTCCTCCTCGTCCTCCTCCTCCTACTTCTCCTGCTTGTCCTCTGCCTTCTCCTACTCGTTTTACTTCTCCTCATGTTCCCCTTCCTGCTTTTTCTGATCCTCCTTCTCCCTTTCCTCCTTCTCCCTCTTCTGTTCTTCCTTCTCCCCTTTTTGCTTCTCCTGGCCCTCCTCCTTCTGCTTCTCCTCCTGCTCCTCCTCATCCTGCTCCTCCTCATCCTGCTCCTCCTTCTCCTGTTCCTCATTTCCCTGCTTCTCCTCTTCCTCTTACTTCTCCTGCTCCTCCTGCTATTCTCCCCCCTGCTCAACCTTCTCTTCATGGATTGAAGACTGTCACTATGAGTCCCTGTGAGGTTCTTTTGGATTGGCCTGCTATTCTGAGTTTTAAGAAAGATGTTACCTTCTGTATTCTATCCATTTCTTTTTTTCTGTCCTCTGGATGCTGAGTAAAGCAAGCATGCTCTCTGGAATTCTGGACTTCCTTACACTTTCTTGAATATTCCCATGTCTGCCATGTGACTGGCCTCTCTGTTGGCTTAATCCAAATGACATGTTTTTTTTTTCTCCTTTTTACCTTTCCCCTTTGAGCAGCTACCAACACTTGTAGCTTGCTTCCCTTGGATTTTTATTTTAAATTAACAAAATTATCTTCAAATTAAAAAAGAGAGTGAATATAATTCTAAAAAAAGACTTATTTTTCTTACATTCAGGAGAAGCAGTGTGGAGGCTGATAGAACAGAAGGGTTTTATGTTACAGAACTATTGACTTGAATTATACCATGACCAACTTTAGCTCAACAACTTTTAAGACAAATTGAATTATATGTCTTTATATCACAAAATATGACAAGGTGAGCTAAAGCATAATTAGCATGGTTTAATAGTATTTCATTATTACCTTCAACATCAAACCATTATAATAATGATCATAACTATCAACATAATCTCACTTTTTAAAGAAATTTTTAATTTTACCTTTTTGAACATTTCATGCACAAAACACTGTATGTCCATCATTTCTACCCCTCCCTCTTGCAACCCTGCCTGTGTTCCTGTTTTAAATTGACGATTTCATCTATAGTTACTGTTACATACTTGCCTACTATAACATGCTGAATATGATTAATGATGTGTGTATGTACAAATGTCATCTTGCTTTATCTTACTGTTTTTCTCATTTGGTTTTGCTTTGGTAACTAAAACTATATCTTTAAAAGAGATGAGTTGGATTTTTAAAAGCATATTTGCTCTGGAATAATATTTTTGTAGACTGTGAAGATGTTTCTTTGCCAAGGACCCTTCTGATTTGTTTACTAAAGTGCTAAATGACCAACAGTTAGGCAGGAGGTATAGTTGGAGCTTCCAGGTATAAAGAAGACTCTGTAAAGAAAAGAGGTAGAGAAGTCAGCCAGACCCAGGATGAGTTGGAATGAAAGAATGAGATATAGGGAAAAGCCACCTGGTATAATTTTGATTAATAAAATTCTGGGTTAATTTAAGTTATAAGGGCTAGTATGTAACAAACCTAAGCTAAGACTGAACTTTCAAAATTAATAAGATGTCTCTTCATCATTATTTGGAAGCTGGCTGGCAGAACAGAGAAAGATTCATTATACACATTGTTGCTCTCATATGTTTACAAGATGGGCATTCGTAGGAAATCATAACCTGACACCTGTTCTTTTCAATGTACTGCATATGATCTGACCTGGTGCAAAGTCTGAGAACATGGGGAATATTGGCACCAGGAGATAATGCAGTCTCTGGATTAGACATATATCTGAGCTCCCCACAGAAATCACAAGCTTAGCACAGAGGGAAATCTGGTCCTGATTCTGGTGTGTTCAGTCTCCTCCTTCCTCCAGAGGACCAAGACAGGGGAGAATCCTGAGTGTTCCTTCATGCTTTTTCCAAGGAAACCTTCTTTTATTAAAACAATTTGCAATTTGGCATATTTACAAAATGATGGATTTCACTATGGCATTTTACACATGCTTTCTTCTAATGTGTCTCCTCCCTACTGCTATCTCATGTCTGCCTTTTCTCAAACCGCTTGTCTCCTTCCTCCTCAGCCTATAGCTGATTTCATACCATATTTATTCCACTGATAACTTTCAAATTCAAGTTTTTATCTTAACAGTATTTTGAATTTTCATGTGTTCCTTGTGCACAGTGCTGGAGTTTACAAAGACATTTCCATATGAGTACATAGAGTACTTTGAACATACTCACCCTGGTATTCCCATCCCTACTTCTCTCACCCCCATTTCTCCTTATTACTATTGACAGTTGTCTTCTACTCTCATGTCATATACATATAAACATATAATTTTATATACATAAAACCTAGACTCTTGCATTTCCCCTTCTCATGGTGATTCATACATTTTTTTAGGGTACTCCTTGATACCTAGCTTCTCCAGAGCTGAGGATTGTAGTCTGGTTATTATTTGCTTTATATCTAGTATCCACCTAGATAAGTACATACCTTGTATGTCTTTCTGGGTCTGGATTAACTTATTGAGAATTATTTTTTCTATTTCTTTACATTTGCCTACAATTTTTATAATGTCATTTTTTCTTTATAGCTGAGTAATACTCCATTGCGTAAATGTACCATATTTTCATTATCCATTCTTTGGTTGAGGGGCATTAGGTTGTTTCCAGGTTCTGGAAGTAGGATTAATGCTATTAATATAGATGAGCAGGTATCCTTGTGATATAATTGGGCATCCTTTATATATATGCCCAAGAGTGGTAATGCTGGGTTTTGAGGTAGATTGATTCTCAATTTTCTAAGAAATTGCCATACTCATTTCCAAAGTGGTTGTACAAGTTTGCACTCCCACCAGCAGTCTGACTCCACGTCCTCTCCAACATATGTCTTCTTGGTGGTTTTGATCATAACCATTCTGACAGGTATAAGATGATATCTCAGAATCAATTTGATTTACTTTTCTCTGATGACTAAGGATTTTGAGCAATTCCTGAAATGTCTTTTGGCCATTTGAGAGTTTTCTGTTGAGGATCTTCTGTTTAAATCTCTGCCCCATTTCTTAATTCGATTATTTGGTATTTTGATGTACAGCTTTGTTCAGTTCTTTATATATTTTGGAGATAAGTTCTCTGTCTGATTTAGGGTTAGTGAAGATCTTCTCCATTCAGTAGGCTGACATTTCATCTTATTGACCATGTCCTTTGCTTTATAGAAGATTTTCAGTTTCAGGAAGTCTCATTTATTGATTATTGGTCTCAATGTCTATGCTATAGGTGTTATGTTTAAGAAGTGGTCTCCTGTGCCAATGCATTCAAGGCTACTTCCTAGCAGTGGTAGAGAAGAGGAGATAGGGATGTGAATATGATAGGCAGGAATGGTTGAGGTGGGGAATGGATAGAGTAGGAGAACAATAAAAGTGATACCTTGATAGAGGGACCCATTATGTAGGTAGGGAGAAACTTGTGCTTGGGAAATTCCCAGGAACCTACTAAAATGACCCCCAGAGAAGACTCCTAGCAGTAGTGGTGAGGGCGTCTTAATTGGCACCCCAAAAGAAGTCTTGTAATCATATTGGTAAATATCCTGTCATGATAGAGTCTTCATCTAGTAACTGACAGAAGCAAATGCAGAGAGCCACAGCCAAGCACCATGCTGAGCTCTGAAAGTCTAGGGGAAGAGAGGCAGGAGGGATTATTATATGAACAAGAGGGTCATGATCATGATGAGGAAATTCATAGAGACAATCTCAGAGCAAACTCCCTGATACTTTGGCTCTTATAATCTTTCTACCAATTCTTTATTATATAGTTTGTATATATGTATTTAGGAATATATATATATATATATGTATATATATATATATGTAAAAACAATTATTTAAAAAAGGGTCATAAATTTGAAAGAGAGCAAGAAGGGATACACAGGAAGGATCAGAGGGAGGGAAGAGCGGGAACAATGATGCAATTGTGTTATATTCTCAAAAAATAAAATAAGAAATTAAAAAATACAAATAAAATTAAGCAAATATCAACCAATAGTGACTTTGACTCAGGTCAGCTACTCGTAGCCTTTTAGTTAGTTTATAAAATCATAGACGTCCAAATGGTTTTTCCTACATTCTTAGTTTTTGTTCAACCTTCTCCATCACACTCACTTTCCTCCATCCCTGCCCCATTTAAACATTTCAATCTCTAGTATCTAAAAGTTTACATTTACAGCATGTGTGTTCTACTATTTCTGCTCCCTATATTCCCTCTTTTCTTCACACCTTTTTTGTTTCTTTTCTTGCTTTCAGAGATCTATCTAAGAGATTTTAACTTAATACAGAAAAGCAAACTTTCAAGCTAGGATCTCATGTGTAAGAGAATATGCATTATTTGTTCAATCTGGACCTGGGTTATCTCATTCAGTATAATATTTTTAGAATCATCTATTTATATAAATATTGCTTATTTTCATGCTTCTTTAGTGTGGAATTAAATTCCATTCTGTATATTGTCACATTATTTATTATCCATTCTTCAATGAACAATCATCTTGGTTAATCCTGTTTCTTAGCTAATGTGAATAGAGCAGCAACTAACACAAATGTACAGATATCTCTGTGAATACTCAGAGGGGTTATAGTTGAGTCATATTGTTCAATTTTTAGATTTTTTTAAAACCCTAACTGATTTCTCACCAGCATTTGTTGTCATTTGTTTGACCTCACTGAAGTTGAGAACAGAGTAAAGGTCACTACAAACTGAGAAAGAGAAGGAACAGGAGCTGGGGTAACATATTACTAAATATGGTTTGATAGAAGTACTTTATAAGCAGACTAGGGTGACAATAATACATAATAATTTATTTTATGTTATACAAAATAGAGTAGAATTTAAAGATTCTAAATACAAAGAGATGATAAATTTTTGATGTCATTGAAATCCTTATCATTCTGGGATTTTCATATACATTATCTACATGTATTATTACACTGTTCCTATTTCTTTAGTACAGAAATCATCCATTTGTAAATTCTGATGCAGGGTATATCAATTAAAATCACTTAGGAAAAAGAAATCCATATGAAATATTTCTAGATATTACTATATAAATATAGAAAATCACTAAACTTATTTAACCATAATGTGTCCTTATTTGACCCAGAAGTTTCTTAATAACTTTTTTGACGTCTTCATTTCTGAGAGTATATATTAAAGGGTTCAACAGAGGTGTCACTAGGGTGTAAAACACACTCACAATTTTGTCAATGGGAAAGGAGGTCATTGGTCTTATATACAGGTATGAGCAAGGTACAAAGAATAAGAAAACAACACAGACATGAGAAGCACAGGTAGATAGGGCTTTGTGACGTCCTTCTGAACTGTGTTTCCTCAGGGAGTGAAGGATGACTATATAGGAAGCAATAAGTATACAGAAAATAAGTAAACACATTGACCCACTGTTGGCAGCAATCAGGGGCCCTATAATGTGAGTGTCAGTGCAGGCCAACTCCAGGATTGGTATTAAATCACATATAAAGTGATTAATGGTATTGGGGCCACAGAAGGGTAACTGGGCAATAAATGTGGTCTGTATCATTCCATGAACAAATCCCACAATTCCAGCTGCTACCACCAAGGAAACACACACAGAACGGTTCATGATGGTCATATAATGCAAGGGCTTGCAGATGGCTACATAGCGATCATAGGCCATCGCAATCAGCAAGATGATTTCAGCTCCTGCAAAAAAATGCTCAGCAAAAAGCTGAGTCATGCAGCCATTGAAGGATATGCTGCTCCTCTCAGAGATCAAGTCATAGATCATTTTGGGTGCTATGGAAGAAGAGTAGAAACCATCTATGATGGACAAGTAGGACAGAAAAAAGTACATGGGAGTATCCAGGGCCGGACTGATGAAGATGGTGACTGAGATGAGTGTGTTACCTGCCAGTGTGATCAAATAAATTATTAAGCATACAATAAATAAGAGTTTCTTCAGATCTGGATCTTGAGTCAAGCCCAGGAGAATGAATTCTGTGACATTGCTCATCCTTTTCATCACTTTAGTTCAGGTTGTGAGCAAATGGTCATCTGAAAAGAAACCATTGGCTGTCTCAGTGATGATATTTAAAAGGAAACACTGAAAAAAAATCCATCATCTCATTACGTCTGGTCCCTGAGGTCAATATAGCTTCACTTCTTCTCATCTCTGCGGATAGTATCACATCCTTTACACTTATTAAGAACAGAAGTAGGTTCTATTATTCCTAATGAACTTTTGTGAGACAGTGACAGGACCTTTTATAAATACTACAAGAAAATTGTCATTATAATTGATGACAAAGGTTACTTCCAAATTTTCTTCTAACCAGTTCCTTAACTGGTTTATTTCATTGTGTTTTTGGACAGAAACTATCATCAGTATCAATTATTTTGAAGCTTTGTTTGTCTGTTTGCATAGATTTTTATACAAATGCAATATTTAATGAACAACAACTGTTTATTACACACTAAAAGGACAAGTGTTGCTACACTTAAAGCTCTCATACTCTTTAACCTACAATTCTTTTTTCCCCATATAAATGCATCTGCTCCTAGAGTTAGAAATGTGACTTTGGATGGGGCTATCTTCTTTCTGGATGCCAAAGCACCATATTTGTTTAGCTCAATGTGCATACTGAATTCGAGAAACAAGATTTTGTGCCTGGTTCTCTATGGCAATTATTTCATTGTTTCAATGTTTCTTGTCTCCATATCTGAATGTTTACATGTAAGTACCGCAAAATATCTTCTAAACATCACAGTATTTTATGAATAATTTTTTCTTGTGCTTGGACTTTGATCAATTATAGGATTATTCTCAGATTTAGGTACATATCTCCTCCCTAATCACATATTAAAAGTAGATATTTTTTACCATTAATTTCTTGTTGATAAGATACAAATGTCAGTATTAGTTAAGACACCACCCTTTTTCCTTTAACAGTAAATAAATCCAAAACAGGATAATTTGCAGTTTTCCTTGTCTAGTTGGAGAAATGTTGAGGATAGTATAATGTATTCTTTTCAATGAACTAAATGAAATTTTCAAGTATGAATTAGAGTTTTTACTAATGAGCTGAGATATTTTATACTTCTTTATCTTTTTCATTAAGACCTACCCAAAATCAAACCAAAAATTTCCTCAGTCTATCCCAGCCTCAAAAAATAAAATTCTGGATAGAGTGCTCATCAGCATAATTTTTCAGGCTCTTCAGAGTGAGGAGAAGGAGAAATGAGAAGAAGCCCATTTGGTTTTCCATTTGACTTAGTCCAGAGTGACTCTACACTCACTGTGTATGATGTCTATAGATTGGGACAATATAGTTAATAATTCTCAATAAATTTAGTTCAAAAATTTTAAATTTATAATGACAGTGCATAAATCATGAAGAGGGAAAATTTTCAAGGCATTACAAACAACCATCTAGAATCAATGCATTTAGTGAGACAGAGACATTAAACTTTGCATTTTAGAAATGATTCCAATCATTCTCAACATCACATAATTAAGTAAAATTACCAATAGTATTTCCATACTATTGTATCTAAATTAATTTCATAGCAAAATAGAAAACTTCAAGGGAAGCATATAACTGTAAAGTCTTCTTCAGGGAGAATAAATAGGCTAAATTAAGTTAATCTTAAATTTTGGGAAAAAGATTTAGGTTTCACTTACCAGGTTGTAGTTGGTTGTGGATTGCTGTTTGTTGATTGATTGCAGTCATTGTT
The DNA here is from genome assembly GCF_982192425.1 of Myodes glareolus. Taxonomy (NCBI): domain Eukaryota; kingdom Metazoa; phylum Chordata; class Mammalia; order Rodentia; family Cricetidae; genus Myodes; species Myodes glareolus. Next base: position 139,910,032 of record NC_142027.1, read on the forward strand.
TCTTCTCCTCTAAGCACAGCCAGTACAGTGTTCAGTAGACTCTCTAAGCTAACATTGAAATTATCATTTTTCTATATAATTATATAATTTAGACATTTTTATTTATTTACCTTTTGGTCTTATTGCCAGCATTTACATAAAAAATGAACTATTTCAGTTAGGAACTTTGATATTACTAGTGTTTACTTCCTTTTGTCTTGATTTTATGTAATTGGTGGTGTGAATATACACGAACTTACACACACACACACACACACACCCAACATTAGTAGATTATATTCTTTCCAGATAACAATGCTGTGAATAAAGCCTAATTACTCAAATCAAAAAAATCTTAGTATATTCAACTTTGACACGTATGAGAGAGTAAAACCAAATGGTTTAGACTCTTTTCCTTATACTTTTGAGCATGTTTCCTGCTTCCTAAGAGTCTATGAACAACATGGAGAGAGAATTCATATCATTCCTCTACTCCAGCTCCTCTTTACCTCCATCTCCCTAGAAACCTGTCCATACCCAGAATAGTTCCTCTTAAGCAGATCTTCATTTTATCGATTCACACTGTGCTCCAGTCATCAACACAACGACTTTTTGTTTTAATTCTTGATGCTAAAGACATACTTAAATAGATTTGCATTCTAAAAGGTCTGGTGATGTTTTGGTTTAGCAAGTACCCAGAGGATTGGTAATTGTCTCCTATGAAATTTTCGCCAAGGCCTTTTGATTAACCCCACTTGGTTCACCAGACATCATTACCAGTGGCTAGTTCCAGAAATTCATTTGGGTTATAAATTGAATTCAGGTTCTTGTATTCTGGCAAGTGTTCTGCCAATGAACTTCATATAGCCCCTCCTTATTTATGTCCTGTTTCATTTAGAGTAATGACTTTAATTCACTTATGTTGGAATATAGGCTTAAATCTGATTCCTTTTAGAGACTAAGGCAGGTTTCCATGAAAAAACTTCTTGAATCAGATGGCTATGTTTATTAATTCTTCCTACATCTTGCAGGACTATAAAAGCACTTCTTGAACTCTTCCAGAAAACTGAGAAGGAAAAACACTTCAAAACTAATTTTCTATGGCCAACACTTAATATGGTACCTCAATTAGACCACACTCTACAAAGAAAACAGCTGCCACTCTCAACAAACCCAAAACCGAACTTGGACTTCTAGATAAGATTGCGAACTACATGCTTCTTCTCAGTGTGAACCAGTGAAGGGAGAGTTGAAAACAAGGAAATAGTAAAAATGAAGAGATTTCCACAGAGAAACTTAAGAACTTGGGAAAATCATGAAGAAAATGACATAATAACAAAGAAAAGCAGAATGAAATGAAGCAAAACCCACATGACTATGGAGAACTTGCCATCAGAGACAAGACGAGGAATCCTACTGCCAGTCCAGCTCAGCCAGTAGCTTGGTGCCAAAAATAGATAGTGGAGCCAGTTCCTCCAGAGTCCAAAGAGGGAATTGCAACAGGATTGAGACACTTGTAACATTATGTTGAGGATCAACCTTGACAAAAATACCACCTGTCAGGCTAGGGGCATGGGAATTTACAAATATTAGCAAAGAATACGAAAAGACGAATAAAAGTAATTAAACAGAAACATATAGAATAGTAGTGGGAGGGAGTTCCAGTGAGTCCTGAAATCAGTCACATTTAATTTCCAATTGCTTAAAATATCTCTGGCCCTAAATGGTAAGAGTCAGATAAAAAAAAAACTGCATCTATATGATACAAGGAAATGAACAGACCAATTGAAGGTTGGTGCTACATCCATAGATAAACTTTCATTTGCTAGAAAAAAAAACAAGTCATGTTCACACCCTAGACCAAAAAAAAATCTGTAGGAAAACCACTCCCTGGATGGAATCAAATGTTATCTTCATAAAGGACCTGGAATCCTAGTTGGACCCTTAGATTTTGTTTGAGGTAGAAATATATGTACTTCTATATTCCTGAAATACAAGGTCTGGATATTTGTCACACCTGTTGACAATAACCTTGAGAGAGGAGAACTTTCTGATCTTACTCTAAGTGGGACCTTTGAGGTAGGAATGCAATAACTTTAAAGGAATAGAGGTAAGTTCCAACTCTCTGACCTTTGGTCAATGTGGAAATAGGCTCACATTCTTGGGCCTCCACAGCAATCTAATCCAGAGATTAAAGAGTACTCAATAGATCTCTGGATAGTGCTGAATGGGGGATATGGGGATTTAAAATAGAGAGATTAACAATGCCTTCATCTTTTCTCCTCTGTCATGGTACAAAAGAGAAAGTAATGGGATATAGGTAACCTGGGAATGATCTAAACTTCAAGAAAAATTTAGAATGCAGCAGGAGCTGAACTCAACTTGTGAAAATTCAAAAAGAGAACAGTTCTTTGGTTCATGGTCTCATATCCAGAGGGAGACATGGAAGGGCTACACAGAAACTTGTGTAGGACCTGGTGCAGTTATTGTTGGACAGACTGGTTATATACAACCTTGTACTTCAAGCATTTAATGTGTTGTAAGGTATAGGTTGTTATAAAAATCCCTTTTATGTCTGTTTTTTTCCTGGACCAACTATACACTATTTTTTCATAGTTTATTAAATTATAAAATTTTCCATTTCTGCCCCTCCTCCCAACACCCTCCCACTCCCCCCACTCCCTCTCCTCCTCCCTTTCCATCCCTAAGAGCAGTCAGGGTTTCCTGCCCTGTGGGAAGTTCAAGTTTCTCCCCCCTCCCTCCAGGTCCAGGAAGGTGAGTATCCAAACAGACTGGATCCCAAAAATCCAGTATATGCAGAGGAAACAAGTCCCAGTGTCACTGTCAATGGCTTTTCAGAAAGACTCCGGGCCAGCCACATTCAGAGAATCCGGCCACATTCAGAGAATCTGGTTGGATCACGTGCTCGTTCAGTCCCAGTCCAACTGGCCTTGGTGAACTCTCATTAGATCAGTCCCCTTGTACCAGTGGGTGATCGCACCTTTCGCGGTCCTGATTTCCTTTTTCATGTTCTTCCTCCTTCTGCTCCTCATTTGGACCTTGAGGGGCTCAGTCCGGTGCTCCAATGTGGGTCTCTGTCTGTATCGCCATCCATCGTCGGATGAAGGTTCCCTCTGGTCTTGCCTTCTTTGCTCAAGTTCTCTTTCCTTCTGCTTCTCGTCTGGACCTAGGTAGTTAAGTCCAGTGTTTCAATGTGGGTCTCTGTCTCTATCTCCATCCATCGCCAGGTGAAGGTTCTATGGTGATAAGCAAAATATTCATCAGTATGGTTATGGGCCAAGGCAGTTCAGGCACCCTCTCCTCTGTCCAGAGAACAATCTGGGGATCTCTCCTTGGACCTGGGATCCCATTTATAATCAAGTCTCTTGTAAACCCTAAAATGACTCCCTTAGTTGAGATATATTCTTCCCTGATCCCATATCCATCCTTCCTCCCTCCCCCACATCCCAGTCCCCCGAGCTTTCCCCATTCCTCCCCTTCTAGATTAGCTAAAGTCAAAAACACCAGTGAAGGCCTATGCTGGAGAGGATGTGGAGAGAGGGGAACTCTCATCCATTGTTGGTGGGAATGCAAACTTGTGCAGCCACTGTGGAAATCAGTGTGGCGGTTTCTCAGGAAACTGGGAGTCAACCTCCCTCAAGACCCAGCAATTCCACAGTATTTTTATAGATTTTCAAATTTCTAGTCTATATACTTTTTCCTTCACTCCTGTGTCCCCTTTATTCCACATCCTTTCTCTCCTCAACTACTTAAATATGCCACATTTTTCCATTTCATACTCATGTTTACATATATTACAGGAAGACAGTCATGAGCACAATTTCTTCTCCTGTAATTATCATTGAAGCTTTTTTTGTTAAACCATCATAGTAGTTACTTCAGTCAACTTTTCTTCTAAACATAAATGCAAGTGAAGTCAGCCTACATGGAGGACTGTTGCAAAATGAATAAATAAATATAAAAAAATAAAAACAAAGAAAAGCCTATAAATAGAAAATTAAGGTAGTATTTAAAGCGTAGCAAAGATATATATATATATATATATATATATATATATATATATATATATATATATAAAACATGAGACAATTTCACTATAAAGATTCCATAAACTAACATCTACCTCAATACCAGAAAACAAAGATGATGAGAAAACTGAACTGGAAGAAAATAATATCAGACTTAAGTGTCTTGTTTTTTGGCTAAAAATTTTATACAAGTATATAATACATATTGACCACATCTTTTCTCCCCCCCCATATATTTATGATCTCCTTCCAGACTTTTAAAAAAGTAATCCAGTAGATGAAACTGGTGCTGCCATTTTAAGTATATGTTTTGGGTCATCTACTGAGGAATGAGCAAGCTCACAATTCCCAATACCTCCAAGAAAAATAACTCTCTCTCCATTAACATTCATCAATGCCTTTAACTTATCAGCAATGGGTAGAACATCAGGATCATCTAATTACATGCTTATTATTGTGAAGACCTTATGTTGAAACAGCCATGTCTTATGTGTAAAGGCATGCTCAGAGGTGTGTTTTTACTGAATTCCTCTCCAAATTCCACCTCCTCAATATAGATGGATGTTTCTGTCCTACCTGGTCCTGCAACCATTAAGTATCAAAAAAAACACAAAGAAAAACTGGTTGGCCTATTAGCTCAAGCTTATTATTAACAAGATCTTCCAATGTAAATTAATCCATAAATCTTATCTATGTTTAGCCACATGGCTTAGTACCTTACTCAGCGAGGCATTCTTATCTTGCTTCCTCTGCATCTGGATGGTAACTGTAGACTGAGCCTTTCCTCTTCACAGAATTCTTCTAGTCTGCTCACCCCACCTATACTTCCTACCTGGCTACTGACCAATCAGCATTTTATTAAACAGTATAAATGAGATATCTTTACAGGATTCAAGAGCATTATCCCACAGCACTTCCCCTTTTCCCTTTTTAAAACAAGAACTGTGAATCTAATCCCCTTTGTTTAGCTTTTTTTCCTGATCATTACCCATAACAACTTGTAACAAACACTGTAAACAAAGACAAACTTCCATTATCCATTTTTTTAGGGGTGTGTGTGGGTGTAGTTTTCTAGACTATTTCCTGATGACTGGGGACACTGATAATCTTATGGAACTAAATACAATTTAGGATTATGGTCAAGTCCTAACTGGGGTATTCTGTGAGATTTGATCATCTGAGCTAGCAGTCTTGAGATTGTTCTGAATGTAGAACTCAGAAGAAACCATAACAGGGGTGCTCTGAAATGTTGGACCTTCTGGGCCATCTATTCATATTGAAGATATTTAGGGGTATCTGTCTTCATCAAACCTTATTTTTCTTATCCCAGAATGAATCCATAGTCCCTCATTTCTTATGGAAACAAAAGCAAAATCTCTTCTCCAAAGTAAAATATCTTTTGACTTAAATTTTGAAGTCAAGACATTTTTAAAAATATAGATGATGGATTAATTTAGCAGCATTTATAATCAAATATCTTCTAGTAGCTACTGCTTCTTCCTCAGCAGTCAAGCCATAAAGAGACAGCACAATAACAGACAATATGCAAATTCTCACAATAGGAGAATTAATATTGTGAAAATGATTATCTTAAAAAATTAACAATAAGACTAATTTCAGAATGCCAACAAATGGATGGAAATTGAACAACGTTCAACGTAATCATTCCTGGGTCAAGGAAGATATAAAGAAAAAAATCAAACACTTCCTAGAATTCAATGAAAATGAATGCACAACATATCCAAACTTATGGGACAATATGAAGGCAGTGTTAAGAGGAAATTTCATAACACTAAGTGCCTACATAAAGAACCTGGAGAAATCTTGCACTAGCAACTCATCAGCACATCTCAAAGTTCTAAAGCAAAAAGAAGCAAACTTTCCCAGAAGGAGTAGGTACCAGGAAATAATCAAATTGAGGACTAAAATCAATTAAAAATAAACAAACAATACAAAGAATCAATGAGACAAAGAGTTGGTTTTTTGAGAAAATCAGCAAGATAGACAAACCCTTATCCAAACTAACCAAAAGTCAGAGAGAAAATATATAAATTAACATAATCAGAAACAAAGTGAGGATATAATAACAGACACAGAGAAAATCCAGAGAATCATCAGGTAATATTTCAAAAACCTGTACTCCACAAAATTGGAAAATTTAAAGGAGATGAACAATTTTCTAGATAGGTACCACATACCAAAATTAAATCAAGAACAGGTAAAAATTTAATAGACCTATAGTAGTTAAGGAAAAAGAATTAGTCATCAAAAGTCTCCCCCCCAAAAAAGGTTTCATCAGTGCAGAATTCTCTCAAATTTCAAAGAGGAGTTAATACTCCCCAAATTATTCCACAGAACAGAAACAGAAGGGGCATTGTGAAACTCTTTTTTACGAGGAGACAGTTGCCCTGGTACCCAAACCCCACACATACACAAATAAGAAAAAGTATTACAGACCAATCTCCCTCATGAATATTGATGCAAAAAATACTCAATAAAATATTGGCAAACCAAATCTAAGAACACATCAGAAAATTCATTCAACATGATCAAGTAGCCTTTATCTCAAAGATGCAGGGATGGGTCAACATATGAAGATACATCAATGTAAACCACCATTAACTGAAATCACCATAAACTGAAAGAAAAAAAATGTAATCACCATAAACTGAAAGAAAAAAAAATATGATCATTTCACTAGATGCTGAAAAAGCTTTTGACAAAATCCAACACCTCTTCATGATAAAAGTCTTGAAGAGATCAGAGATACAAGGAAGATATCTAAACATAATAAAAACAATATACAGCAAGCCAACAGCCAACATCAAACTAAATGGAGAGAAACACAAAGTGATTCCAGTAGAATCAGGAACAAGACAAGGCTGTTCACTTTCTCCGTATCTGAATAATGCTAGTATGAACATAGTTGAGTAAATGCCCTTCTGGTGTTGGTTGGTCTGAATCCTTTGGGTGTATGCCCAAGATTAGTATTACTGTGTCTTAAGGTAGATTAATTTCTAATTTTCTGAAAAAAACATCATATTGATTCCCAAAGTGACTGTACAAATTTGTACTTGCACCAGCAGTGGAGGAATGTTCCCCTTACACTGTATCCTCTCTAGCATAATTATTGTAGGTGTTTTTAATATTAGCCATTCTGACTGGTATAAGCTGATCAAGATGATCTAAGAGTCATCTTGATTTCCATTTCCTGGATGGTTAAGGATGTTGAACATTTTCTTAAGTGTCTTTCAGCCATTTGAGATTGTTGAAAAATTGCTGTTTAGATCTGTATCCCATTTTTAATTGGATTATTTGATATTTTGATATTTAGTTTTTTGAGTCCTTTATATATTTTGGAGATCATTTCTCTGATGTAGGGCTGGTGAATATTTTTTCCCCAATCTAAAGGTTGCCATTCTGTCTTGTAGACTGTGTCTTTTGCCTTACAGAAGCTTTTCAGTTTCAGGAGCTCCCATTTATTAATTGTCAATCTCTGTGTCTGTATTGTTGGTGTTATATTCAGGAAGTGGTCTCCTGCTCCAATGTGTTCAAGGGTCCTTTTCACTTTCTCTTCTAAGATGTTCCAAATAATAAAGGAGATGGAGTCCCAACTGGAAATCTCTTGTCATCAAATGAAGCTTCCAGTAACAGAATTGTGTGACATCCAAATCAGTTGTTGGCCAAAAGGATTCCACGGAAATATCCAAACAACTGAGGTCATTGCCAAGCTACTACGCTCCTCTTCACAACTGAGAAAAAGCCCCCATTGTTAAAGACAACACCACAGGTGGAGCTTGTGCCTATAGAGAACCTTCATCCCATGTCTTTGGTATGGAAAGGTATTCTTCAGGCTTCTAAAAATGAAATGTAAACACCAACTCAGATACACAACCTTTGAGCTACAGACTGTTTTTCCTTCTAACTATGCTAGGACAATGGTGGCACAAAGCTTGTGGGAGTAACTGACCAATATTTTATTTGGTTTAAGGATCACTCCACAAATTGGAACCCATACCTGACATTACTTGAGTGACCAATCAGAGACTAGCTAGCCATAAGAGCTAGGGTAAAACCAAATATTACTAACCTAATAAAAACAATAAATGACTTCTAATGATATTCTGCGATCCTCATTGATCAGTATCTTGCTGAACCATCATCAGAGAAGTTTCCTCCTGCAGCAGATTGGAATAAATACAGAAGCTCACAGCCAGACATTTTTCACAATAGAGTTGTCCCCATGAAACCCTTCCACTCAGAGCTCAAGCAACCCCACAGAAGAGGAAATAGAAAGAGAGTAAGAACCAGAGTGCATGAAGGACATCAAGAGAACAAGGCCCTCTAAATCAACTGAGCAAAGCTCTTATGAACTCACAAAGATGGAAGCAGCAAGCACAGGGCCTCCATGGGTCTGCACCAGATCCTCTGCATATATTTTAGTTTAGCGTTTTTATGGGATGCCTGAATGTGTGAATGAGTGGGTTTCTGATTATTTTGTCTTCACTTGGAGCTCATTTTCCTCTGTTTGTTTTTCCTGTCCAACTTTGATTTTATGGTTTTCGTTTTAACTTATTATATTTTATTTTGTTTCCGCGCACCGTGGCCCCAGTCTGCGCTCTACGCCCTAGACCACAGTTTGCGAGCTTCGAGAAAGGGGCTGGAGGTTGAGAATACTCATGCAGAGACAGACCGACACACAGACCTTCAATCACTGGTACCAAAAGCCCACCTTTAATAGCACCATGGAGGCTTAAATACACTGCAGTCAATGGCCAACAGGTGAAAATCCTATTCTCTGATCCTCTAGGCAAAGCACAGCTTTTAGTCACTTCAATTAGAATGCTCTAGTAGGGAAGAGCAGCTGAAGGCCAGAAACCCAATTGGTCCCAACATTTTTTTATGTTAAAAATGCATCCCATAGCCTTGCCAAACTAACAAGTTAAATTCACTGTTCATATTATTGAAAAATATTTTTATAAAAGTACTAAATAAAAAAAATAAAAACTAGAAAAGGAAAACAGCATCTTTTGGAAACAGAATGGAAGTTTCAAATACGAACTCATAGCAATTTTTAAAGCACCTGTGCAACCCATCAAGAAGAGTATAACTCATCAAGAAGTATAAAGTTATGCATGAAATATCATCTCTATCTGAGGAACTGTTGTCAATTTTTAGTTGCTGGGGTAAGGAGCATAAGTCTTCTTACACATGTAGCCCCTGATAAGTAGCTCATGTTCCAGTGAAAGGCCACACATGCAACGATAGTGAGGCAGAACAATTGGAATTGGTAGAAAAAGAGGCAAAGCTGGGTGGGTAAGTAAATAGGGGGCAGACATGGGAGGAGTTGTGGAGTGAATATGAGCAATACATGTGACATTAAGTTTCCAAATATTGGAAGACTAGCTCCTAATTCTCAGTGGGTTCAATGACCTGGGATGGATGTGTGAAATCAGTGCAATGATGAAACTCTGATCAGCTGATATAAATAAGTGGCCCCATATAGCCTGAGCCATTTTTATTTATATAATTCCAATGGTTTGAATGAATAGTTTTATAATCAAGTTTATTTCCTTAAGTTTCTAATAATGGTTACAATGATTGTCAGTTTGTTCCCTTACCTCATTCTCCTTTCATCCCTTAACTTTCTCACTGGTAACCATTACCTATATGGCTCATAGCTCTAATGATAAAATCATAATAGGTATTGCAGGCAACAAAGAAAGTTTTCTAAGTAGGCATATCTACAGTAGAACAGTGTACCTAGTTGGCAGCATTTTCAGTTACAGCATCATGCAAAATGTAAGAGAGTTTTGCCATTAGGTGGTTAATGTTTATCCCTGGACAAATATAAATTCTCATAATCAACTTATCAATCAAGGTTGGATAAATTCATTTTTCATTATCTACTACTCGAAGTCCGATAGTGGGTATACCAAGGTTTTTTCTGTCATCCTGTAAACTATGTAACTAAAATGTTTACTCTTAATAGTTGGCACTGCTTACCTCTTGTTCTCATATCCTTCTTCTCTCAGTTTCCTACAGTATTGGCACAGCTTTTAGAAGTTAGGTTATTATGGGTTTCTATGATTCTGCTTCATTCCATGTTCCTATACTATTCCAATTAACCTTTGATATCTATTTATTACCATTTCTCCTAGACTCTTATGGCTAACATCATTCTCTCCACAGTAGTCATGCAGTTTTGCAATGCCATGAAGTACTGTGACTCTTTTAAGGCTAATCACAAAGTGTATGGGAGGCAACATTCTGTTCTTAAGATCCTGAATTCATGGTCACACTTGCAATATCAAAGGCTTTAGGGGATGAATTAGATGCACTATTTATTTTTTTAAAATATCTTCTCTGAGAGGGTGCCCGAACTGGCATTGCCCTGTAGTCAGATTGATGAATAGCTTAAATGTCACTTTAGAACCTTCATCCAACAACTGATGGAAACAGAGGCAGAGACTTTCAGTGGAGCACTGGGCTGAGCTCCCAAAGTTCAGTTGAAGAGTGGGAAAAGTGAGAATATGAGCAAAGAGGTCAAGACCGCGATGGGGACACCCACTGAAACAATGAACCCGAGATAATGGGAACTCACCAACTCCAGCCTGACAGAGAAGGAATCAGCATAGGACAAAACTAGATCCTCTGAATGCGGGTGACAGTTGTATGGCTGGGGCAGACTGCAGGACCACTGGCAGTGGCACCAGGATTTATTCCTATTGCTCGTACTGACTGTTTGGGAACCCATTCTCTTTGGTTGAATACCTTGCTCAGTCTTCATACAGCAAGGAGGATCTTGGACCTTCCCCAAAGCAATGTGCCTTACTCTCTCTGAGGAGTGGATGGGGAGTAGGATTGGGGGAAAAGTAGTGGGAATGGGAGTATATTTCTGCTTTTGATTAAGGTATTCTGTCTGTACAGCTCATTTAAAATGTAATGTATAACTAATAAATATAGGTAAATAGTCATCTATAATAGTCAAGCTTGTAGTCTTGTTACTTAGATTTTCTAGTTGTATAGATATGTATTTCAGATGGATAGGCATTCTTCAAATCTTTCAAAGGCTACAGAATACGCCATTTAAAATGTTTTAAGAACTTAGGACTTTCATAAAGTACAGAGGCATAATGAGGAAATAAGTTATAAATTTTGGAAAGAAATTGTTGGAAAAAAGTACTTATTTCAGTGTGGTAAATTTTTTTCTTGCAAATTTAAAGAATTAACTGAAATTTTATCACATTGTATAAAGATTCTTGACAAAGTATCTAAATTTATGCTTTAACTTCTTTACATATTGGTCACTATCACTAAAAATTGCAGGATAGAAAACAATTTAAAAGTTTAATTAAAATAACACAAATTACAAAATATCACAGGAAAAATGTAAAACTTCTGAATGATTAAAACAAATGGAGAACAAAACTACTTATTAATTCTAGAACATGCAGAATGTTAGCTTTTCCTGATCCCCAAAAGAAAAATTTACTGAGATCAAGAATCAGCCCTTTTCTAAACTACCTCACAGTTAACACACCACCAGCCAAAACTATTGTCATCATGGAAATGTTTAAATAAAATTATTTAGTAGGATATATTTTACTTATTTTCTATACCTACTTCACTGGTATACAATAATAAAATATTAAATTAGGAAAAAGGTCAATTCACCAAATTAAATGATCTGGAAAGAGATCCATCAGAACATAAATATAAAATATACAGGACATGGTATGCCATCAAACAAGGAAATACTTTTAGAGCAACCAAAAGAGACAATTATTAAAAGAATAAGAAAAATACCACAGTTAGTGAATATTAAGTAGATTGTGGGTTTCTCACCACACAGAAATAAATACTATCATTCATAATAAAATAAAATTTAAGTCAATTTACCATTATATAATGCTTACATATCATGAGTAGATTACATATTTGTTATTGGAAGAGGGGGGCCCTTGTTTGTACTAGCTTACACCCGAAATAACCACACAGAAACTGTATTAATTAAAGCATTGCTTGGCCATTAGGTCTAACTTCTTAATTGGTTAACTCTTACATATTAGGTTAACCCATCTCCATTAATCTGCGTATCGCCACATGGCAGTGGCTTACTGAAGTTTCTAACTGGTGTCCATCTCAGGCAGAGGATCACTGGCTTTTCTGACTCTGCTTTTTTCCTCCCAGAATTCAGTTCTGTCTTCTCTGTCTACCTAAATTCTGCCCTATCAACTAAGCCAAGGCAGCTTCTTTATTCATTAACCAATGAAAGCAACACACAAACAGATTGACTTCCTACACCATTTCCCCTTTTCTGTTTAAACAAAAAGGAAGGCATTAACTTTAAAATAGTAAAATTACATATAACAAAACAGTTATCAAGCAAGAATTACAGTTACGATATCTATATCAACTTTATCTTTTACCATAACTAAGGAAAACTATATCTAGCTATCTATTCTTCAACTCCATCAAAGACTACAGAAGGATATAATATTACTTAAGTAAACAGGAAGTGCATTATAAACAATTTCCAAAACTCTAGAATTGACAGAGACATCTCATTCCCTGGACATTTACCCAAAGATCTACTGAACCATTGGGGCATCCATCTTCGGTCCACAGGCCTATAGTATCCAGCAGACTTTTCCACGAAGCAGAAAATTTGAAAGACAGGTCTGCTTACACTGGCAATTTGTCAGTCATTTTCTTCTGTGTCATGTAGAATGTCTGGCAGACTCTTTCATGAAGCAGGAACCCTGAATGACCATCTTGTCTTTAGGTAAGATCAGCAGTCCTCTCCCTGTGATTTCTTCATGTCCAGTTTATGCAACAGTCCAGGCAAGAGCAGTTTCTTGCCAAAATGGCTGACCAACTCCATAAGAAGCCTCTTTGATGCCCATCTTCCTCAGGAAGTAGCTTGGTGCTGCCAGGAGCAGATGTGTCTCATTGTCATGAAAAGCCCTAAGTTATTAAAACATTTTAAATGCCAAATTCTGTAGTCTTTGAAAGATATGAAGAATGCCTATCTGAAATATATCTATGAACATCTAGAAAATCTAACATAACATGACTAAAAATTTGACCATTCTAGATGATTATCTATTAACCTATATTTCTCAATTATACGTTGCATTTTTAAATAATCCACACAATCACAATACCTTAATCAAGATCAGAAATACATATACTTGTAACAAAATTGACCTTATATTTGTATCAAGATTTATACCAATGCAAAGTTATTCATATCTATATCATATCCCCCTTTAAATGTAAAAGAACATTTATAAACAATATTTGGGAATATGAGCATAGATTTATTCATACCACTTTGTGCTGATTGGGGGCGCTGTTAACTAGGTCTTTCATCATGTATCCTGTGTGCTAGGTTCAGCTCAGTGACCAATTGGGTGAAAGTAATATTTTGAGGATGCGTAGAAGCAATCCACAGGTTCTCATCTTCTGTGGAAACAAAAGAAGAACTGTCTTTCCAAAGCAACTTATCCTTAGATTCAAATTTGGAAGTCATGATACCTTTATCCTATACATGCTGGTTTAGTATAGCAGCCCATACAATGAAATATCTCTCTATACTTAGCTCCTTCACAGTCAAAAAATTCAAAGAAAACATAGTAATATACAGAATTCAGACTCTGTGAAATTTCCATTTTTACATGGCTTATTTTTATTTACTCCTTTTAGTCTATGACTATTTGTACTCTGTCTCTTTAAAGACTTTACCCTTTTATAAAGCATTTACTTTATTTTATGACTCTATATACTCTTTATCTTTTTCTCTCCCAGGCCTATGTACATTTATCTAACACTGTGACCCATTTAGTCTTTTATGTCTGAATCTGTCCTATTGTGAATCTGTAATTCTTTACTGTCCAGGAACACATTTGCTTTGCGCTTTTAAAATGCTAAGCACTTAAGAATCTAAGCTGTGACAGTCCTAGGCCAAATACAGGTACTGCAGACTTGCTCTGCCCAGTCCAGCATGGCAGAGACACTCATGCCTCTGAGAGCCAAGCACACCACCCCACTTCCAGTCACATTTTTTCTAAATGGAATATCTCCATAGAAGAGGAGTTGGAGAGATTATAAAAGTCAGAGGTAGTAGATGAATTAATGGGCAATGATTTCCAGACAATGTTGCATGTATGGATTCATAGAGACTGACAGCATTACCTATACAGATTCAAGTTACACAATACCACAGTACTGAAAAGAGAAAGTAGAAATCAAGTCCCATACCTAACCAAGAGGCTACCTATAATTGATACCTGCTGAGGGGAAACAATATGTCACTAGGTATATCTACTGCACTCCAGCACAAACCTAATGCCTAAGAGTAGTTGGCCAACAGAAAATTAACTCCATGGATTTGGGTTGGTTTGTTTTGCTTCGTGTGTATGTGTGTGTGTGTGTGTGTGTGTGTGTGTGTGCGTGTGTGTGTCTATTTGTTGTGGGGGGTCTTTCAAATTGTATCAATTGTCATTATTATCTTTGTTTTTTGCTTCTTTGTTTTTGTTTTTTACATTTTTATGTTTACTTTTGGGAGGTCTAGAGGGAAAAGTACAGAGAAAGAGAGAGCCATTAAGAACATGAGCATAGAAAATGAATGATACAACAAGCAACTATAGTATTTATTTTGTAAAAATCACAACAATGAACAATATTTACAAAGGACAGTCACAATTTTGGTAGTTTCACAATGGCAAGGGATAGTGTGAATGTTCAAGATGTAAACACATACTACTAGAATTCCTTCATGATTGTTTCCTAGTGTTTAGAAATATAAGCATCAAGAAGAAGGTCTTATTCTATTGGGACTTAATAACTTTTGCAGGAGTTTTTCCACAGAATTTTTCATCTCTGAGTTTCTCAAAGTATATATTAAAGGATTCAACATGGGAGTGACAATTGTATAAAAGACAGTAATGACCTTATCAACAGGAAAGCTAGAAACAGGTCTAACATACATGAAAATACAGGGAACCAAAAAGAGGAAAGCCACAGTGATATGGGAGCTGCAGGTGGACAGGGCTTTATGCCTCCCTTCCTGACTGTGATTCTTGAGAGATCTTAGGATGATTCCATAGGAGAATAGGAGGAGGATGAAGATCACTATACACATGGCCCCATTATTGCCAATGACAGAGAGGCCAATGAAGTAGGTGTCAGTGCATATAAGTAGCAATAGTGGGTATATGTCACAGCCAAAGAGGTCAATGATATTGGGACCACAGAAAGGAAGTTTATACACAGCAAGAACTTGAAAGAGAGCATGTACAAACCCTCCTGTCCAGGCCATCACTAAGAGAAGGATACATACTCGTCGATTCGTGACAATCAAATAATGCAGGGGCTTACGGATAGCCACGTAGCAATCATAAGCCATTGCCACCAGAATGACAATATCAACACCACCAAATAAATGCTCTATAAAGAGCTGGCTTATGCATGCTGTGAAGGAGATGGTCTTCTTATCATGGAGCAAGCTTACAATCAACTTGGGTGAGATGGCAGTGGAATAAACAGCATCCATGAATGACAGAGAGGCAAGGAAGAAGTACATTGGGGAGCCCAAGGAGGGACTGATAATCACTGTCGCCACAATGAGCAGGTTTCCCACCATCGTGACAATGTAGATGAGCGAAAACATAACAAACAATACTTTCTGCCCCACAGGATCCTGAGTGAAGCCCAGCAGGACAAATTCGGTGACCTTGTTGTTCTGGCCCATTTATTCTTCTAACTGGTTTGTTCCAGAGAAGGAGCTCAGGAGAACAGGACCTGCCACAAACTGTGAACAAGACTATGAACCTATTCTGTTATAATACAGTAGTGAGCCAGTAGTAGGCATTTAAAGAACTTTCTGTTGAAACAAGTTCCATCACTTTCTCTCAATAAATCTCTTAAGTCCTAGGTTTGTCTCAATATTAGTGACTCTCTAGGCAAAAATGTATACAGAGGTATCTCTGCCCCCCAAACTTTTAAATGTGGTTATTTAAAGCACATTACACCTCGACATTGATAGCAGCAAACAGGGTAAAACTCTCTCCTTTAAGAAACTTGAGAAGTGGTTGTGTCATTAAACTAAAATATATCTACTAGTATTAAAGAAAAAGGTTGATCTGGTGATATCTGTGGAGAATGTTTTAAAATATGAATTTGTGCAATGCCCACAGTAACATTGGTCCTCTAAGATTTATGCCAGTAGGCATACAAACTACACCTCACAAGATAAATTTAGTCATCATACACACCTCATTCAATCTAGAAATTAAGTAGATTTTGAAGTGCACCAAATACCTCAAATATTATTGAGCACATCATTACCAGAAGTAATTAATTCATCTTACTCTGATAAATTTTAATAGTTACAGTTGCATGTGATACTTGTTTATGGTAATCAGTAACACAATTACATCCACCACAGGTTTTTGACAAAGATTTTTACTTTACTTTAACTAACCATTGCTCTTACCATGTCCTGCAACAGCAGACTGTTTATGTTTTTCCAAAACTCTCAGGAAAAACTAAGCAGAGATATAGAGGGAAATAGAAACAGAAAGGAGAGAGTGAATACTAAATGGGGCATAGTGTTTATCCTAATACATCCTAGGTGCTGAAGGTCCTCACATAGAAAACCAATGCCTGGATCTCCAAAAGCTGAACACTCAAAGAAAATATGTAGACAGAATGCAAAGATATTGGTTGGGTTCATTTTCTAAACATAATTATCAGCATATCTTTGTTTGTATCCTGAAAAACAAGGGGATTGGACGATATTTCAGTCTCTCCCAGTCTCACAGTCTCTGAGCACTGTTTCTTCTGACCTCTTCTCTTTCTCTGCTGTCATAATTTCCCTTTTCACATTTGTACAATATTTCTGAGTTTACCACTGCTTCCTGAATGATACTAAGTGGAGAATGAAATTTAACAAGTACCATGACAGAATACTATCTTTCATTTTATTGTACATTGTGTATCAAGAAGGACTATGAGAAATACTTGACACAAACCAAGCAGTGAGGAAAGCCATGGACCCTGAAGCCACACCTGGTTACAGCATGAGGTTCACTCAGTTTGTGTCATCCTGATCTTGACCATCTTAGTAAGTCTCCCTCTGCCTCTGTTTCCACATTTGTACCACAGGGACTTCAATAATATCCATCTCCTAAAGTGTCTGTTGGTGTTCTTATGAAACACCTAACACTGCCCAGAACATCAGACATCTCACTGGTGGCTGTGGTCACTATCTTCAGATGGTTCACTGTGAGCATCAGCTGAGAAAAAGTCATGAGAATTTCTGTTCACTTAACAGGAATGTAGGCATAGTCTGGGTTAGAAAAAACAGCATACATATGTCTCATGAACCATTTTTTGTACTTCTATACTTGGATTAAAATCATGCATCTTAGAAATAATTTGTTTTATTATATATACTAATATTATCAATATGTACCTGTGAAGAAATATAATTGAACTAATAGCAATCAAGAAAATTTCCTGTCCAAGGACTTGGTACCAGAGAACATGTGCAGAGTCGAGATGGCTATAAAAGCAGTTGGGGTGCACCTTATACATGTCTCCTTCACATTTATACTTTCATCCAAGCCAAAACATCTGTCCTTGTCACTCTTTAAGTTCCCATCTGCCATAGGCATACCTGTCACAGAACACAGGGTTATCCCATAACTTATGTTCAAGTCTGTCTTCTGCATTGTACTTCTACACATTCAGTTACTTCAGTATTGATTAGCATTGGTTCTCACCAAATCAAACTTTCTAGTCAGATATGATTATTATGTAATAGTGTAATAGAGAGAAAGTAGAGTAAATAGGCCACATAATGCTAGACTTATGCATAATGTACATTATCAAAGGGTTGATTCTATAAACACTGGAAAATATTATGACTGCTTTCATTTTGATTTTTGTTTTTTTTGTGTTGTTTTGTTTTGTTTTTCAAGACAGGGTGTCTCTGTAGCTTTGGAACATGGCCTGGAACTAGTTCTTATAGACCAGGCTGATCTTAAACTCACAGAGATCTGCCTGCCTCTGCCTCCAGAGAGCTGGGATTAAAAGTGTACACTGCCACTGCCTGGATGTTTACATGCTTCTTGAAAAATAATAGCATTATCCATTATTAAGAATATGTCTTTTTTGAATTATATGATCTTATCTTTTAAAAAATTCTTTGCATAGCACTGAAATTTTATCACCAATAACTAATAAAAAGGTGTGAAATATATCACTTAACAAAACAAAGATAGGAGTGAAAATATTAGTTTGTTTAAATCAGAATCAGAAGGAATTGTATTATATTTTCTCTCATTTGTCAATTTTAGACATTTAGGATATATATATATATATATATATATATATATATATATATATATATTCATGTACTCACAGAACACATAAGAGTGGAAGGGAAAATATCCAGGTAAGCTATTCAGTTTTTAATATCATGCACAATAGTACACAATACCAAACTAAAAGAGAAAGATTCGAGAGTAGCTACTTGATAGACATTTGTTTCCCCACACATTGACCACTTGGAAAAATATGCTATTCTAAATATCTTAATTTAAATGTATCTAAAAATATTAACACATCTTTGTTAATAGATTTCACATGGAATAAAATAAAAGAATAAATCTGTTTGCTTTTTAAAACATAAAACGTATTTTACTTGTTATCTGGTTAAACAAAATAAATCAAATCAGCCTAGAAAAATACTTTGTGTATTCTGTTTTTGTGCATGTGGTTTTGTGTAATTTTGTTTAATATTCCAAATTTATGCATTTCTTATGGGAATGCATGACCTTTAAGACATTAACAGAGGAATATTTAAAATATGTGTTTTTGTTGGCATCATAAGCATACATATTAGGCCTAATTTTTGTCCTGGAAAATGAAGGGTCTTTTAATGTATTGATTACAAATTCTTTATGTGCTTGTGTGCTTTTGACAACACATGGTAGCTTAAAGTTGTTCAGTAAACACAGAAAGATTATCAAGTGACAGTACCCCACACATTTCATTAATATTTCCCTTTATCTCACTTGTTTTTAGAGGTGTAAGTGTATCCAAGTACATGAATAACTAAAATAGAAAACCTTTAAATATAAAATCAACACCTAATGTAAAAGACAATTGGATAGTCTCATCTTCTGAGAAAATATCTACAGAAAAAAATCTGCATTTATACAAGTATGCAAAAGTTAATAGAATAAATAAAAATTAATTTGTCAAACTTCATTATTTTGTGACACACAAAAAATGATCTCTAAATTAATTATGTGACTTTTTCTATTTTCAGTCCACTGAAGTGAAACACTCAAAAAAAGCTATTGCTTTAAGGAGATATGATAGGATTGACAAACCTCATATGTATATTAGTACCTAACAATCCAAAGCTAGTGATTTAAATTTTGAAACACTGATGATGAAGAATTTCAATGAGCAAAAGAAATCTTCTCTCTTTAAAGATATTAAAGTAGAAGGTCACTAAGGTCCCTTCATTCCTGTTTAGAAACATGTCCTTGTACATCGAAGGTCTAGGAAAATCAAGTCTTTCTACAAATTTTCATGATCAAATGTGATCACTATAAGAAAAACACAATATCTCAAGTACTATATTCCAAATGACAGCATCCTCCAGCTTGGCAGTCTTTGAGTTTTCAAAGGCTGCTAGATTATTTAATTAGAAAATAGTCCTTTAATTTATATTAGCTTTGTGGGCATCTCTATTTTTTTTAGATAACCTAATTAAAATATTTGAAACAAATTCAAAAGAAGCAATGTCTCTTGGACAGACTTATTCACTTTCATAGTCCCCAGAGGTAAAGGCCTCAGATCTTGCAAAAAATTGAGTAGCTGACTTTCAAAATGTTTTGGAAAACCTATGATGTGAGCAGAAAATTTCCAAAGTGTAATATATAAGAACTATAAGTTACACATTATGATGCATTTACATAATACAAGCAATGATTAAACCAGCATGAAATGTTAGCAGCCTTGATCCCTGTAGATAAGGACACTACAGCAAAGCATGGTCTCAGTAAGTTCAGAAAGCCTTGAGTTGCCAAGTCTGAAAACTGAGCTTTTTGCATCTCTTAGAGCTGAAAATCAGTGTTTTAACTTTTGGAAAACAATGTGTTAGATTAAGGGTTGGATGTATGAGATGGAACCATAATTATCTTCATTCTTTTCATCTTATCCCTTAATTTCTATCCAATATTAAGCTATCTTTGCTATTAGAAAAGATATTGATTCTTTGCTTGAGGGGCACGTAGGTTGTTTCCAGATTCTGGCTACTACAAATAGTACTAATATAAACACAGTTGAGCAAATGTCCTTTTGATATGAGTGTGCATCCTTTGGGTATATGATCAAAAGTGGTATTGTTGGGTCTTGAGGTAGATTGATTCTCAATTTTCTGAAAACAGCCTGTGATTTCCAAAGTGGCTGTACAAGTTTACACTCCCACCAGCAATGGATGAGTGTTCCTCTTACTCCTCATGCTCTCATTGGTGTTTTTGATCTTAACCATTCTGACTGATTTAAGATAGAAACTCAGAGTTGTTTTCATTGCATTTCTCTGATGGCCTAGGGTGTTGAGCATTTCCTTAAGTGTCTGTTGGTCATTTGCAATTCTTCGGTCGAGAATTCTGTTTAGATCTGTGCACCATTTTTTTTATTAGAATATTTGGTAATTTGATATTTAGTCTCTTGAATTCTTTATATATTTTGGAGACCAGTCCTATGTCTGATGTGGGGTTAGTGAAGACCTTTTCCCAATCTGTAAACCAACATTTTGTCTTAGTGAGAATATCCTTTGCCTTACAGAAGCTGCTCAGCTTCAGGAGGTACCATTTATTAATTGTTGCTCTCAGTGTTTGTGCTACTGGTGTTATATTTAGGAAGTGATGCCCATGCATTTAAGGCTACTTCCTACTTCCTCTTCAAGGAAGTTCAGTGTGGCTAGATTTATATGGAGGTCTTTGATCAATTTGGAGTTGAGTTTGTGCATGGGGATAGATAAGAATCTATTTGCATTCTTCTACATGTTGACATTCAGTTATGCCAGCACCATTTGCTGAAGATGCTTTCTTTTTTTTATTAAAAATTTTCACCTCCTCCCATTTTCCTCTCCCTCTCCCCACTCCCCCTTCTCCTCCCTCTCCAATCCAAAGAGCAGTCAAGGCTCCCTGCCCTGTGGGAAGTCCAAGGTTCTTCCCCCTCCTTCCAGGTCTAGGAAGGTGAGTATCCAAACAGACTAGGATCCCACAAAGCTACTACATGCAGTAGAATCAAAACCCAGTGCCATTGTTCTTGACTTCTCAGTCAGCCATCATTGCCAGCCACATTCAGAGTGTTCAGTTTGATCACATGCTCCATTACTCCCAGTTCAGCTGGCCTTGGTGAGCTCCCATTAGATCAGCCCCATCGTCTCAGTGGGTGGACTCACCCCTCGTCGTCCTGACTTCCTTGCTCATGTTCTCCCTCCTTCTGCTCCTCATTTGGACCTTGGGAGCTCAGTCCAGTGCTCCAATGTGGGTCTCTGTCTCTATCTCCATCCATCACCAAATGAAGGTTCCATGGTGATATGCAAGATATTCACCAGTATGGCTATGGGACAAGGCCAGTTCAGGCACCCACTCCTCTGCTGCCCAAGGAACAATCTGGGGACCTCTCCTTGGACCTGGAATCCCCTCTAGAGCCAAGTCTCTTGCAAACCCTAAAATAGCTCTCTTAATTAAGATATATACTTCCCTGTCCCCATATCCACCCTTCCTCTATCCCAATCATCCCATTCCCCTAAGCTCTTCCCATCCTCCCTTTCTCACTTCTCTTTCCCCCTCTCCCCTTATCCCCACCCCACCCCCACTCCCAATTTCCCAATTTTTGCCTGACAATCTTTTCTACTTCCAATATCCAGGTATGGATCTATTTTCATTCTTCTACATGTTGAAATCCAGATATTCCAGCACCATTTGTTGAAGAGGCTTTGTTTTTTCCATTGTATAATTTTAGCTTCTTTGTCAAAAATCAGGTGTTCATAGGTGTGTGTATTAATATCTGGGTCATCAATTTGATTCCATTGGTCAGCCTCTCTGTTTTTATGCGAATACCAAGCTGTTTCCATTACTGTAGCTCCATAATAGAGCTTGATGTCAGGGATGGTGATGCCTTCCCTTATATTACCAGATTGTTTTGTCTATCCTGGGTTTTTTTGATTTGTATGAGCTTTATTTTGGTTCTTTCAAGGACTGTGAAGAATTGTGTTGGCATTTTCATGGGGATGGCATTGAATCTGTATATTACTTTTCGTAGGATTGCCATTTTTATTATGTTGATCCTAGCTATTCAAGAGCATGGGATATCTTTCCATTTTCTGATATTTTCTTCAATTTCTTTTTTCAAAAACTTAAAGTTCTTGTCAAACAGGTCTTTCACTTTTTTGGTTAGTCTTCAAAACCTGCAGCATTCCTGTTCTCCAAAGACAAATATCCCAATAAAGAAATCAAGGAAACATTTCCATTCACAATAACTTCAATAAATTTTGAAATTCATATAGAAAATTAAGTGAAAGAGTGTGCAATGTATGCTGAGATACTCAAGAAAGAAATTGAAGATAGCAGAAGATATAAAGACCCCCCATGCTCATTGAGTTTCAAGATTATTACTGTGAAAATGGACATCCTACCAAAGAATCTGTAGATTTTGCACAATCCCAATGTTCCTTTCTCTTCACTAATACGTGCATTTATCAGCTTTCATTAAAAGGCTATATATGACAGTTAATATCCAGATCCACAACTGGCCACCATGAAGAGAATACAAACCTGTGGAATGCTTAGCTCTAATTCAGACAACTATACCATGCATATGATCTACAAGGTTTAGAGATCACAGCTGAAGATGGTATTGGAAGATCGTATGAACTAGAGATAGTGGAAATTTGTTGTAAAAGAGATTTTAGCACATGCTAAGATAATTGCACATATATACTCATAGAATCTGACTGCATGAACATGACCTGTGTAAGGGAAGGCAGCCAAAATCCCAGCATGGATGAGGTTTGTTGCTCAGAGAAGTCAAGGAGATCTTTTCTGTTGTTGTTAATTTTTATTTTCATTTTTAGTTTTCTTTGAGGGTGTTACAGTGCCTCAAAGAACATGGAAGCAATGGAACATGAATGGGATTGGGGTATTAAATGCAAAATTATCCTCCCCCAAAAATCAATAAAATGATAATGTTAGAACACAAAAAAGAAAACTAAAGCTGAATCCACATGTCTCCACTAAACACATAACATTTAAAATAGCAGGTGATGCAGGAAAAGATTTTCTGAGGTTGAGTGGGATGTATACCCATGACCTCAACCTCACCACCTAACAGGGAGAGAGGCAATATAATTCTGTGTGGCTGAGTGAGAGATATCCTCAAAAACTGCAAAAAGTTGATGAATTTCATAAAATTGTAAAATAATCTGTGAAAGGATGTGATCACCATTAATATACTTTGTTGATGAAATTTTCTTCCAATGAGTTTAAATTCATGTGTCCATTTATACATAACACCTAGCCAGTAAGACATGTGAGCACCAAAAAAGGGGTAGGTCCTTCCAACCTCCTTGCTATAAATGTTAAATGCTTTACCCTATCTAATTTTTGGTCAGGTAAAACAGTGAACATAAATGAACGTTGTGCATAAATGCAGCAAGAACACGGAACCAAAAGAAATCATGTCAAACGTTTCTGTGTACCTAACCTGAAAGGTGCTGGCATTGCATCCTTTGTCACCCTAGGAACACCCATTTGTCCAGGAGGTGGTGTTTTAATAAAGAGAGGAGATGGGAAGTACCACTAACACAGTATTCTTAATACATAGCAGAAATGGGAACACATAATAGTGTAGAGCTTTTCCAGGCACTGGATGAGCACTGAATAAGCCAAATCTCAAGAAAACTACTCATATAACCACGGTTCTGAACTCATAAGCCCTGAGGTAAGCCTGTCATTATTTAGAGACTTGGGATACTAGACAGTAAGTTTTCAAAACTTTTGTCTTCCTTTGAAATGGCTAAAGAGGACCTCAGAAAGAGACACACAGAATTATAATATTCTTCTGAAGTAATTCGAGAATTCAGTAGAAAAAGTTCACTGTCCCTCACAAAGATACTGGTCTGTTGAATCCCGAATACTCAACCACAAATATGATGAGATCCACTATTCTCCTGCCTTAGAAATGAGCAAAAAATACTAGTTTTTTTTTATAAAGAAAGTGACAACATAGAAGAGTGATCTAATTTAGCTTGAATATAATGTATGATCTATGGAAAAGAACAACATCAACAGCAACAAAACCCCACTAATGGTCACTAACTTTTCCAAAAATACATAAGGGAGCAATACTTCCTAACTTATTTTGTGATGTTGGCATGGTATTTTAATACCAAAATCAAACAAAGCTGCTAAATAATAATTCATAATAATATATAAAAACAGGTGTAAAAATTCAATAAAAAGCTAGCATAGTAATCTAGTAGTTATAAAATTATTTTATATTATGTCCAAGTGAGTTGTAACCCAGAAATGAAAATTATTCAATAAAAATTATTCAATAGAGTACATCCTATTAATAGAAAAAGGACATGGCACCTACTAATTAGGACACAGAGCTTAGTGACTGCAGTAATTAAGTTTTTGTTTCTGCACAGGGAAACTTGATAGGAGGATTTTAGATCTAGATATTACACTGCTTAAAGTTGTATCCATTTCTGAATCTCAGTCCTTTGGACAGCAAGAGCACTGATGCACTCTCGTACAGTTGAGTGATTATCTCCATCTCGTACATGATTGCAGGCTGCAGAGAAGATTCCTCAGGGACAAACAGTGAACAATACCCCAGGCTGTTATCCACACAGTAGTGAGAGCCCTTCATGTCCCAGTCTTGGTCCTCAAGGGTTTATGCACAATATTCTAGACCAGAGATATGGACTGTTAATAAATTAGTTTCAACTGCAGGAAAAAGAACTTATTAGGTGAATTGCTTAGAAATAAGTGCTACTGAATAAGTACTACTTCCTAAGGCAAACTCTTCAAAAAAAATAGAAATAATTAATTCCTAGGAGGGTAAAGGTGAGACAGATTTATCCTTTAATAAAACACTCAGTAGCCTTTACACATGGTTTCATTCTTTTTCTTCCACTGGAAGAATTGAGGGTAAACATTTGTTTTTCTTTGTAACTTGATCTAGGTAAGGAAGATTAGAAGATTCTCTTTAGTAGAGAGAACCATGAATGCCTAATTCAACAGAATATTTTCTTTTTTTCTTTTCTTTTGATGGGCATTACAGAGCCATCAAGATTTGAAAGTGCTTGTTAAATGCATTTGAAGTTTGTGTCATTTGGCAGTCTCTGCCTCCTAAAGTATTGTTTAGGTATTGCAGATTTGGGATGCATTCATTACACAAAATACTGTCTAAATATCTGTATGTAATGATTACTCTGTGTTTCTGAAGACACCAGACATTCTCAACTGCAACAGTAGCCAAAGTAAGCTCCCCAGAATTCTGATTTTTAATCTAACTGATCATATTTCCACCCCCAAGAATTTTTCCATAGAAATCATCCAAACAATGCCTTTTGAACATTTTCAGATGTTTTAAGAAGATGTTGCTAAAATGTTTGTTCCTTTAAACTGTAGATATGGTTACAAATGCAAATTTAAAGTATTAGGAGAAGGCTTACAATTCATGAAACTGTAAGAACTCATTTCTATGGTTTGAGCACAGGAAGAATATAAAGGGACTGAAAAGGTTGGGGGGTTACTGAGAGTTTACTGCATAGAGTGTGCTGATTTTGGTAGCTTCTTGGCTAAAGCAGTCACACGTTTTCAGAAAAAAATGTTTTGGCTATTCTCAGGGATTCAAGAGAGGAAAAATACAACTTGTACCAATAGCTGGAGACCCAAAATGCAGCTGAGAATCAAATAAGGCTCCTTAGAATTAGAGCTATGATGAATGTGACCTTCACTACAGCTGAGACAGGTCAGAACACATGGACAGTAACAGCTTTAGAATTCTGCCTTTCCAAAGAATTCTTTCAATTCTGAAGCTGTGGTTCAAAGATGAATACATTAAAAATTCAGAATCAGGAATGGTAAAGGATACTCTCTGCTCTGATTGGAAATCTGAATTAAAAGTTCAGACTCAGGGACACTTAATTTTGACCCCATCAAATGTTCTTGGGTATTGAGTAGTGAGAGCTTGCCCTTGCAATAGTAGATCAGCTCCAAGTTGCATGACTAAATATCTGTCACCTTAAGTTCAGATTCAAGAAAGGTATTGATAAATATGAAATGGTAGTTGATTTCTTTCCTTTTGGCTATTGTTTCCCTTTATAAATTTATATAAGAAAGATGAGATGCAGAGACAGAGAATACGAGTGTTATAGAATTTAACAGACATAGGCTGTTATTGTTTTCTGTCATTGGCTGATAAGCTTTGTTTGCCTGAAATTCACCTGACTGTCCCTTCATTCCTCAACTTTATGTATAAGTTGACAAAATACAAGATACCCAGGGATTTCTAATGTAGGGCAATTCTGGAGGTTTGTGGACTGGAAATCTAAACTCATTATCATCTGACTTTCTTTTGTAGCTTAACAGAGGACTGTGGAGGATTCCTTATGTACATAGGTGGTGGTTTTAAGGCACTAGTTCACTTCTCTTAACTCTGGCAACGTTGACCTTCAGAAAAGAAAACTGATCCGCTTTGGAGACACAGGCACTGAGTAAATGCTAAAAAGATAGAGACTGACATCCTGGATTTGGATACAGGAACCTTTACATTTTACCACTGGGACATTAGGTAAGTTCTTTATCTTCCAGCCACAGTCTAGTCTTCTTTTCTTTAAAATTCACACTTAAAAGTGTCTAAACCTTTTGACATTATTGTGAGGAATAGGTGAAACACTACACACAAAGCACTTAGTATAGTGCCAAGTGCATGACAGGTGCTCAGTGAAATATCTTATCACAGCAATTAGTGACCAGATTTTCTCAGTGTAAGATGAGGTTGCTCAATTACATCCTTGCCTCTCCATGGTTGTCTTTCCTTTTAAGGAAGACCAGTCTCTTCTTGCTCCTCTGCACAGTGTATGCTATTATTTTTTGAGCCAGGGCGGGGAATGAAACTCATTTATTACTTTAAGATGAATTGAACACTAAAGACATCAGTTTTGACATATACTCGAATTGTTCAGTTTGCCTTTGTGTCTGTATGCTGTGAGGGAAAAGGAAGCATCTGAGTACTTTAAAAGGATCAATATATATATACAGATTACTTGAAAATCTGCAGCAAATGGAATGATTGACCGAATGAGTCAGGATTTGGGTGTGTGGTTTTGATCATGAAATATGATTTTGGCATTTACATTCTAGAATTTATAAAAACTTATTAGCCCATTCTTTGTTATCCCAAGGATTAACTCCTCTAGAGAAGACCTGGCAATTAGAAAAGCATTCTTTTTTATTCCCAGGGATTCTTGTTCCTGGGAGGATTCTCTAATACTTTGGGCTATTTAGAAGGGAGGTTGTGATCCTGGGCATAGAGATGTAAAGTCTATGTCTCAACAAAGTATTCTTGAGGTCGCTTGGAAAGACATCTCTTTCCAGCAGACTTCAGTATGTATCATGACCACATGTGATGATCATGACCACATGTGATGGGGACAGTCCATCTTACCCACCACAGTTCTCGGGTGTCAGAACACGTGAAGATATTTTTTAAAAAGAGAAAAGGAAAGTAATCTGAGGCCCAGGAAAAATAATAAAAACTGATAATGAATGACATAGCAGTTTTAAATCATATTGTAAAGTTTGAGTGATAGCTGCATTCTTCATCAAGTAAATGAAACAGATTCTGTTATAAAGTGAATTCAGGCTTGACTTAGTTATTGTGCAAGCAAATTGTTGGTTAATGGGGTTAGTTCACATGAGAACCTATATTTGACTGTAGAACAGAAGGCAATATGTTGTGTGGTGTGGTCAGGGCAATCTCATGCTCTGTCCTGAGCACCCATTCACTAGAGCATCCGCTCGTCTTATGCTCATTTGGTGAATTGACAGGCACAGTTTTATGAGAACACCGTATTATCTTTTGGTTACATTCAGATGCCATTAGTTGGGTTTCCCTGATGTGTCAATGTATAATCCTTTATATTTGTTGTGCCATATTTTACTCAGCTTTGAATATTCATTTTTTCAATTATAGTACTAAGTATAGAAATCAAAGTTATTTTCTGATAATAAAATTAGTAATGCAATCTATGGTAATTTGGAAAATGATAAAAAACTAAAGAAAAAATAACAAGTCATAGATAATCTTATATTTTGAAGCAAATGTTCTCAATATTTTAAGTAATTATTTTTAATATGGTTTGAAATGCTCTGAAACATTATTATGCTTTTATATTTTTGGAAAGTTGTGTGTGTGTGTCTATTTGTGGGTAAGCATACATGTGACTGAAGGTTTTTGGAATAAGAGGAATTCAGATTTATCTGGAGCTGGAGTTGTATTTTATTGTGAACCACCTGTTATGGGTACTAGGAACTGAACTGAGATCCTCTGCAGGAGAAGCATGCACTCTTAACCATTGAGCAGTGCCTTCAGCTTCTACCTTATTTTTGATTAACAAGTAATAATTGCACATATTAATGGGTCACAATGTGTTTATCAACACGTATACACAGTATGTCCTGATCAAGTCAGGGTCATTAATAGTCCCTTCTTACTATCAACTCTGTATTTGGAGACATTGAACTCCTCTCAGCTCTTCATAAAACATATATTATTATCAACTGCAGTTATCCAATTGTGCTGTGGAGCATATGCGAGCATTATTATTGGGTACATAATTATTTGGTGCCTGTTCTTGAATACCTTGTTTTCCATTTCTACTTGTACCTTTGGATTAATGCTGGTTTTAGAATCCAGTTATGTGAGAGTATTTATATGGCATTAATATTTGACTTATTTCAATTAAAATTTCCTCCATTTCTGCAAAGATGTGAAGAAAGGGGAACAAATATACTTGTGTTTTAACATCAATGAATCATAGTCTATATAAAATTTTATGTGAAACTTCAAAAATTAATTTTATTCCTGAATTACACATATTAGTATTTGAATAGAGTTTTCAAATATTAATTACATAGTTATTATCACTAACATTTTACTTCTATTAAATTTTCATAACTAGAACTGGTGTTTAAGTACTATTTCATGTTTGTAAATTACCTTATTCCATATATATAAACTTATATATGGGGTATATTTATATGTATATATGTATATATATATAAGATATATGTGTCATATATATATGTATCTATCTATCTACATATGTCTTGTTAATCTCCAAAATTTTACTGTTAATGATTGCTCTGTTATATTATTCTGATGTAACAGTGAAGTTTTCAATTGCTTTTCTGACTGCAGAAAATGAGATCCTTTCTTCAGTGTGTTCTTTGTCTTTTAAGAATTCTTTTGAATTGAAAAAAAAATAAAGACTAGGAAAGTCAACTTAGAAAATGTTTGACCTGTTTTTATAAAATTTTGGGCAGACTAGTTCTAATGTATGACATAGTAGAATCCTGAAGATTAGAGTTTGTGACTATAATTACTTTACAATTTTCTCCTTTCTTTTTTCCTGAAGATAAAATATTTCTTTTTGAATTTTGAAAAAAAATATCCATACCACACAGATGGAGAATAAAAGGAATGTGACTGAATTCATCTTGATAGGTCTTACACAAAACCCCCAAGTGCAGAAAGTAGTGTTTGTGACATTTTTGGTTCTGTACATGGTAACAATTTCAGGCAACCTGCTCATTGTGGTCACCATCATCCATAGCCGGGCTCTGAGTTCCCCCATGTACTTCTTCCTGAGCCACCTTTCCTTGATAGATATGATTTACACTTCCTCTTCTGCTCCAAAGTTGATTGTGGACTCATTTCAAGAAAACAAAGTCATCTCCTTTAATGGATGCATGGCACAAGTCTATGCAGAGCACATTTTTGGTGCAACTGAGATCATTCTCTTGACAGTGATGGCCTATGACCGCTATGTGGCCATCTGCAAACCTCTGCACTATATGACCATCATGAGCTACAAGCTATGCTTTCTCCTGGTGGGAGTGGCCTGGACCGGAGGGTTTCTCCATGCAACTATTCAGATCCTGTTTACAGTCTGGCTGCCCTTCTGTGGCCCCAACATCATAGACCATTTTATGTGTGACTTGTACCCATTGTTGGAACTTGTCTGCATGGACACACATACCCTTGGTCTCTTCGTTGCTGCCAACAGTGGGTTCATCTGCCTATTTAACTTCCTCCTCTTGATGGGATCCTATGTGGTCATCCTGCGCTCTCTAAAGAACTATAGCTTGGAGGGCAGGCGCAAAGCCCTCTCCACCTGTGTGTCTCACATCACAGTAGTGGTTTTATTCTTTATCCCATGCATATTTGTATATTTACGCCCAGTGACCACTCTGCCACTTGATAAGGCTGTCGCTGTCTTTTACACTATGGTAGCTCCTATGCTGAATCCTTTAATCTATACCCTCAGGAATGCTGAGGTAAAAAATGCAATAAGGAAGCTATGGAGAAAAAAAGTGACTACAGATAACAATTAAACATGTCATTGAACTTTACATACAGAGGCAATACATGGACTTCTGGCTGAAAATTTTTGCTCTCAAGATGAGAATGTCGACTGTAATTTGATATTATTTGGATGTAGCTATTTTAGTAGAAATTTAAGCATGGGTTATTGCTCATATTTCTGTTCTCCTGTCTCATATGTCTGTCATCACAACTAATTGCTTCTAAATCAGCAAATATCTGTAAAGTGGTTGGAAATCTGAAACATATCTAGAATCTAAAAAGTATGAGCCGAAAATGTTGGTTTGATAGTAATAACTTTATGTAATATTGAGATTGCTGATTATTAATGATAATAAAACTAACATCTGTAATGATCTACCTTTACTTGAGATTCTGGTATCCCCATTAGTTCTTTGCTTTATGAATTTTGTTTTCTATTAAATATTGGTTATGTAGAAAAAGATATACTGCTTATTTTATACCTATAAACCTTCTATTCTTTTATATTTTATCAGTTGAAATCTAATTAAGATATAGACCACAAAGTATCCATGATTTGAACAGATGAAATTTTCCCACAATGAATAATTTTAAGGTGTTTATGATAGAGGAGTAAAGATACCCTGATATTTTATGACAAATATCTAAGAGAGATATTTAAATTTTAGACTAGGCCTCTCCATGAACCATGAACTCTAGGATTCCAATACTTGGGAAAGGCATAGTTGGTGTCCATTGAATAATGAAGTTCATTGTATTTTCTAAGGCCTGGATACTTGCTAGTACAAAATAAACTCCTTTGATAAGTTAACAAGCTCCAAATCCTCCACTGGAATGATGATGATGATGATGTTTGTGTGTGTGTGTGTGTGTGTGTGTGTGTGTGTGTGTGTGTGTGTGTGAGAGAGAGAGAGAGAGAGAGAGAGAGAGAGAGAGAGAGAGAGAGAGTATGTGCATGCATATGCACATACACATCACTGAGACTGGTAAACAGGAAATTTGTCTTGCATTAATAGTCTAAGCTGCAGAGGACTGATACTGGAAGAACATTCTCATCACAGAGCAGACCAACAGACTTGGGAAATTGAAGGGTCCTAGTGTAATTACTGAAATCTGCCTACAGAGATAACAAATGAACTAGTCATAACCTGCCCATGAAGGTCAATGAATTCAGTAAAATTAGTTTCAGTAGATATTTCCTCTGTTGCACAAACACACAAATTGTTGGAAACTACAGTCAGAATTAAATACAAACAGAACTACACTGGGATCTGGAAGAGATATGCCATAAGTTTTTGATTAGGCATTTTCTGGTATTTTATTAATCCTCCACTGAAAATGCACAGACAGATGATGAACCATTATTTAGAGGTGGTTTGTAGAAGAGATGCAAATATTACACTGCACACTCAAGTGTGAAGGCTTAGTGTTCTTCATAAAACACGTTAGTAAATAAGACATGAATAAACTGGAGTTAGACCCTGGCAACAGAAGGTGAGACAATACTGTACTAGGAAGAAAAGAGTAATAGGCAAATAAGATACTAATAACAGAGAGGGATAGTTAAAACCAAAATTAATAATCAAAGTTGTTGTGGGATAATCTCTTTGTACACCATATGAAGACACGTTACTGTTTTATTCTGATTGGTTTAATAAAGAGCCGAGTGGATAATAGCTAATAATAGCTAGGCAGGAGAGAAAAGGAGCAACTTTCAGAGAGAGATAGGAACTCTCAGTGGATCTGAGACATGGGAAATTCGCCAGCGAGGCATGCAGAAATTAGATGTACAGTAAGGAGGACAAGTAAAGAATAAGTCATGTGCCAGAATGTAAATTAATATAAATGGGTAAATTTAAGATTTAAGATCTATTTCGGAAGAAGCTTAAGGCCAAGAGTTCACAATTAATAAAGAGTCTCTGTGTCATTATTGGGGAGCTGGAGTCCAAAAGAAAATCTGACTACAAAAGGTGAATGAAAATCAGTCTGTCAGAAGTAAAATGTGTGTGTGTCAAAAAAAAAAAAAACCGCCTAACACCAGGGTGCCTAAGATATTTGAGAGTGATGGGTAGAAGTGCAGTCTGGGAGGCGCTGGGAACAACTCTATGCTGCTCTCAGTTTATTCTCAGGTTGTAATGAGCTAATACAGACTGTCTGGATAGAAAAGAGGTTAGTTTTAAATTTTAACATGTTTTTATGGGTCTTTTTTCTTAAATATTTTTCATACAGTTTATTTTGATCATATTCTTTCTCTTCCACAACTCCTTCCAGATCTGTCCCATCTCCCTACCTACCCAACTACATGTTCTTTCTCTCTCATAGGAGCCCAAAATGCAAACAAAATCACAAAACAATCAAGCAAACAAAACACAATAAGACAAACCAAACCAAACCAAAAAGCGTATAAAGCATACAAAACCTAACAAAATAAAATATCGAGTGTGTTTTGTGTAGGCCAGCTATTCCTGGGCTTGGGTTCTTCCCTGGAACATGGCTGATATACCCAGTGACACTTTATTGGAGAAAACTGATTTTCCCTTTTCCAGTAGACATCACTTGCAAATAATTTCTTGTTTAGAAGGAGGAATTTGTGTCCTCTTCCTCTTGTCAATGGTAAAATATTTTTCTGGTTTGGTCCTGTGAGGTCTGTGCTTCCTCTTATGGTTCTTCACTGACGTGTCTGGATGGGCCATCAGGAGACAATAATGAGATCCTTGTACTCTGCACTTACTCATGTGTGTTTGTTTGCCTTCTATTCCCCTGGGACTCTATTCTCTTGTATTTCAGGATAACTACTTCAATTTCCATTGGAAATAGCAAGCAGTAGTTTATTAATGGCTCACTGCCCCTTCCTTCCTTCCTTCCTTCCTTCCTTCCTTCCTTCCTTCCTTCCTTCCTTCCTTCCCTCCCTCCCTCCCTCCCTCCCTCCCTCCTTCCCTCCCTCCCTCCATCCCTCCTCCCCCTCCTTATTTCTTAGGGTGAAAAGTTTATTGCAGCCACAATTTTTTAATTAATTATTTTCCAGCCTGATCACATTTTCTTCTCCCTCCCTCTTGTTCTCTCAATCTTTGCTCTCTTCCTTCCCCCATCCACTCCTCCTTTCTCTTAAGAAAAAAGGTAGGCCTCCTATGTATATCAGCTAGTCAAGGCATATCAAGTTGCAGTAAGATTAGTCATCTCCTCTCCTATTAAGGCTGGACAAGGCAACTTAGTTATAAGGTAGTTATAAGGTAGCTAAGTTACAAGGAAGGTTCAATAGAAAAGTTACAAGGAAGGTTCAATAGGAAAGTTACAATAGGAAAGGGTGTTAAAATCAGGTAACAGAGTTAGAGACAGACCCTGCTCCCATTGTTCCGAACCCCAATATAAGACCAAACTACACAACTGTAACATATGTGCAGAGGGTCTAGATCAGTCCCATGCGAGTTCTCTTGTTGGCAGATCAGTCTCTGTGAGCCCCTATGAGCCACAGTTAGTTGATTCTGTGGCTTTTCTTGTAGTATCCTTGACCCTTTTGTCTCTCATAATCTTCCCCCCTCTTCCACAGGATTCCCCAAGGTTTGCATACTGTTTGACTGTGGGTCTTTGCATCTGTTTCCATCAGATGGGTCAAGCCTCTGATGGATGACAGTTGAACTAGGCAATGATCTATGAGTATAGAAGAATAGTAGAATATCATTAGGAATCATTTCATTGACAATTTACTGGTTTTGCCAGTCATGTTTGGTTCTATCCTAGGTTTCTGGGCTGTCTAGCCTCTCAGTCCTGGCCATTCTGCCATGGTATGGATTTCAAGATGGATCAATAATTGGTTGGCTATTTCAAGATTTTCTGTACCACCTTTACCCCAGCATATCCTGTGGGCAGGGGAAATTGTGGGTCAAGGTTATATGGCTGAGTTGGTATCCCAGTCCCTCCACTGGAAGTCTTGCCTACTTACAGTAGATGGTAGATTCAGGCTCCATATCTCCCATTTCTAGGAGACTTAGCTAGGTGTCACCATCATAGATTCCTGGGAGCTTTCATTGCCTTAGGTTTCTAGCTCATCCCTGAGATGCTCTGCTTCCAGTTGTCTTTCCTAGTACGCTCTTCCTCGACCATCCCCATAATGATTCCTCCTGTTCCAGTGTCCACCAACCATCCAGACTCTTCCCCCGTCCACCTGAGATATCTATTCTATTTCCTCTGCACAGAGAGATTCATGTGTCTCCCCTCGAACCTTCCTTGTAACTTAGCTGTTTTTTTGTAGTGTGGTTATCTTTTATGTTACACTAATATCCATTTCTTTTGTAAGCCTGTGTATATTGAGACTTTTTTATTTATTAAAAATTTCCACCTCCTCCCATCCCCCCATTTTCCTCTCCCTCCCCCACTCCCCTTCCCCCTCTGTGCTTCCATCTCCTAATCATCTAACATGTTTTCATACTTTGAATAAAACGTTAATCATTGTGATGAGCTGTTAGAGATACACCAAAATATGCTCAATTTTTATTTTAGTGAACAATTTGGATTTATGAAGGTAATAAATCACACTAATATTTAAAACACGTTACGTGGTGGAGGTGCATGCCTTTAATAGAAATGAGGGAATAGATATTATTTTGAGACAATGTTTTCATGTACATTAGAACAAGTAATCGGACACTCCATGGTCATTTTATTTTTAACCTTTGTGAGGAATTTCTTCATTGTTTTCTCTAATTATATAGTCCTATAAAATTTTGAAAAGTTCTTTTACTACTATTCCTTATAAATATCCACTATCTTTTGTCTTTTTTATTTATTTTATTGAGCTCTACATTTTTCTCTGCTCCCCTTCCTGCCTCTCTCCTCCGTTTCAACCCTCTCCCACAGTCCCAATACTCCCATTTTACTCAGGAGATCTTGTCTTTTTCTACTTCCTGTGTAGATTAGATTTATGTATGTCACTCTTAGGGTCCTCATTGTTGTCTAAGTTCCTTGGGATTGTGATTTGTGGACTGGGTTTTTTTTTTTTGCTTTATGTTTAAAAATCCCTTATGAGGAGTAATGTGATAATTGTCTTTCTGGGTCTGGGTTACCTCATTCAATATGTTTTCTAGCTCCATTCATTTGTCTGCAAATTTCAAGATATTGTTACTTTATTCTGCTATGTAGTACTCCATTGTGTAAATGTACCACATTTTCCTTATCCATTCTTAGGTCGAGGGGCATTTAGGCTGTTTTCAGGTTCTGGCTATGACAAACAACGCTGCTATGAACATAATTAAGCACATGTCCTTGTGGTATGATTGAGCATGCTTTGGATATATACCCAAAAGTGGTATTGCTGGGTTTTGAGAAGGTTTTTTCTAAATTTTCTGAAAAATTGCCACAATGACGTTCAGAGAAACTGTATCAGATTGCACTCCCACTAGCACTGCAGGAGTGTTCCCTTTACCCCACAACCTCTCCAGCATAAGTTGTCATCAGTGTTTTTGTTTATTTTGGCCATTCTTACAGGTGTAAGATGAAATCTCAGTATTGTTTTGATTTGCATTTCTCTGATGACTAAGGATGATGAATATTTTCTTAAGTGTCTTTTAGCAATTTAGTTTCCTCTGTTGAGAGTTCTCTGTTTAGGTATGTACTCTATTTTTTTTATTGAATTATTTGTTGTTTTGATAACTAATTTTTGAGTTCTTTGTATATTTTGGAGATCAAACCTCTGTCTGGTATGGTGTTTGTGAAGAGCTTTTCCCATTCTGTAGGCTGCCATTTTGTCTTGTTGACCATGTCCTTTGCTTTATAGAAGATTTTTAGTTTCAGGAGGTCCCATTTATTAATTGTTTCTCTCAGTGTCTGTGCTATTGGTGTTGTCTTTAGGAAGTAGTATCCCATGCCAATGTGTTCAAGTGTACTTTCAACTTTTTCTTCTATGAGGCTTAGTGTGTTAGTCAACAGTCATGGGTCATAGAAGGCGAGGCCTCAGACCTTAAAGCTCTTTTGAGGCCTCAGGCATCATCAAGACTCCCAGTCCTGTGGTGATAATTGTTATAGCTCTTACATAAGCCTAGAGCACTGGCATTTCATCCTCTAGTGACAAATGTTAAATCTCTTTTCGGGAGTTCGGACTCCTTAGCACTGACTACAGCTAGTGTTACAGTTCTTGAGGCTGGGTGGTTGAGATCTTTAGTTTTTAATAGTGGCTGGAACATTATGGTGTCCAAATCTCCTGGTTATAAGAAAAGATAGCTTTCTAGAACTCTTATAAATGGCTAATGCCTGGTTTCTCTTATATGAATCTTTACAACCTGACTTCTTCAGCTTTAGTTTTAAACTCTCTTTATTTTATGTTTCTTGCATTCTGCCTTTCCCCTTTGTGTCTTCTCTGGCTGCCCTCTGTAACTCCACAGCAGCATCTTGTGGCTATTGCATCTGTCACGGTGGCCACTGCAGCTGCTGCTCTTCTGCCTCTTCCCTTATGTTTCTAAGTCAGCATGCTTTACTAATTAAAATTGCCAGATCATCTATACCACTGATCTAATACCCTGAGTCTTCTTTACTTTGGACAGGTCAATTTTCTCTTTGTAGTAGCCCCTCCTCAGCCTCCTGAGTAGCTGGGATGTAGATATGTACACCAGTTATTGTTCTGGGTTTTCTGATCCTCAGATGAGCTCAGTGCTTAACAACAGGACTCTTCCCAGTGGCTGCATTCGGAAATCCAGTTGAGTGACATTATGCATTGCTTCTCAAAAGCTAGCTTGTCATTCAGGAGGAGACACTTTTATACAAAATATCTGAACTAAATTTAAAGTTTGTAGGTGCTGAGGCTTTTTCCTGCAGTTAGAATCACTGGTCTGCCGCTGCTTTCAAGGTTGCTTGCATTCTCCAATTTACTCTAAGCTTATAGTATCATGCTTCCCGCCCCAATCTAATGACCTGGCCCTGATGACCCAGCACTGAGGTTGAATTGCTTTATGTTTTTTTCTTTGACTTTTCCTTTCACTTTGTCTTTGTATGTTGCTGACATATGTTTCTTGGTTCCAGGTATTCTGTTTTTCCCCTTGAAGTAGATTCTCCTCTGTTATCTTAATTCCTCTCTCTGCACTAAAACTGATGCTTTTAAAAAGAAGGGCATCAAATTGGGAAGGAGATGTGATGGAAGCCCTAGGAGGGAGATAGTGATGAATGGATATGATCAATATATAATATAAATGTATGAAATTTTAAAGAATGAAAAAATATTTAATACTAAAAGACAGGCAAATGGACAGGCAGACAGACAGACTAACAGAAAAAGGCTCAGTCAAAATTACCTTTAGGAGATTTCTTACCTAGAAACTTTTAAATGAATTTGCTGATGTCTTGGTGTCTTAGTTAAGGTTACTATTGTTATGATGAAACACTATAACAAAAGCAACTGGGGGAGGAAAGGGTTTATCAACTTATTCTTCCACATCATAGTACCTCATCAAAAGATGTCAGGATAGGAACTCAAGTAAGGCAGGAGCTGATGTAGAAGACATTCATGAGTGCTGCTTAGCAGCTTCCTCCACATGGATTGCTCAGTCATCTTTCTTATAGAACCCAGGACCAACAGCCCAAGATTGGAACTACCCATGTGTAGTGAGGAGTTGCGGGCAGGCCTGCTTTTCGCCTCACCTGGCTCCCACATGGCTAGCTTAGCCCCAGAAATAATAACACATAAGTTGTATTCATTTAAATACTGCCTGGCCCATTATCTCTAGAGAGTTAGTTACTGACTAACTCTCATATCTTGATATTAACCCATTTCTAATAATCTCGTGGTAGCACCACGAGGTAGTGACTTACCGGAAAAGATTCAGCATGTCTGACCTGGTGGCTGGCTCCATGGCATCTGGCTCATAGCCCTCTTCCCAGCATTTTGTTCTGTTTACTCCGCCTACCTAATTTTCTGTCCTATCAAGGGGCCAAGGCAGTCTCTTTATTGACCAATGAAAATAACACAATAGACAGATAACCCTCCTCCATCATTTCCCCTTTTTCTGTTTAAACAAAAAAGAAAGACTTTCATTTTAACATAGTAAAATTACACATAACAAAACAGTTATCAAGCAAGAATTACAGTCACAATATTTATAACTAAATCTTTATCATAATAATGGAAAACTATAACTACGACTATCCATTCTTTAACTCCATCAAAGACTCCAGAAGGATATATTACCTAAGTAAACAAGAAGTAAGCAACTTCCAAAACTCTAGAAATGACAGAGACATCTCGCTGCCTGGACAGTCACCCAAAGTTCCTCTGTATCGTTGTGGCATCCATCTTCAGCCTTCAGGCCCATAATATCCAGATGAAAATCATAATATTTTCATGAAGCAGGAAATTTCAAAGGCAATTCAGTCACTATCTGCTGTGTCCTGCAGAATGTCTCGCAGACTCTTTCATGAATCAGGAACCCCGAAATATCATCTCACTTTTAGGCAAGTTCAGCAGTCCTCTCTCTGCAGGTTCTCTGTGTCCAGTTTATATAACAGTCCAGGCAAGAGCAGTTTCTTGCCCAAATGGCTAACCAACTCCATAAGGAGCCTCTTCGATGCCCGTCTTCCTCTTGAAGTAGATTGGTGCTGCCAGGAGCAGACGTGTCTCATTGTCATGAAAAGTCCTAAGTTATTAAAACATTATATGCCATGCTCTGTAGTCTTTGAAAGATATGAATGTCTATCTGAAATATATCTATGCACTTCTAGAAAATCAGACTAACATTACTACAAGCTTTACTATTATCGATGATTATCCATTAACAACCTATATTTTCTAATTATACATTACATTTTTAAAATGAACTACACAATCACAATACATCAGTCAAGATCAGAAGTATATATACATATAACAAAATTGACCTTAAAATCCATACCAATGAAATTATTCATATCTATATCATATCCCCCTTTAAATGTAAAAGAACATTTATAAACAATATTTGGGAATATGGACGTAGTTATTTCTCTCCAAACTTCTTCCTGCTGTATAGGGGTGCAGTTAATCAGGTCTTTCATGGTATAACCTGTCTGACAGGTTCATCTCAGTCGGCAGTTGAGTGAAGTAATTTTTTGAGGGTGTTCACAGCAACCTTTCAGGAGGGCGTGGTCTATCATACCATATTGGGATAGAAGCAATCAACAGGGTCTCATCCTCTGTGAAAACAAAAGAAGAACCTCCTTTCCAAAGTATCATATCCTTAGATCCAAATTCAGAAGTCAAGGTATTTTCAACATATCTATCTTGGATTAGTTCAGCAGCATTTATAAACAAATATCTTTTAGCAGCTGTTGTTCCTTCCTCAGCATTAAAACAATTCAAAGAGAGCATAATAGCATACAGTATCAAGATTCTCTGTGTATTTTTTATCTTTATGCAGCTTTATTTTTAACCTCTATTTCTTTTATTTTTACTTTTACTTTTTGACACAGGTTCTCTGTATATCTTTGTCCTGGAATAACTCTGTAGACCAGGCTGTACTTGAACTCACAGAGATCTGTCTGTCTCTGCTCCCCAGTGCTGGGATTAAAGGCGTGTGCTACCACACCTTGAACTCAGAGATCCTTCTGCCTCTACCTCCCAGGCATTGGGATTAAAGGTGTGTGCTACCACACCTTGAAATCACAGAAGTCAATATGCCTCTGCCTCCCAGGCATTGGAATTAAAGGTGTGTACCACCACACCCAACTACTCTCTTTCTTCCTTTTTTTACATTAAGAACTTTAACTTTTAGCCTGCATATATATTTTTAACACACTGTAAAATATTTAGAGGTTTTTTTTTCTCTTTGAATCTCTCTTTACTGTATATC
The DNA here is from genome assembly GCF_982192425.1 of Myodes glareolus. NCBI lineage: Eukaryota > Metazoa > Chordata > Mammalia > Rodentia > Cricetidae > Myodes > Myodes glareolus. The sequence continues at coordinate 139,950,569 of NC_142027.1, forward strand.
TCTCTTTTTTCTGACCACATGAGCCTTTAAGGAGAGGACTAAAACTGTGGCTTTGACAGCTAGATCCAGTCCATTTATTAGCTTTCCAGACTCATGGTAGAGGTACCACTGGAGTCTTTTACTGCCACAACTCTATGGCGTTTCAAGGGCCCTGCCAGCAAGCAAGCTGGAGTATTCTACTCACAGACTACACTCAGTCGGACTGCCTACCTGAAAGAGTTAGAGATTGCCCTGGCAGGACAGCCCAGAAAGTCGGCATTTTAAAACAGTACAGCTTTTTTCCTGCTACTGCTGAAAACCGAAAAGCATGTGTTCAGCTTTCCATCAACACCGTTTAAGTGCTTCGTGGCAGGACCTCTTAAAAGAGCTGCAGGGTTTTGCAGCTAAAGCTGAATCAGGAAGCCTTTCTTAGATGAGAGTCTTGCTTGCCTCTAGCAGGCAGCGCAGACCCAAGAAATTGCTGCTACCAAGAAAACATGCTTTACTCTATTCTTTCCCAAGCTTTCTCAGGCTTTCTGTGGATTCATTTATCCACGTTGGGCGCCATCTGTTGTGAGGGGCTGCGGGCAGGCCTGCTTTTCATCCTGCCCAGCTCCCGCATGGCTAGCTTAGCCCCAGAAATAATAACACATAAGTTGTATTCATTTAAACACTGCCTGGCCCATTATCTCTAGAGAGTTAGTTACTGACTAACTCTCATATCTTGATATTAACCCATTTCTAATAATCTCGTGGTAGCACCACGAGGTAGTGGCTTACCGGAAGAGATTCAGCATGTCTGACCTGGTGGCTGGCTCCATGGCATCTGGCTCATAGCCCTCTTCCCAGCATTTTGTTCTGTTTACTCCGCCTACCTAATTTTCTGTCCTATCAAGGGGCCAAGGCAGTCTCTTTATTGACCAATGAAAATAACACAATAGACAGATAACCCTCCTCCATCACCCATGATAGGCTGGGCCCTTTCTCATCAAATAATAATTAAGCAAATTCCTTTATAGACTGGCCTAAAGTCCACTCTTACAGAGGCATTTTCTCAGCTGAGGTTCTCTCTTCTATGATGACTCTAGCTTTTGTTGAGTTGACATAAAACTAGCCAGTACACTTGATAATTAGATTTTCTCTCCTAATGTTAAAATAACTTTTACTAAAAGTAATCAAAATGCAGAGTTGTGGAGACTGAAGGATCAGGCTAGTTGCCCCTGGAGACAAATATCTGGTTGCCCCTAGAGACAAATACGCAGGTCATTTTTTCAGTTGTTGCTAATTCAAGGTCAGAGCTTGAAGCAACTTCAGTTTTCATGCACCCCCTACCACTTGAGGTCCCGGTCATTAATTGTTATTAAGCCCTGAATTTCAATGTCATTTTTTGTCTGGGAATCCTATGCCTACCTGTATTCACTGGAATGAAAAGAGTTAATTTATAAACCTCTTGAGGCTTAGAATTCAGCTTGCAGTAGTAGGAGATAACAAGCAGCTTGGCTGTCTGCCTGTACTAGCAAAACTCTTTATGCTAACTGGACATTTCAGATTTCTTTCTCTTGCTATTCTACTAATACATTGTGACTCCAAAGTTTTTAAATTTTAATTAAAAATACAAAATTACAAAATACCACCACCATTATCATAACCACAAACAACTCCAGGAAAAAGTCACCCACTAGGTCTGTACTTGACAGAATAACCCTATCAATGTACCCAAACAACATCTGCTTACATCTGTAAGACTCAGCTGTCCTTGTGGGCATCAGGGCAAATTGTCGTGTTGACATTTTTTTATTGCTGACAGTTGATGTTTTAATATTCCACTGTATCCAACCAATAACTTTAAAGATTGCATCCCGATACCCAATCCTAAAATGCTAAGGCTTGTGTCACCTTTCCTTGTGGTTTGTCTCTTTAATAACCCTATACCCTAAAACCTCAGGGTTGTTTTCCTCCACCCACTGTGACAGTGTATTGAAACTTGGTCCAGGCTAATCTGAAAAATCAATAAACCCTAGTGTGTCTGCATCAATATCGACTCTGTGGTGGCCTTATTTGGGGGTTTCATGTAGCAGAGACCAGTTCAATGATACATCTGTAAAACACTCCCTCCTCTGAGGCTCAGGAAACATTGTAGAAGAGAGGGGAGAAAGTCTGTAAGAGCTAGGATCAGGGAGTTACCTGTGAGATTAAGTCTCCTTTGGATTTAAAATGCTATGCCCGTAAAGTATCATCAACACGGTCACCCAAATATAAGCTGAACAAGGATGACATCAATAGATGCCCCAATGTGGATGGGGAAAAGGCCACAAAGCCTCAAACCTGTTCAAATAACTATGGTCAACTAAAGAATGCTGAGTGGGAAAAACAGTCTTCTCTAGGAAAGAGCACACACCAATTGGCTATGTAATACCAGTCAGCTCTGAAAACATATTTATGTAACATACAGATTGTTCATCTCTTTGTCTATGCATGCCTGTATCTATCACCTTCTCTTGATTTTATGACTCTAGAAAAAACTGATGAACAGAAGACCCTGAAAAATAAAGCATATTTATTCATTATAATATGCTGCATGAACTTCATTTATTATAAGAAATGCCAATTATAGTGGTATATTATTTTGGTTTTAATAAACAAATCTTGCCTGAAGACCAGAGGCAAAGCTAAAGCCACTAGAAGTCATGTAATGGTGACACACACCTTTAATCCCAGGATTTGGGAAACAGAGGCAGGTGGATCTCTGTGAGTTCAAGGACATCCTGCCCTACACAAGATCAGTAAAGAAACAAATTCAGGTGGTGGTGGTTCACACTTTTAATACCAGTACAAGGGAGTCACATACCTTTAATCCCAGTACTAAAAGGAATAGGAAATGGGAGGAGAGAGAGGCTTAGTCATATTAGCCTATGGTTGCCCAGCCTTGGCAGAAGTAAGATTTCTCTAGTGGTTTGGCTACTTTGTTTTTCTGGTTTTCAAATTGAATCCCAATTTCTGTCTCTGGGTTTTTATTAATTATGCTACACTACCTTCCTCTGCCTCCAGAGTGCTGGGATTAAAGGTGTGCCCCACCACTGCCTGTGTAGAAAAGTTTCTTCTAAAGCAATGATAAATATTTGAGGAGGCAGGCTGGTTTAAACATGACACAAAGTATACACTTGTCAGTAAATAACATGGTACCTCAGATTTGTGTAGTTTTTACATATTTGTTGAAATCAAAATTTAAAAATCAAAAGTTTTTTTTTCTTTCTAGAGATAGGGTTTCTCTGTGTAACAGCCCTTGTTGTCCTGGAACAAGTTCTTGTAGACTAGGCTGGCCTCAAACTCACAGATCCTGGACTATATGTGTGTGTCACCATTACCTGACCTCTAGTAGCTTTAGTTTTGTCTCTGTTATGTCCATGTTATGAGAACCTCAAATAAAACCACCACAGTGCCAATATCTGATTCAAACATACTGAAGTTTATTGATTACAAGTTAGCTAACTCAGACTGTAATCCAATGCACCAACACAGTGGGTGGGGGAGAACAGCCCCTAGGTTTCAGGGTAGGAGGATTTTAAAGGGAAAAACTGCAAGCAGGGTGGCACAAGCCTTGGCATTTTGGGATTGGGTAAAAGTACACAAATTTTGAATTCATTGGTTGGGATATAGGAGACTTTTTAAACAGTGACTATCAGCAGACAAGAACTTCAAAACAGTGATTCATCAGATACCTACAAGGACGTTTGAAACAAGCACATGTTGTGTGGACACCATGGTGAGTCACTTTGACCAGAGCTGGCACAGTTTCTTGGGAGTGTTTATGACTTTGCTGTTTTTCATTCACTCTCCCTATTCAGGTCCTGTCTAAAATGGAGTTCTTTCTCAAAATGGAGTTTGGACTGCTCCTTTGGCTCTGGTCTTCAGGCAAGATTTATTTATTAAAATAAGAATAATATACCACCATAGCCAATAGTGCAGTTTCAGAGTGAATGCTGGCAGGAAGAGCTACTGTTATGATTCAAATCAAAGACAGAAAAGAATGGCTAATGTCTCAGATCAAAGGAAGTCAGGCTAATGGGGAAATTTATTTATTGTATTGTCTTTTTGATACATTCAGACTTTTAATTGATTGGGTAAGGTTTCTTTCATTGAGTAAGAAAATTTTTGTACCTTATTCATACAGATCTCTTATTCTGCAGTGATATAAACCAGAAACTGTTTTATTTATGACTTTTCTAACATTCATCCTATATAAAGATATTTTGCTAATAACTAGTACATATTTTATTTATTTATTATTTTTACATACCGATCCCAGTTCCCCCTCCATTTTCTCCTGCTCCTCACCCCACCCACTATCTGTTCCTCAGAGAGAGTAAGGCCTACCCTAGGAAAGTCTATTAAGTCTGTCTCATCAGTCCAATCTACTTGAGGCAGGACTAAGCCCCCCACCCATGCCTAGGCTGAGCAAGGTATCTATCCATTGAGAATGGGCTCCACAAATCAGTTCATGTGTTAGGGTTAGATCCTCGTCCCACTGCCAATAGTTCCACATATTGATAAAGTCACAGCATTTTCACTCGCATTCAGGGGCCCAGTTGTCAGTTTGGAGTCAGTGAACTCCTACTAGCTCAGGTCAGCAATTTATGTGATTTCCCTATCATGTTCTTGACTCCTTTGTTCATATTATCATTTCTCCCTCTCTTTGATTGTATCCAAGAGCTCAGCCCAGTGGTTAGTTGTAGATCTCTGCATCTGCTTCCATGTGTTTCTGAATGAGGGTTCTAGCTTCTTCAGGGTTGTTTACTGTAGGCTGGTTATTCTTTTTCTTTATATCTGATATCTGCTTGTGAGTAAGTACGTGTTATATTTGTTTTTCTGGGTCTGGGATACCTCACTCCGGAATATTTTTTCTAGTTCTGTTCATTTTCCTGAAAATTTCAAGATGTCATTTTTTTCCTGGTGAATAGTACTCCATTGTGTAAGTGTACCACATTTTCTTTATCCATTCTTCAGTTGAGGGGCATCTAGATTGTTTCCAGGTTCTGGCTATTGTGAATAATGCTACTATGAACATAGTTGAACAAATGTCCTTGTGGTTTGAGTGTGCCTCCTTTGGGTTATGTCCCAAAGTGATATTACAGGGTATAGAAGTGGATTGATTCCCAATTGTCTGAGAAATTGTCGTACTGATTTCCATAGTGGCTGTACAAGTTTGCACTCACATCAGCAATGGAAGTATATTCCCCTTACTCCATATCATCTCCAGCATAAGCTCTAATCAGTGGTTTTGACCTTAGCCATTCCAATTGGTGTAAGATTAAATCTCAGAGTTGTTTTGATTGGCATTTCTCTGCTGGCTAAGAATGTTGAGCATTTCCATAAGTGTCTTTTAGCCTTTGGAAGTCTTCTGTTGAGAATTATCTATTTAGATTTGTACCCCATTTTTAATCGGATTATTTGGTAGTTTGTGGTCTAGTTTCTTGAACTCTCTGGATATTATAGAAATCAGCTCTCTGTCAGATGTGTGATTGGTGAAGATCTCCAATTCTGTAGGTAGTTGTTTAGTTTTGTTGACCATGTCCTTTGCTTTACAGAAGCTTCTCAGTTTCAGAAGATCCCATTTATTAGTTGTTTCTCTCAGTGTCTGTGATACTGGCATTGTATTTAGGAAGAGGTCTCCTATGTCAATGTGCTCAAGGGTACTTCCCTCTTTCTCTTCTATGAGCTTCAGTTTGGTTGGATTTATGTTAAGATCTTTCATCCATTTGAACTTAAGTTTTGTGCATGGTGATAGATATGGATCAATTTACATTCTTCTACATGTCAACATCCACCATTAGTTGAATATGCTTTCTTTTTCCATTTTATTTTAATATAATATATTATATAAATATATTATATATTTCTTGAAATATCTCAATCTATTTGTTTAGGTGGTGGTGCACAGGTGGAGGTCTTGAGATCAGCATTTTGATGAAAATGAAGTGAAGGAAGAAGAATTTGAGGGAAACTGACTACAGCTGTGGGAAGAATGTGGTCTCAACTGCATTTGGCTTCATTCTGGAGTTTTGAGAGCTTTGGAGTGTGCTACAGAGCTGATTTCCCTTGCAGACAAAGAATTAACTGTTTTTACCTTTATATTGGACATTTGGAGGCTCTGAAATCGTTATAATATTTCCCCCCATTTTGTCTCATGCATTGTCTAAAGACATGTGGGCTACGAACTGTTAGTGATCTAGACTTGTGGTACTTGGAGTATATGTGTGCTAGTCCAGCAGAACAGATTTAAGATGGATGAAACAGAATCCACCACACTCTGTATCTTCACAGCATTTACACTTAAATCATTACAATAAGCTCATGCTTCTATTCTTGTTTCCCTCCTTCTATTGTCAAGGTGTGGTTAGAGTACATCATGGGGAACCCAGATTCAGTGGGTGCATATTCATCACAGTTCCTGCCTCTGTGGCTCAAGGAACACCACAGAAAATGAGGTGGAAAGATAGTAAGAGCCAGAACCTCAAGAAGTCTGCTCTGAAACAATCTCTCATAGAAAACCTTTTGAATATTTTCCTTCTTTTGAAATACTTTCAGATCAGTCTCATTCCTATGCATTCTACTGATATCTTTATGTATGCGTGTTAAGTATATGTGTGCTCATATTCTGTATGTATATAGGTACATGTGTATATATATGCATGTGTGTAAGGATACTGGAGTGAATATTAAGTGTCTTCCACCATCATTATTCTTTTCTTTTGATGCAGGATTTCTCATTGAGCCCTGAGCTCACTGTTTAGCCTGACTGGATGGCCAGTGAGTGCTGAGATTCCCTGGTCTCTGCTCCATCAGTGCTGAGGTTTCAGAATCTTGCAACCGGAACCCAGAATTTTAAAATTTTCTTTTATTTTTGAGGTTAAGATATAATTACAACATTTCCCTCTTTCCTTTCATTTTTCTAAGCTCTCCCAAATATCCCTTCTTGTTCTCTTTTGAATTAATTTTCTCTATTATTCACTATTTACTGTTACATACATCAATGTGTATACATGTATATTCCTAAATACATTATTACTGCAGAATTTGTAAATAAAATACATAACTAATTTTCTCCTTATCCAATAAATGTGCTTTCCAAAATTATAGATAGTTGCTTTTTATTTTATGATTCAATTTAATTCATGCTGTGCTCCAGGTGTGTTCATTCATTACTTGAAAGAACTTTTTTGCTCCCCAATTTCTTAATGGCATCTTTCATCTGAGCATTTCTCAAGGTGTAGATTAAGGGATTTAGCATGGGAGTTATCATAGTATAGAACATAGCAACTGCTTTATCAATAGATAAGGTAGCTACAGGTCTCATGTACACAAATATGCAAGGCACAAAGAATAAGACAACCACTGTGATGTGTGAAATACAGGTAGAAAGGGCTTTCCGCCTTCCTTCTGCACTGTGGCTCTTTAGGGTGCGTAGGATGGCCACATAGGAGACCAACAGAAGGAGGAAGTTTAGCAGACAAATAAAGCCGCTGTTAGCAGCAACAAAGAGTCCAAGAGTGTGAGTATCGGTGCAGACAAGGTTGAGCAAAGGATTAAGATCACACATAAAGTGATCTATGACATTAGGGCCACAGAAGGGTAATTGGAAAATGAACAGGATCTGTATGGTGGCATGAAGAAAACCTCCCAACCACGACACTCCCACTAACAGGCTACATAGTCGACGACTCATAATGGTTGCATAATGAAGGGGTTTGCAGATGGCCACATAGCGGTCATAGGCCATCACAGTTAGCAGGATGATCTCAGCACCTCCAAACAAATGCTCCCCGAAGATTTGAGTCATGCATCCATTGAACAGGATGGTCTTCTTTTCACAGAGTGAATCTACTATCAGTTTAGGGGTGCTAACAGAGGAATAACAGGCATCAATAAAGGACAGATAGGCCAGGAAAAAGTACATGGGAGACTCTAACAATGATGTAGAAATTATGGTGACCACAATGAGCACATTTCCTGCTATAGAAGTGATGTAGATAAGAAAAAACACAGCAAATACAACTTTCTGCATCTTTGGGTTCTCTGTGAGTCCCAGAAGGATAAACTCTGTCACGTTGTTTTGGTTCTCCATTTTATTTCATGCGATAGCTGGCTATATCACCTGAAAAATATCAATGCAATTTTTAATCTTTTAAAAATATCCACCTTATTAAGTTTAGTCTCAGGTCTCTATTTTCTGCTTATCTGAGAATTTTTATTTATGCTCTAAGAAAGGTTCTGAATTCTTCAAGTTGTTTTTCGTGTGACAACTCTCTTAGGAGATCAATATGAGGAATTTTTATGAGTGTGCAGGGCAAAAGACAACTGATTATACGAATCCATCTATTATGACTCAGGATCTAACTTGTAGTGGATTTTATGCTAGTAGAAGCTAAGCTTTAACAAAGGTATAGATGTTTCTGTGTACAGGCTGTGAATGCAAAACTAAAGCACTTTCCCTACGGCCATGTGAAATAATGAAATTTAGCAAGTGTATGAATATGAGTGTAAAACAAAGAAAGAAATTGAAGAAGGAGAAATATTTGATGGTAATGCAGTAGAGTTGTGTGTGTGAGTTGGATGAGAAGGTCTGAGGTTGAGTACCAGAATGGAAGCCAGAGAGAGGAGTTCAGACCCTGTTTAGAGTAGGTGACATAGATATTCCAGGTGTAATTCCTAGGAATATAGAGGATGCAAGTGCTGTGGTGGAAGGCATAAAGTAGGGGCACAGTGTGAGAGAAGAAAGGAGGAGATACAGAAAAAACATTTTTCCTTGATAAATGATATAATGAATTCTGATATTTTATAGTCTAATAAAAATATGAACATTAAAAATCATGTTTATGAAATCGAATAACTTCACAATAGTACTACATACTTTCATGTGATTGAGATTTTATGAGGCATGACACCCAGTTTCCTGTGCACATTAATGTTTTTTCATTAATGTTTATAACAAATTATGTGGTTAACATTATTTTGTCAATTTTTCAAATGAGTCAAGAATCATGAAGATTAAATGTTATTTGCTACAACAAGAACACTATTGCTCAAATGACTGATCAATGAGTGTATTCTGAATTTGTAGTTATTTCCCAATTTTATTCTTATTATATTCTTGAGAGATTGTCTCAATAGTTATTTTTACATTATCTTAAAAATTAGAAAATAGAACCAATGAAATTAGCAGATGAGTACAAAATCAAAGAATTAATAAATAGCAGTCAAATGTGCATTTCATGTTATTTTAAAATTTTTATTATTTTTCTTTAAATTCTTGATTCATAGTCTATATTGTTTTAATAAGTATACTTTAATTATTTAATCTTTTAATTATGGCCCAAACAATACTATTATTTTTAATATTATTTTAGAGTAAATTTGTGCAGGACATAGTATCCAATGCACACAATGACATTTTTCTACTCTCAAATATTAAGAGTGTTGTGGTACTGTATTTAGTGACAGAGTCTTGGAATTTTGTCGTTTTCATAGTTACACTCACCTTTACTATAATTATGAAATGAAGGCTTTAAGATTGTCCTTCAAAATACTGAAAGCCATCCAACAGTAGCGATAAGGATATTAATTTTAGAACCCCAACTTCAGATTAGAATCCTGGTTCTTCCACGTGCAATTTCTTTATCTTAGGTGCATTTCTTGGCATCTCATGCTATTATGTCCTCACCTAAAAAGTGAAAATATTAAGATACATGTATAGATTTTTTATCAGAATTATTGCAAGAAATGTATAGGGAAACAACACAATCATAACTAGAACATTTCTATAAAAGTATTTAACCACTTGATAAGCTCATAGATAATCATTACCAATATTACTCTTCAAGAGACCATAAACTCATATTATCTATAGCAGTAATCCCAGGAAGGGTTTTCTATGTTCATGGAGTAAACCTTTGATAATTTATGTATTTAAATCTTCTATGCATATGGAATATGGAAACTTTTCTCATAATTTGTCTGGATGTTTTTCATTTGGTATTCCATGGCAAAAGCCTGGTCTTTGATTTAAAAAACCTGTGTCCTACAAATTCCTTAAGAATTTAAACTTCAATTACAATGCGAGAGAAGTTTAATGCTTAAATGTTATAGACTTAAGATGAGAACAAAATAATATATAAATGTATTTGAAAAGCATTTAAAAATAATTATCATCATATGAGGAAAGTAAGAATCTTTTCTAGTTATCAATCCCACTATGAAACTTACCTCGTTCATCTTAGATGATTCTAATAATGTCTGGAAATATCCAAACACAATGTGGTTTTCAAACTGAACTTCCATTGGAATAATTAACTTTAATGTGAAACATACGCCACAGTTAGAAACAGAATCACTTGGATAATTTGATGTGAAATCAAATGTTGAGTCTTTGTTAAATCAAATCTTCTCTTCTAAAGTCTCAAAACAATGTTACAGTAAACTTGATATTTGAATTTTAATATATTTATACAGAGAAATGATTTTCAATGCAAAACTGTTGTTTCCAAAGGGCAGAAGGCAGATAGTGTGGATGAAATAAAGTAGACAGATCACTCTTTTCTTGATGAATCCTGATCTAGAGATATTAACAGCAAAAGCCTTTAATATCTTGAACTATACTGATATGTAAAGAGGACCAACATAGGTGCAGAGGCACTGACCTGTAACTGTTGGTGTTTCACCTGGGATTAATTATATCTTTTGATGGAAAGGATTTGTCTTGGTAGCAGATATTCTGGAGAGACATCATTGGGAAAAAATGTTGAGTGAGAATTGTATTCTCTGAATTGGAATGAAAGCTGTGACTTTACTTTCTCATGTTATCTCAGATTAAGAAATCAAAATGCTGTTGGCATCAAAGCATCATAACTTCAAGTTGGAAAACTGTTCTAATTTTTTATGAATAAAATCACAGAAGCAGCTTCAATTTTCATATAAGTATTAAAATTTCTCCAAAAATTAACTCTTTCTTGTTAAAGTACTAAATACATTAATGGAACCTTAAAAGTACTTTTTTTCAAATGTTGGTTTTCTTTCAATCTATATCTTAATATATTTTATTAAAGTAGTCCAATTTAAGATTTACTAATTAATCTTCTTTTATATGTTCACAATATATCATAATGACAGCAAGCACACATAGTAAGGAATTTAGCATTCTGGCTAACTGCTTTTTTTTTTATAATAAGAAACACCTACCCTCATGGCAAATTTCAAGTATGTGATTTAGAATCATTAAGTACGGTCACTTGACTGTGCCTCTCCAGAATTCATCTATCTTAAGTACTTGGCAATTACCTTTCTACTCATATTATTGACATGGCTGTTTTCAGCACCCCTACATAGGTGAGAGAACACAATGTTTGCATTTTATTTGATTTCTTTTTATTTATTTATTTATTAAAAATTTCTACCTCTTCCCATCCTCCCTTTTCCCTCCCACTCTCCCCCCCTCCCCCTCGCTCTCCAGTCCTAAGAGATGTCAGGGTGCCTGCCCTGTGGAAAGTCCAAGACCCCCACTCCCTCCAGGTCTAGAAAGGTGTGCATCCAAACAGACTCAGCTCCCAAACCTCTAACCTCTTCCTCCCTAACTATTGACCATTCAGCTCTTTATTAAACCAATCAGAAGGGGTCTTGGTAAAGATATGTCTTTACAGTGTAAACAATTATTCTGTAACATTTACTAATTTCAGTGTTTTAAAATTATATATATTAAGACCAGAGTATATTAACAAGTAACTATCGCAATTGTGAAGAGCTTTGAATTAATTCCACTGGCAGCAGAAATCTCAAAACAGCCTACTATAAACTATGTTGAGTGGTTATTAGTGGTAGCTCTAACAAAGATTTATAAAGAAAAGGAGAAAGCTGAGCATGGTAAATTCCAAAATATAAATTTTGAGGAAAAAGAGTACCAGGAAGTTGAATGGAGCTAAGTATTGTGCTCAAGGAAATAAACAGATTAAGAAATAGAATAAAGAGAGTGGTGACCTCAGGACAAGATCCCAACCAGCTATTTTTCCAACTTGCAAAAAGGAACTAAAGAAAAGATTAGTACTGGATGTGGGGGTGACCACCTTTTATCCCAACACTCAGCAGGCAGAGGCTGGTAGATCTCTGAGTTTGAAGCCAGCATGGTCTAGAGATCCAGTGTCAGGACACCCAAGCTCAGGCCATTCTCCATCATCATAGAGGCATGGCAGAGTGTAGGCAGAAATGGTGCTGACCACATCTTGATCAGAAGGCAACAGGAAGTGGGCTCAGACAGTGGGTGGTACCTTGATCTTATATGCAGTCTCAAAGCTGCTTCCACAGTGACACATTTCCTCCAGCAAGACCACATCTACTTCAGTAAGGTCATACCACCTAATAGTACCACTTATTGTGAGATTACGGGGCCAGTTACAAACTACCACATTCTACTCCCTGGCTCCAAGAAACTTGTAACAATATCCCCTAATCTATCACGGCCTCAACAATTTCATAGATATTGATGAGAAAAATGGTTTATAATAATGGGAATATGCTTAATGGCACCAAACTATACTTTATAATTGAAATTGTTAAATATAGAGAGGCCCATGAATGAGGTTGGTGGTAAACAAAGGCACCAAAAGTTGACTATTAACAATAGAGTTGGAAGATTTGCTTTGCTTCATTGGTCTTTGTATTCAGGAGCATATTGCTCTTGTTTAAATTCTAAGACTGATAACATCAACAGAAATATGATTACATATGATGGTTCAGTGAGTTTGACATCACCTCAGGAGCTACTGGAACCTTTTTTATAGAGTGATTCTCTTCCCTAACTCTGTTCATATATTCATATATAAATCCTTGTATGTGTGACTTTCTCAATTCCTACTTACTGAGAATATGGCACCTAACTTTAAGAATCAGTATCTTTTCCTTTTGTAGTGGAGATAAAATTTTCATGCTTCTCAGTTACACAGGACACCATGTGAGGTAGGCAATCACACTGAATGAAAAATGGTGTCTCTGACTTTTAAAAAATTCCTGTCCCGGAGCTAAGTGTCCTGTTTTGTCTTGTTGACTAAATGGGCCATTAATAAAAATATCAAAATCCCTAATTCCTGGGTACTGTCATTTCAATCTTTAAGTAACAGTATCCTTTAACCTAATCATGTTTTTTTTGTGTGATAAGTCCACTCTCTGAATTATAAACTATACTTAAAATTACTCCATATACTAGGCCAGCATCGATGAAACTATAATTAACAAGAGAAATTTACAAAATTTTAATAAAGGAGCTTTCAAAAATATAGCACTCAGGTCTTATCTTAAACTTCAATGTACATACCAATTTAATACCCACCCAAGTGCATTCCTAAAATAAGTCACTGCTAATGAAGTTTGTGGGCACCAAGTGGGAGTGTGCAGATGACCTTGACTCTGTCTTGGCAAGTATTTCAACAGAAACAATTATCAGTCCTTTGGGTACTTGAGAGGCCAAAACATTACCAGATCCTATATCATATCTGGAAGTCTATTTAAACAGTTGTTTAGAATCAAGGAAGAAGGAATTCCACAGGTTTTGTGAGCCAGTGATTAGAGATGTGGTAACAAGATTTGTTCAAGAGACACTGCTTGGTCTCAGTGAGTTTATACAAAGGTAAGTTACAGGAAAACTTGACTTAAGATTGAAAGAAATTCTCTCTACACAATGTTCAAAGGCTACTAAGAAGTAAAGCAGGCGCCCAGAGTGGTAAAGGAAATCAGATCCTTTCTAGCTATGCTATGCACTTACACATTTTATAGTGCAATACACAAATGCCTTCTGCTTTGAAATATTTGGAATTATTTCAAGTACTTTTAACTTGAAGTATATTTATATATTATGGAAACACATATGTCTATAAATATATCTCAGGAATAGCTTGTTTCAGAGTCAGTTGTGATGAAGGAAATAAAAAAATGAAAATATGCACACTGGAGAACTGTCTAGAGAGATGTCAGTTCACAGAGTCTGTGGAAAATCGTGCTGCATATATTCAAAGGAGAAGAAACAATAACTACACTAAACTTCAAACAAGGACATCTCTATATTCAACTACACTGCATTGTTTCTTTACATATTTTAAGGCGATTCACTTGATTTGAACAATTTATTCTTACTGAATTGGAACTCGTAATCTTATTGTGGATTCAAAATATAATATCTTGCTATGAAAATAAAAACATGAAACACAGTAACATTAAATAATCTGTAGGAATAGTCAAGTAGGTGATATTGAGAATGGTTGAAGTCACTTTTAAATTATTATGTTCAGTAATGTCATTAAATACTCTGATTCTGAAGTCTTGTTTGTAACATTTTGAGGACTTTTCGCCTTTTCCATTTTCCACACTGATATTTTGAAGTTAGAACTTTAAGTTAAATACATTGAGAATGATTAACAACATAGTCCCCATATACAGGTCCAGTGAATAAAAGGGAGCCACTCAGAGACTAAGCTTCTCTAAAAACCAAATGTATTTTCCTCACTCATATTGTGGCTGAGGGGCCTTGATGCTGACCTCTCCATCCAGAATATGGATGTTATGGGAAGAAAATTATGTCGCTTGCTTTTTGGCGGGTGTTGTGAAAAGAGGCAGAAAAAGGAAGAGAAAGAATAAAATCTCTCCTCTTTTGTAGAAACACTGCCATGCTAGTGAAAGTCCACATGTATAGAAATTAAAAGAAAACATTTTTGGATAACATCAACATTCCCAATTGTTATCAATGAAAACTGTAAATTCACTGATTTGATTGGATGTATACAAAAAACAGAAAATCTGTTTTATTAGCCAGCCCTCTGCTAGGCAAGCTCACCTCATAAAACTCTGTTACAAACAGTGAGTGCCCTGCAGAATTTTACCTAAACCTGAACATAATCCTAAATGCGGAAATAGTTCAACATCTGGGAAAAATTTATGAAATACTGTGAGGACACAGAAGGATTTTGGAGCCTTTACATCTACAAAGAGTGGGATCATGAAAGAAGCAGAAAAGCTGCTGTTCTAGAATTAATTATACTCAGTGAGCTGTAAAAAGATGTTCTTTTGTCATCCAGAGAGTAACTCTCCCTGTAGTTCTGTCTGTCCCTGGTTCATGTACCTCATATAGTACAGAGGAATCATACAAAAATCTTACATCCAGTAGGGCTTTTGTTCTTTAGTGTGCCAATAAATTTCATGTACAATGTGTTCCTAGATTTTAACATTCACATTCATGTGCAAATGTAGTTTCAAATAAGTTGAGATTCATATTTTCCCACAAGAAAAAAAACAATGAAGAAAGTCAAGTTTGAGATTATTCCTAGGTTTTTTTATTTTAGGTTGACACCTAACTTTCAGCCAACAAGCATAAGATTTTGTTTTGTTTGTGGTGTTATGATAAAGTATTAGTAGTAAGCTAACCTACTTCCCATCTTCAAAATTCCTGCAAAGTGATATTAAGTGTAAAAGTAAATGTAGCTTTTCTATTTCAGCAGTTACAACAATGAGATAACAAAGTATTTCAGTTTAGTTTTATAACATTAATGGGACTTTGTATCTTTTTTTCAGATGACCATATGGCTTCAGCCTGCACTAAACCAATGAAAGGATGAACAATGTCACAGAATTCATCCTCCTGGGCTTGACTCAAGATCCAGATCTGAAGAAACTCTTATTTATTGTGTGCTTAGTAATCTATTTGATCACACTGGCAGGTAACACACTCATCTCAGTCACCATCTTCACCAGCCCGGCCCTGGCTACTCCCATGTACTTTTTTCTGTCCTACTTGTCCATCATAGATGGTTTCTACTCTTCTTCCATAGCACCCAAAATGATCTATGACTTGATCTCTGAGAGGAGCAGCATATCCTTCAATGGCTGCATGACACAGCTTTTTGCTGAGCATTTTTTCGCTGCAGCTGAAATCATCTTGCTGATTTCCATGGCCTATGATCGCTATGTAGCCATCTGCAAGCCCTTACATTACGTAACTATCATGAGCCGACCTGTGTGTATATTCCTGGTGAGGGCTGCTGTAATCCTGGGATTCATCCATGGAGGAATACAGATTTTATTTATGGCCCAATTACCATTCTGTGGCCCAAATATCATCGACCACTTTATGTGTGATTTAATACCACTCCTCGAGTTGGCCTGCACTGACACTCACACTCTTGGGCCTCTGATTGCTGCCAACAGTGGGTCACTCTGTTTGCTCATTTTCTCTATGTTGGTTGCTTCCTATATAGCCATCCTTCACTCCCTGAGGAATCACAGTTCAGAAAGTCATCGCAAGGCCCTGTCTACCTGTGCTTCTCATGTAACTGTCGTTGTCTTATTCTTTGTACCTTGCTCATACCTGTACCTGAGGCCTATGACTTCCTTCCCCACTGACAAAGCTGTGACTGTATTTTGTACCCTGGTGACACCTATGCTGAACCCTTTAATCTATACCCTCAGAAATGAGGAGGTCAAAAAGGTTATGAAGAAGCTGCTGGGTCAAATGTGCAAAGCTAGCGATGCATAAACCTGGGGATTTATGTGTTTAAAAATAACTAGAGTTGTTTTATTGACACTCGTTCTCCTTCTTAAACAAGTAAAATGATGACAGTTAATTATATTCTATCTCCACCAAATTTTCATTGAGTAGTAAGTATATCTCTGAATGGAGTTCAGTGTGACAATCTATGTAGATAATATATATGTGAAAATTATGGTGAAAAACATTTTTATCCCATTAAATGACCATGGCTTCTTTGTGTTGTAAACCTTTAAACTCTTTTCTAGTTCTTTATAAAACATATAATAAATTGTTGTGAACCATGTTCTTCCCAGTGTTTAGTATGTGCTCCACTGATACACATGTATTTTGGTTCCTATTATTCAACTTCACAATATTACTCTGTTTTCTGTTCTCCTAGTATCTATGAGCACTGTTCTACTCTCAAATCTAGTGGGATAAAACTTCATGGCTTTTGCATTTGAGTGAGAACTTCCAACATTTGGCTTTCTGTGCTTGGCTATTTCCCTTATATCACATCATCCAGTTTCACTGCTGTAATCTTGGGATTCATCCGTGGACAAACACAGATTTTATTCCTGGCTCAATTACTATTCTTTGGCCCAAATATTATTGATCACTTTATGTGTGATTTTATGTCACTTCTGGAACTGGCCTGCCCTGACACTCTCCTGGGCCACTGATTGCTGCCTATAGTGGGTCACTGTGTTTACTCACTTTCTGTATGCTTACTGCTCCTTCTGTGGTCATCCTTCATTCCTTGTTTATATTTTGAGTAATTACAGTTCTGAAGGGCATTGCAAAAACCCTCTTTACCTGTGTTCATCATGTCTCTGTCATTGTCTTATTCTTTATACTTTGCTCATATTTGTTTGCAAGGCCAATGACCTCCTTTCCCATTGACAAAGTTGTGAGTGTGTTTTTCACACTAGTGACAACTCTGTTGAATCCTTTAATCTTTATTCTCATAATGAGGAAGTCAAGAAGGTTGTTAAGAATCTCCTGGGTCAAATAAGGTCAAACATTGGTTAAAGAAGTCCAGTGATTTTCTGTATTTATATAGGAATATCTACTGATATTTTATGTAGGTTTATTTTCCCTAAGTAATTTAAATTGACATAGTCAATTATACTCTGCATCAGAATTAGAGCATGAATAATTTATATATTAATGCAATAGATGCAATTTAATAACATATTATATAATATGTATGATCATATCAGGATGATAAGGATTTCTATGGCATTTTCTCATTTTTTGGTGCTTAGAATTCTGTTCTGTTTTTTTGTAATATATAAAATAAGTTATTATGAACTGTGATCACCTTAGTCTGTTTAGAATGTATTTCTCCTATTGAAACATATTTTGAAATTATTTTTAACCCAGATCTCTCTCTTCCTCCTCTTACTCACCCTTTCTAACCTGCAGTGACCTTTACTCTACTCTCAATTTCTATGAGATAAATGACAACTAATGTTGACCAGGATCCAGGGAAAAGGGATCCCTTATTCAACTCGGTGAAATGGTAAACTATTATAGGCACTATAGAAATAATTTAGGGTTTGTAAAAAAAGATAAAAATAGAACAATATAAACTCCTGGACATTTACTTAAAGGACTCAAACCTACAACAGAAATATCTGTACATTTGTGTTAGTTGCTGCTCTATTCACTCCTAGATAAGAAATGGAATTCTCCAGTGTTTATTGATTGGTGAATGGGTAATGAAATGTGGATATATATATATATATATATATATATGTATATATTTGAATTTTATTCCATGATGAAAAACTGAAACTAAACAATTTTCATATGAATGGATGAATCTAGACTGAGGTAGGTAACCCAGGTCCAGAATGACAAATTTGATATGTTCTATTTTCCATGTGGATCCTAGCATTAAATTTTCATATTTCCGTTAAAACTCCTTTAAGGCCCTGAAAGCAAGAGAGGAATCAGATAAGCTGTGAAAAAGGAAGGGGCTTGGGGAGGAGGAAACACAAAACACATATTATGTGAAAGCATGGGTGCACATACTAGGAATTGAAATGTTTAAATGGGAATTGGAGCAGGGATGAGGGAAAGTAGGAGTGCTGGGGAGGGATAAACAAACACTAAGAATGAGGAAAAATGATACAGAAACCTATGACTTTATGAACTAAATAAAAGGGACAAGTATATGCCTGGGTCAAAATCACTATTGTTTGATTTTTTTTGCTTAATTTTATTTTTCATTTTTGTTTGCATTTTTAAAGATTACTCATTTTATTATTTGAGATTATAACTACACCGTTTCCTCCTTTCCTTTTATCACTTCAAACCCTCCCATATAATCTCCCTTCTCTCTTTCAAATTCATGACCTTTTTTGTTATTAATTGTTGTTACATACATACATTCATATATACATACACACATACTTGCACATATATGTTCCTAAATAAACACAAATTGCTCAGTCTATGTAATGATTAGTCAACGGAAAGAGTAGTAAGAACCAAAGAAAGGACAATGATGAAGGGTCACCAACATGACTGCCAAATCATGTGCTGAACAAGGGAAACCAACACTTTTGCTCTGCTGAAGGAATATATCAATAAAAATGACTCCAAATGATATTCTGATGTAACTATAGATCTGTGCCTCACTTACTTGTCATAAGAGAAGTCTCCTCCTGCAATAGGTGAAAACTAACACAGAGGCCAACAACTGATCAACATACAGAGAATGAGAGACCTTAGAACACCCAGTCCTAAATGTGATGTCTTCAGGATTCAGAGAACTATGTTGCAGAGCAGGCAGGAAGATCGTTAGAGTTAGAGGGTTGGATAATATCAAAGAAGCAGTGTGTTTTCAGATATAATAGTGCATATCACATATGAACACTCAGAGACTGTGACAATACGCACAGGTCCAACACAAGTACAAACCAGACAGAATCTCAGCACTTGGATGGGAAAGTTGGTATGAGCTCCCATTCACCGCCTAGAAGATATTTCCAATTAACAATTGCTCACGGCTATTCACCCTATATTCCAACTCTTAAAATCTTCACATCTTCTGCAATGTTTTCTGAGCCCTATAGGGGTGATATTAATGCCTTGTTTAGTGTTTGACTAAACACATTTGTCATTCACTCTGTGTCTTGAGCAGTCATGGGTGGCTACACTCCCTGCCGTTGTAAGTGGAAGTTCTTCTGATTAAGCCTGGGAAACACTTTTGTCTATGAGTATAAATATTGCTATTTAGACAGTTTGCTTCTGTCATTTTATTTATACTTTATTTATAAGTTTCTCACATGGGCTTACTACCTCTCAAGATTTGGACTGTTAGCCAGGCTCACAGTACCAATCCTTGGTCCCCCTTCTTCTCTGAGGAGTAAGCCTGGGCTTTAACCAAAGAGTAGTTGGTTACCTACTCCACAGTCACTTTTAGTTATTTAAATAACATTCGCTAATGAAAAACTCAAGAGATAAATTATTCAGACTCTAATTTCAGGTTAGTTCAGTGCTCTAGATGAATTTCTAACCAGTCTTATTCACCTTAAGAAGAATAGTAAGATGATGTGATAAGTGTTTGACATTTTGGCAATGGCTTTTAAAATTAATTGTCCTTCCCTTGTGAAAATGGCACAGGGTGGAGTTACTGCTAGTATCAAGTTCATGTATTTATGTTCTAAGAATTTAAGCCTGAAAGTGCAAACTGCTAGGATTTCTGGGCAGAGTCTTCATCAAAGGTAGTGCCTTTCCTCTCAGTCACGCTCCACAGTTGCAACTGGAATCTGAGAGGAAGAAGTCTGACGCTCAAGGACCAACTATGCCACTCGGAGCTTCCCATCCATGCTCTAAGAGTCTAAGTGAGTGCTTGTAAACATTGGCTGCAGGAGGTTTCTCACCCAGGGAATGCTTGCTCAGATGTTGGTACCTGGAAATCCATCTTGCTTGCTTTTTTAAATGATGACCTAGTTCCCAGTGTCCAGATTGTCAGTAATGGGCAAAGCACTGGATGAAACTAGTAAACCTTATGATTTCTCTAAGTCTCACAGAGAACTGGTGAATCAGTGCTGCAGGAACCATCCCTGTGTTTTCAACATCAGAGGCCAAGAATTTGAAAGAGAGTGGGGTGGCATTTATGGGAGGGTTTGGAGTGAGGAAAGAGAGAAAAAATATAACTAAGTTATAATCTCAAGAAATAAACAAAAAATGAAAAACTTGTATTTAAACAAAGTATCAGCATATCTACTATTTGGGACAGTGCATCATTGGCTGAAATGAGAAATCTCAGGTCTGCAGGTAACATAAATATTGGTAAGTAAAATAAACATGGATTTTCTCTTCTTATTTTTAAATTATATTTCATAATTTTCTTTTACAGCAACACTGTTTTTAACAGTAAATTAACATGACAATTGTTCTGGCTGCACATATTTTCAATGAGGCAAATTCTGAAAGAGTCTGTTTCTAGTATTGTTGCATCTATGGCAAGGGTATAGTTTTCAACTCTGTATGGACTCATGCAAACTGAGCCCTTTCCCTTGATAGTCTGTAAGAATGACCAAAGATATTTATTTGCCAGTGTTTTCTTCTGTTGTTGTTTTGTGTGGGAAGTCCTTTTGTATATGTATTGTTTTTGTTGGAATAAAGAAGTTCTTGGGCCTGAGGCAGGGCAGAATACAGCTAGGCAGGAAAAATAAATTGAATATTGGAAGAAAATAGGAGGAGTTAGAGAGACGCCATGTAACTGTGGAGACAGATGCACAGTTTACTGATAGACCACGAGCCTCGTGGTAAAATACAAAACAATGGAAAAATGGGTTAATTTAAGATTTAAGACCTAACTTATAATACGCTTAAGTGATTGACCAAGTAGTACTGTAATTAATATAGTTTCTGTGTGATTATTTCAGGTCTGGGTGCCCGGGAACGAACATAAGTCTCTACCAACAGTTGTTAATCCTAACGGCCATAACTATCAAGCGAATTTGATTAAACTTTGGATTTAACGTTGTTTATATTTTAAAAGTTGTTTGAAATGTTACCTACTTAAAAATGCATCTAGATTGGTAAGATGAAAGTCTGGCAAGCAGAGTTTGATTCCTGGAACTCATGTAAAGGTGGAAGAGGAGTAAAATTACCCCACAACTTTGTCCTCTGGCCTCCCACGTGCACACACACACACACACACACACACACACACACACACACACACACTCCAATTATAAAGATTCTTCCTCAGATGATTCTATGTCCATTCTCTCCAAATTTTCCTCTTCATTTTTTCTTGTTTGCTATCAGTCTTTTATTTCCCTATTTTCTTTCTTCTTTCTTGTTCTCATTTGCTCTGTTTTTCTATTCCCCTATCCATACACATTATTTGCATTATCTTCAAGTGTTTTACAGATTCTAGGCCAGCTCTGTAGTTACAAACACAAACTAAGCATTTATCTGATTAGTAAATTTGGTTTAATGAAATTGTTTCCACCTTTAGCTACAGTAACTAAGGTGGAAGAAAGTCTTTATCTATGATTTGGCATATGACTTTAACAAATGAATCCAAAAATGCATAACTTCAATATAAGTAAGAAAAACAAATCAAATATGTTTTGTTGTGAAGGATGCTTTTGTTCCTCCTTTTAATAAGATGAACTTCCCTTTTGACATTCATTCTTTTCTGTCTTGTTCAGAAAATGGAGGATTAATCCCATGACTAGCCCCTGCTTTCATTCATATTCTTTCTCTTTTAGGCATGTTCAGAGACTATTTTAGAATAAAAAAAAGTTTTCTTTCTTTCTTTCTTTCTTTCTTTCTTTTTTTACTAATCAATATTTTCTCTTTTATTGAAAATGAATCTTTTCTCATACAATATATCCTAATTACAGCTTCCCCTTCCTTTACTCTCTGTCCCGCCTCCCCTTGCAATCAGTTCCACTCCCTTTCAGTCTCTCATTAGATAAGAACGGTCCTCTAAAAGAAAAGAAAATAACGAAGTAAAACATAACAAAATAAAATAATCCATCACATCTAAGTTTGACAAAGTTATCCCCAGAAGAAAGAGCCCAAGAGAAAGAATAAGAATCAGAGATGCACTCATTCACATACGCACTGCACATCTCAGCTGTCTAGATTGTACTGCTATTCAGTACTTCTTTTTCTTCTTCTCCTCCTCTTCCTTTCTATCTTACTGAATGTTTCTCATTTCAAACATAGAAGCACGACAACATTTTAAGTAGTATTTGTTTAACATTTCACAAAATAAGTTTGTAAACACACACACACATATATTTGCATTTCGTTCAAGCGTTACTTCTAAAATTCATCGTTTGAAATTCAAGTTGTACCTGAAGTTTTCTTTATTAATACTTCAATGAGAACTAGAAAATTATGCAACAAAATAAAATAGTAAATTAAACACAATTTTAATTCTAAGTTTAGGTATATTTTTCTTTAGGTTGAAAGGTCTAAAACTGAAATATAAAATATTACATAGTTAGTAATAATAGAATCAGTACTCCAAAATAAACACCTGGAGTTTTTATTTATTTATTTATTTTTCTTTTTTTTCGTAATTTTATTAAATTATAAAAGTTTCCATTTCCGCCCCTCCTCCCAACACCCTCCCACTCCCCCCACTCCCTCTCCATCCCTAAGAGCAGTCAGGGTTTCCTGCCCAGTGGGAAGTTCAAGTTCCTCCAGTTCAGGAAGGTGAGTGTCCAGACAGACTGGATCCGCAAAATCCAGGATATGCAGAGGAAACAAGTCCCAGTGTCATTGTCAATGGCTTTTCAGAAAGACTCTGGGCCTGCCACATTCAGAGAATCCGGCCACATTCAGAGAATCTGGTTGGATTGCGTCCTCGTTCAGTCCCAGTCCAACTGGCCTTGGTAAACTCTCATTAGATCCGTCCCCTTGTATCAGTGGGTGATCGCATCCCTCGCAGGCCTTATTTTCTTTTTCATTTTCTTCGTCCTTCTGCTCCTCATTTGGACCTTGGGGGGCGCAGTCCGGTGCTCCAATGTGGGTATCCGTCTGTATCGCCATCCATCGTGGGATGAAGGTTCTCTCTGATCTTGCCTTCTTTGCTCACGTTCTCTTTCCTTCTGCTTCTCGTTTGGACCTAGGGAGTTAAGTCCAGTGTTCCGATGTGGGTCTCTGTCTCTATCTTCATCCATCGCCAGATGAAGGTTCTATGGTGATAAGCAAAATATTCATCAGTATGGTTATGGGCCTAGGCCGTTTCAGGCAGCCTCTCTTCTGTCCAGAGAACAATCTGGGGATCTCCTTGGACCTGGGATCCCATTTATAATCAAGTCTCCTGTAAACCCCAAAATGACTCCCTTAGTTGAAATATATTCTTCCCTGATCTCATATCCATCCTTCCTCCCTCCCCCCATTCCAGTCCACCGAGCTTTCCCCATTCCTCCCCTACTCCTTTCTCTCTAACCCTCTCCCCTTCCAACAACCCTCACACCCTCCCCATGCACCCGAGGTTACCTGGGACTCTTGTCTATTTCCAAACTCCAGGCAGATAGCTACATGATTTTCATCAGGTTCACCTTCTTATTTACCTTCTCTAGGATCACGAATAATAGGCTCAAAGACCTTTAATTATGGTTAGAATCCACATATGAGTGAATACATACCTTATTCCTCTTTTTGGGTCTGGCTTACCTCACCCAGTAAAGCGTTTTCTATTTCCATCCATTTGCATGCAAAATTCAAGATGTCATTGTTTTTTACCGCTGAGTAAAACTCAAACTATATATATGTTCCACACCTTTATTAACTATTCTTCTATTGAGGGGCACCTAGGTTGTTTCCATGTTCTGGCTATTACAAATAGTGCTGCTATGAACATAGTTGAACAAATGCTTTTGTGGTATGATAGGGCATCTCTTGGGTATATTCCCAAGAGTGGAATTGCTGGGTCCTGAGGGAGGTTGACTCCCAGTTTCCTGAGAAACCACCACACTGATTTCCACAGTGGTTGCACAAGTTTGCATTCCCACCAACAATGGATGAGTGTTCCCCTCATTCCACATCCTCTCCAGCATAGGCTATCATTGGTGTTTTTGAGTTTGGCTATTCTGACAGGTGTAAGATGATATCTCAAAGTGGTTTTGATTTGCATTTCCCTGATCGCTAAGGAGGTTGAGCATGACCTTAAGTGCCTTTTGGCCATTCGGAGTTCCTCTGTTGTGAATTCTCTGTTCAGTTCAGTACCCCATTTTTTAACTGGGTTTACTTCTATTAACTCTATAGTTAAAGTCTTATATCTTATAGGTCTTCGAACATTTATGTCAATCCATTCTCACTGTTTAAATCACCACATACAACTTTAACATTTTTCAATAACATTTCACCATCGGAGTATCTTATTTGCTTTATAAATTCTGTGAAAGTAGGGATATTGGCTATTTCATCCACTACCATGTCTGTAATACCTAGAATTGGTATAACACAAACATTCACTAACTAAATGATCATCAAGCCCATTTGACACTGAAGAATAAATTCATTTTAGAAAGAGATATTTGATAACTGCTTTGTTGATAACATTGACCACATTTAATTCTTTCTAATAAACAGAAATGGAGATATTAAGATCAATTTAGCATACCATCCAGGGTTCTTATTTAATTACACAGGATCATCTGTTTCAAACTTAAGTAGGAGGGGTTTATCATGTGTAACATATTGGTCTACAATGCAACTGTAAGGTTGGAATTGCAAAGTGAAAGAACTATCAGGAATAACTTGCTGAGGTCCATTTGGTAGACTAGGTTTTCTGGAGGATGTGTGCTAGTGCTGAGACCTTGACCGTGTGCTCACAGACCTGTGACTGAAGGTGTGCTGCTTTTCAAACCCAAGGATCACTCATCTCTACAGATTCATGCAGAACCCAACCACAGGTAATTATCTCCCAAGTCACTTACATTTGAAAAAAGACAAAGATAAAACAAAACAAATCAAAAACAAAACAAAAAAAACACAGAAGATTTTGACAATCTGTGTATCTGGCATGATATAAAGAATTCACTTATTATATTGTGTTACCATAATGCCTTGTGCTACATTTTCTTTCTTACTTTTATTAGGGAGCCACTCACACGCAATCTCTAGGTTTCAGAGAATTCGTTCATTTGTTGACTCCTAACACTCTCACTGCTCAACTCTTAGTTTCCCATACATGAAATTTAGGGAATACATTCAAACCATAGTACCCAATTTAGTATCACATATCACAATGGTTAGACTTTAAAACAATTGACCAGTGCACAATAACATTATTTGATGGAGGAGGGTTATCTGTCTATTGTGTTATTTTCATTGGTCAAAAAAGAAACTGCCTTGGCCCTTTGATAGGACAGAAAATTAGGTAGGCGGAGTAAACAGAACAGAATGCTGGGAAGAGGGCTATGAGGCAGAAGCCATGGAGCCAGCCACCAGGTCAGACATGCTGAATCTTTTCCGGTAAGCCACTACCTCGTGGTGCTACCACAAGATTATTAGAAATGGGTTAATATCAAGATATGAGAGTTAGTCTAACTCTCTAGAGATATCTAACTAGATAACTCTCTAGAGTTATCTAACTCTCTAGAGATAATGGGCCAGGCAGTGTTTAAATGAATACAATTTGTATGTTATTATTTCTGGGACTAAGCTAGCCGTGCGGGAGCCAGGTGAGGCGAAAAGCAGGCCTGTCCACAGTCCCTCGCTACATATGGCGCCAACGTGGATAAATGAATCCACAGAAAGCCTGAGAAAGCTTGGGAAAGAATAGAGTAAAGTATGTTTTCTTGGTAGCAGCAATTTTTCGGTTCTGCTCTGCTTGCTAGAGGCAAGCAAATGGTCTCATCTAAGAGAGGCTTCCTGACTCAGCTTTAGCTGCAAAACTTTGTAGCTCTTTAAGAGGTCCTGCCATGAAACACTTAAACGGTGTTGGTTTAAAACTGAATGCATGCTTTTTGGTTTTCAGCAGTAGCAGGAAAAAAGCTATGCTGTTTTAAAATGCCGGCTTTCTGGACTGTCCTGCCAGGGCAATCTTTGACTCTTTCAGGCAGGCAGTCCGACTGAGTGTGGTCTGTGAGCAGAATGCTCCAGCTTGCTTGCTGGCACGAACCTTGAAATGCCATAGAGTTGTGGCAATAAAAGGCTCCAGTGGTACCTCTACCATGAGTCTGGAAAGCTAAGAAATGGATTGGATCTAGCCGTCAAAGCCACGGTTTTAGACTCATGTGGTTAGAAAAAGAGAGATATACAGTAAAAAGAGATTCAAAGACAAACAAAACCTCTAAATGGTTTACATTGTGTTAAAAATATATACAGGCTAAAAGTTAAAGTTCTTAAAGTAAAGAAAGAAAGGGAGAAATAGGGTGTGGTGGTACACACCTTTAATCCCAATGCCTGGGAGGCAGAGGGATATTAACCTCTGTGACTTCAAGGGACAGAGGTAGAGATTGACCTCTGTGACCTCAAGGTGTGGTAGTACACACCTTTAATCCCTATGCCTGGGAGGCAGAGACAGATTTCTGTGAGTTCAAGGTGTTGTAGCACACACCTTTAATCCCAGCACTGGGGAGGCAGAGACAGAAAGATCTCTGTGAGTTCAAGGACAGCCTGGTCTACAGAGTTTTTCCAGGACAAAGATATACAGAGAACCTGTGTCAAAAAGTAAAAGTAAAAATATAAGAAATAGAGGTTAAAGTAAAGCCACATAAAGATGGAAAATACACAGAGAATCTTGATACTGTATGCTATTATGCTCTCTTTGAATTGTTTGAATGCTGAGGAAGGAGCAACAGCTGCTAAAAGATATTTGTTTATAAATGCTGCTGAACTAATCCAAGATAGATATGTTCAAAATACCTTGACTTCAGAATTTTGTTCTAAGAATATGATGCTTTGGAAAGGAGGTCCTTCTTTTGTTTTCACAGAGGATGAGACCCTGTGGATTGCTTCTATCCAAATATGGTATGATAGACCACGTCCTCCTGAAAGGTTGCTGTGAACACCCTCAAGAAATTACTTCACTCAACTGCCAACTGAGATGAACCTGGCAGACAGGTTTTACCATGAAAGACCTGATTAACAGCTCCCCTATACAGCAGGAAGAAGTTTGGAGAGAAATAACTACGTCCATATTCCCAAATATTGTTTATAAATGTTCTTTTACATTTAAAGGGGGATATGATATAGATATGAATAATTTCATTGGTATGGATTTTAAGGTCAATTTTGTTATATGTGTATATATTTCTGATTTTGATTGTGTAGTTCATTTTAAAATGCAATGTATAATTAAAAATATAGATTGTTAATGGATAATCATCGATAATAATCAAGCTTGTAGTAATGTTAGTTTGATTTTCTAGATGTGCATAGATATATTTCAGAGAGACATTCTTCATATCTTTCAAAGACTACAGAACATGGCATTTAATGGTTTAATAACTTAGGACTTTTCATGACAATGAGACACGTCTGCTCCTGGCAGCACCAATCTACTTCAGGAGAAAGATGGGCATCGAAGAGGCTCCTTATGAAGTTTGATAGCCATTTTGGGCAAGAAACTGCTCTTGCCTGGACTGTTGTATAAACTGGACACAGAACCCACAGAGAGAGGACTGCTGAACTTGCCTAAAGGTGAGATGATCTTTCGAGGTTCTTGATTCATGAAAGAGTCTGCGAGACATTCTGCAGGACACAGCAGATAGTGACTGAACTGCCTTTGAAATTTCCTGCTTCATGGAAATGTCTCTGGATATTATGGGCCTGAAGGCTGAAGATGGGTGCCCCAACAATACAGAGGAACTTTGGGTGACTGTCCAGGCAACAAGATGTCTCTGTCATTTCTAGAAGTTTGGAAGTTGCTTACTTCTTGTTTACTTAGGTAATATTATATCCTTCTGGAGTCTTTGATGGAGTTGAAGAATGGATAGTCATAGTTATAGTTTTCCATTATTATGATAAAGATATAGTTATAAATATTGTAACTGTAATTCTTGCTTGATAACTGTTTTGTTGTATGTAATTTTACTATGTTAAAATGAAAACCTTTCTTTTTTGTTTAAACAGAAAAAGGGGAAATGATAGAGGAGGGTTATCTGTCTATTGTGTTATTTTCATTGGTCAAAAAAGAAACTGCCTTGGCCCTTTGATAGGACAGAAAATTAGGTAGGTGGAGTAAACAGAACAGAATGCTGGGAAGAGGGCTATGAGGCAGAAGCCATGGAGCCAGCCACCAGGTCAGACATGCTGAATCTTTTCTGGTAAGCCACTACCTCATGGTGCTACCACGAGATTATTAGAAATGGGTTAATATCAAGATATGAGAGTTAGTCAGTAACTAACTCTCTAGAGATAATGGGCCAGGCAGTGTTTAAATGAATACAATCTGTATGTTATTATTTCTGGGACTAAGCTAACCGTGCGGGAGCCGGGTGAGGCGAAAAGCAGGCCTGCCCGCAGTCCCTCGCTACAATTATTATCATTCAATGTTCATAGTTTATATTGGAGCTCACTTGTGGTGGTGTATTTCATGGCTTTGCAAAAATGTACAATGATACACATCCTCTTTTATAGCATAACACAGAGCACAGTGGTACATATCCACTATATCGGCATTGTACAGAGTACAAAAAACCACACCCACTACCATAGTCAAATAGAGTACAATGATCCATATCCACTATGATAGTATAATACAGAGTACAAAAACCATACCCACTATCATGGCATCATACCCAGTACAAAATACACATCATCTGTCCTAGCATCATACAGAGTTGTTTCACTAAAGTGAACATCTCCTAAGCTACCCCAACTCACTTGCTCCTAGACTGATTACATCTGTTGATCTCTATCTACTTCCTTCGAAGTTTTTACTTTAAAAAATAGCAAGGAAATGGAGTCAGGTCAGATCATCAATGGATGAATGGATAGTGAAAATATTGTACATACACACAATGAATTTTTACTTACCCATAAAGAAAAATGAAATTATGAAACATTTATGAAAATGGACAGAAACTGTAATAAATATTGAACGTGACTCAGTCTCGGAAAGAAAAGGATCACATGTTCTCTCTTATATGTATGCTTTAGTTTCAGATATTTATATATGTGTACATGTGAATGAGCATTGTCAAATTCCAGGAAATAGAAAGGGGTCATGAGAGCGTGGGAAAGCATACTTCAAGGGGAAAGTGATTAGGAAGGTTAAGGGTAACATATGGTGCAAAATTCAAAGGGGTCTAAATGGTTTAAGCAGGGCATTGGGAGGGCAGGAATGAAGAAAGAAAGGAAGGGAAGGTCAAGAACAACTAAGAATTATATGGAATGTCATCAGGAAACTTGCTAATTTGTAAACCAATTAAAAATATAAAAAACTAAAAATGCTAAAAGTGGACCGAGACATTTCTCTTCTCATCTCCTTTCCTCTCTTCTTCCTAGTCTTGATTTTTTCCTTCCATTTCCTCCAATCCTCCTCTCCCTCTTCTTTGTGGCTCCCTTCTACTTTTTTCCTTTATTTATTCCTTTATGGCTGGAGATCGAAACCAACACATTGTTCTGGTTGTTTTCCAATGCTTTACTTTGCTGTATACAAAGGCTACCAAAGCCTTTCACAATCATTGCTCTGCCAACATATAAAAATGGTTCTCATCTCACCTATGAATTTCAGCTTAAGTATCACTTCCAAAATAATCCTTTATAATTAACTTAGTCATAGTTTACCTCACTGTTTTCTGTCATAATACTTGAATTATTGTTTTATTAACATAAAACCAATCATAGATTATAGTTGTATTTTATAAGCTTCTCCTATCTTTATTTTAAGAGGCCATGACCTTGAAAGAGAACAAGGAGAAGCATATGCGAGAGTTTGAGGGAGCATTCCATTTTGGAGGTGAGAGATATAATTATATTATAATCTCAAAGATAGAATAAAAGGCCCTAAATTTGGGAGAGAAGAATTTAGAAAAGCACAAAAAGATATAAAGACAGTGCAAATAAGATGATTTTTTTTTAAATTTTGTCTGTCCTGGTAACTACTATATATCTTGCTAATCACATAAGATTATAAACAAAACAGAGTCTGATAATAGTACAAACAATTCATAAATAACAGTTAGTTTCTAAAAACAAATAAGTACCTAAAAGTAATACAACTGTACACCAATACTTGTGCAAAACTCAAATGACTAAGTAAAAGGAAAAAACAATTGGCTCTAACAAACCATAAAAGTGATGAAAAAAAATATCTTCACTAGAAACAGTGAGCTGGGCTGAAATTTTAATCTTTACTGCCATTTGCCTTACAATATTTTCTGAAAAGATTTTTTTCCTTTTTATAACTCCGTGTCTCATGTGCCTGATAAATAGAATGGAATTTTTATATTATAGATGTTCTTTTAAATATTAGTGGGAAGTCACAATGAATTTTACTAAGACTCAGTCTTGAGTATTCTCCAGATGCTACATCCCATGACAAGTGTAGCTGTCAGGTATAAAAACCTCCTGTGTTCTGGGAAGAGAAGTCTGCAGTCTGTAGTCACGATCCAGACACAGAGCAATCAAGATGTGACTGCCTCACTGGAAAGGTACTAAGCCATGTGGGTAACTCAGACAAGAATTATGGGGTAATGTGAGTTATAAGAATTAGTAAATAAGAAGCCTCAGCTAATGGGCCAGTTTATAATTTAAAAAAACTCCTATGATCTTTGTTTCTGCCAGGAAGAATGTGCAGTTCTCCTTGTAACTTATATAATTGCTCAGAAACACTTTCTTTTCCTAAATCATGATTTTCAAAATGCATGTGAATGATTTCCTCTATTTTCAAGTGGATGTGTTTGTCAAGAGGAGAGGAGGTGAGTTAAATACACGGAGGGCAGCTATTCTTTATTGAAGTTGTTAGAAAATAAGAAAGCAAAATCTTCCTTGTGGTGAAGGTTAGTGGAGTCTTATTATGTAGATGCAGGATTTACCTGAATTTATGTTATTCTAACAAAAAACATTAATTTTTTCCATCATGTAACTCATTTGAAGTAGTTCTACAATGTAGACAGTGATTTTCTGAAATATTCAGAAGAGCAGAAAACAAGCCACATGGCTTAAAAAAATAGTTTCAAGAAATAATGTAACTTTTTTGCCTTTATGTGCATACCCAGATGGAAGAAGATATTTTATTGTTAAGTAATAAGTCCCTTTCAAACTTCATAGAAACTCTCAAAAGTTAAGAATTCAGGAATTAGTAAGGGAAACCAGACTTTACAACTGGGTAAACTTTTCACTGAATGATTATATCAATTGAGGTGATCACAATACATTGAGAAACCTTTTGCATGCAAAGAGTTACTGGGAAGATTGCATGTAACATGTGAATGAGTACAGTTTTGGAAAACCAAAGGAAATTGTTAGTGCTTGCTTCACATCCTTAAAAGCTACAATTCAACTTGGAAAGTGGAAGACTCATGCTGAAAAGTGATTCCTAAGCCAATACCAAGGTTCCTTTCCTTGAGCCCCTGGTGTGCACCTTGCAGATAGTGACTCTTTGTGCTGTCTGGAAGTCTATCTTGAACATTACAATGTAATGTGTGTACTTATAGCCACTTGTCAAATGCAGGTTGTATAGCATTCATCATTATTTTAGATGGTGTGACAGGATTCTTGTCTCTAAAGTTAGTCTATCTAAAAGAATAAATGAAACTCGGGTCACATAAAGTGTTTTGGACAAGGAAAATCAATGGGACTTCATAAAATGATGAATAAGTAACAAGAAAACAATGAAGGAGTAGAGGAAACTTTTAGAATTAGTATTGGCATGTAAAAAAGATATTATTTAACTAGAAAAAATTGAAAAGAATGGATTCTTTGTGAACAATTTTAAATTTATTTTACAAGTACTCAATGAATATATAATTATATACAGACAGCAGTTTGAAAATGAGGGTAGAGAGAATACTGAAGACTTACTATTTTGGAGTGCTTTACACATTTATATGTTGGGAACAGGAGGGATACCTAATACACAAAATGGAGTTGTCAATGATCTTGCTAGACATCTGAGATTCTGTTAGTTCTGGGCCACATATTGTGTTACACGAAATGTTACAGTTTCATTGTTATTCCTTCCATCCTTGTATACATTGACGTCTTAACCTCGAGGAGTTCAGCATAAGACTTCATTTTGTGACAGAGTGTTGGTACAGATAATCAAGTTAAATTCATTATGAAAGGTAAGAACCCCTTATGATTTGATGACTTTATTATAAAAGGAAATTTGAGTAAGCATGGTGGCACATATTTATTACTATAAAACTTGAGAGCTGGATGCAGGAGGATTTGGAGTTCAAGGTAATCCTCAGATACATAGTAAGTTTGAAGTCAATCCTGGGCTACCTGAGACTTGCCTAAAAGAAATTTTGGTACAGGGAGAGTACCACTTGAATGCACACTTGGTAATGGATATGCCAGGGTAGAGTACAGAAGAAGATGGTTTCATAATGGTCTGCTGAAGGACCCATCACTGGGTCTGCTTGGTTTTGAGTTTCTAGCATGCAGGACTCTTAGACAACAAATCCCAGTTTGTGCTCATTTTAATTTTCTTCTTTTTTAAAAACAGAAACTATAGCAAAAGAACAATAATTTTGTGACTAAAAAAGTGTTGATACAAAAGGTATCTAAAGCAGCAGAAGTGGGTATTGGGAAGATGCTGGAACACTTTTGAGATTCATGAAAAAAACCTGAACTCCCATGAAGGAAGATACTGCTTGCTTATAGAAGAATGGGCACGGAAAGGTGAATTTGCTGCGGGTAGAGACCTGAAAGTGTAGAGCTTCAGAATGCAGCCATATGCACATGCATACTCACACCCCCACTACATCCTAAACAGAATGTTTTCAGAACCGTGGTTGGTAAGGTAGTTGTGGTTGAGGTCTCAAATAGAAATGAAAAGTGTTCTTAGAAACTGGAAGGAAGGTATTCATTGTCTTAAAACAGCAGAGCTTTAACTAATACAGCTATTGTCATATATTTGTAGTTCATTCTACTTTGATATGCAAATCACCCTAGTATTCAGAATTATATTTTGTGATTTCATATATGGTGCATTTAGTTGTGGAATTCCTTTCTGTTCTCTACTGCCCTCTACCTCTCCTTTAAATCCACATAAACTTGCTTTCTCTGAGAAGTATTCCTAGAAACTGGTTTATTAGAAATACCAGTACTGTGTATCTATAGTGTGGCATAAATAAATGTTTATGATGATGCTTATGAACTGGTCTTTATTAACTGACCCCACCATTGCATATCAAATCACTTAGGTCAAGGAACCTTGCTTTGAATGACTTGGAAATCAACATATTTATAACAGGGATCTTTATACAAACACATGTGGTATATATTTACTTAAATAGATGAATAAGGGAACACTGATTTTATCATACTCTAAAGATATTTTCTTTGTTTTGTAGGTAAAAATTTTCTCATATGAAATCAGAACCAATAAAAGAGTAAATGGAACCAAAGAACAATGTAACCTACTTTGTCCTCTTGGGCCTCTCAGAGAATCCAAAGGTGCAGAAAGGACTTTTTGTTCTGTTCTTGCTCTCCTACATTTTGACCATGGTGGGAAATGTGCTCATTGTTATGACTGTAACTATTAGTAACAGCCTGGGCTCACCAATGTATTTCTTCCTTGCTAGCTTGTCATTTGTGGATATCATTTATTCATCAGCCATTTCTCCCAAATTAATTTCAGATTTGTTCTTTGGTCAAAATGCAATATCTTTTACATTTTGTATGACTCAGCTCTTCACAGAACACTTTTTTGGTGGCTCAGAGGTCTTTCTTCTGTTGGCGATGGCCTATGATCGTTATGTGGCCATCTGTAAGCCCTTGCATTATTCGACTATCATGAAGCAATGGGTTTGTGTTGT
The DNA here is from genome assembly GCF_982192425.1 of Myodes glareolus. Classification (NCBI taxonomy): domain Eukaryota; kingdom Metazoa; phylum Chordata; class Mammalia; order Rodentia; family Cricetidae; genus Myodes; species Myodes glareolus. Next base: position 139,985,039 of record NC_142027.1, read on the forward strand.
GCTGTTGATATTATCTTGGATTGGAGGATTTTTTTCACTCAGTAATTCAGCTCAGTACTATTTATGGACTTCCATTCTGTGGTCCTAATGTCATTGATCATTTTATGTGTGACATGTACCCATTATTAAAGCTTGTTTGTATTGATACTTATGTAATTGGCCTCCTAGTGATGGCCAATGGAGGTCTGATCTGCACGATTGTGTTTCTGCTTTTACTCATCTCTTACACTGTCATCCTGTACTCTCTAAGGAACCTTAGTCAGGAAGGGAGGTGGAAAGCTCTCTCCACCTGTGGTTCTCACATCATTGTGGTTGTCTCCTTTTTTGTTCCCTGCATTTTCATGTATGCATGGCCTGCTAAAACTTTCCCCATTGATAAAATGTTGAGCTTGTTTTATACAGTCATCACCCCCATGATGAACCCCTTGATATACACTCTGAGGAACTCAGAGATGACAAGTGCTATGAAGAAGATTTGAGAAGAAAAGTTATTTTGGGACAGAAATAAGTGAGTCTTCTTCAAGGAAGAATGTCATTTCACTGTGATGTTGTTTCCTTATGATGTATATCTTCTGAATTCTGATGTTAACTTCCTTTATTTATAAAGCATTGCTTAAAACACAAGTGAATTAAAATGGTTTTGCTCTTAATAAATTTCCATGCTATAATATAACTTTCATAACATCTTGTTTATTATCATACCTTGACAGGCATAATGCATATATAGTAGGGCACCAATGAATAAGAAGTAATGAATTAGTAAGTGAACTCTTTATGGCATTGCACTGATTTTATCTGCATTTATAGTTTACACTGTCATATTTTGTTTAATTTTTAGTTTACTTTTTACATTGATTTATTTTTATGGTAGTTAAATATTTAAATACTATTAGACTCTTGCCATTATTTGATTTCACTTACATTATATATAGAATTTTGGGTGTCATAATTTTAGAAAATGAAAATAGAGAGTTTAATAGAAAAAGTTAGTAGAGATAAAACCTACAAAAGTGTTAAGAATGTAAAATCAGTTTACCTACCATGATGTATGTGGGCCTTCTGTCTATGTGTTATTTTTATTGGTTAATAAAGAGACTGCCTTGGTCCTTTGATAGGACAGAAAATTAGGTAGGCAGAGTAAACAGAACAGAATGCTGGGAAGAGGGCAGTGAGGCAGATGCCATGGAGCCAGCCACCAGGTCAGACATGCTGAATCTTTTCCGGTAAGCCACCACCTCGTGGTGCTACACAGATTATTAGAAATGGGTTAATTAAGATGTGAGAGTTAGTCAGTAACTAACTCTCTAGAGATAATGGGCCGGGCAGTGTTTAAATGAACACAATTTGTGTGTTATTATTTCCAGGGCTAAGCTAGCCATGTGGGAGCCATGCGGAACGAGAAGCAGGCCTGCCCGCAGCTCCCTACTACACTATCAGTCACCTGGATGCCTCCACTCACAGACTGTACTGTGTTTAAAGATTCCCCAAGAATGCTCATCATTCATGAAAAGGGTGAGCCTGGAGTACACAAGCTAAGTGAAAAGCCAGAAATAGGAAGACAAATAATGCAAAAAGTTATTTCTATGTGGAATATAAAAGTCATACTTACAGGAGCAGAAACAAATAATGGATGTCATGGACTGATTACACAGAATATGTTGGGAATATGGATGCTTATTATGAAAGACTAATAATTTCCAGGGTCTAAAGTATACACAGCATATACAGTTGATCCTAATTTATTGCATACTTGAAATTTTTTTCCGTTAGACTTGTTTATTCAAGTATCCGAAAACACTCTTTCCACTTCCTCCCCTCCCAATACCCTCCCGCTCACCCCACTCTCCCCACTCCCTCTCCTCTTCCCTCACCATTCCCAAGAGCAGTCAGGGTTTCCTGCCCTGTGGGAAATTCAAGTTCCTTCCCCCTCCCTCCAGGTCCAGGAAGGTGAGCATCCTGGACAGTCCAGGATCCCATAAAGCCAGTCCATGCAGACGAAACAAGACCCAGTGCCATTGTCAATGGCTTCTCAGTCTTCATTTGGACCTTGGGGGCTCAGTCAGCCCCCATGTCAGCCACATTCAGAGAGTCCGGTTTGATCACATACTCGTTCAGTCCCAGTCCAGCTGGCCTTGGTGAGCTCTCATTCGATCAGTCCCCTTGTATCAGTGTCAGAATAGCTAAACTCAAAAACACCAATGATACCCTATGCTGGAGAGGATGTGGAGTGAGGGGAACACTCATCCATTGTTGGTGGGAATGCAAACTTGTGCAGCCACTGTGGAAATCAGTGTGGCAGTTTCTCAGGAAACTGGGAGTCAACCTCCCTCAGGACCCAGCAATTCCACTCTTGGGAATATACCCAAGAGATGCCCTATCATACTACAAAAGTATTTGTTCAACTTTGTTCATAGCTGCATTATTTGTAATAGCCAGAACATGGAAACAACCTAGGTGCCCCTCAATAGAAGCATACTTGAAATTTTGTAAGAAGGAAGATCTTAAATGTTCTTATAACAATAAAACTAAGGAAAAATTTTACCGCATAAGGGGATGGACGTGTTGATCAACTTAATTGTGGTAAATTTTATATACTGCACATGAACTGCTCACCTCTTTAACATCTCACCCTCTCATATGTTTTAAATCTCTCAGCCACACACACTGCTACACTTCTGACCAGTTGAAATGCTGAATAGTTTATTTGAATGGCTTTTGTTGTTAATTTTCTCTTTAGAAATATTGTTTATAATTGTTTGTTTACATTTAAAGGGAGTTATGCTATAGAGATTTGCATTGGTATGAATCTTGATTTATTGTTACAAATTTAAGGTTAATTTTTTTATATGTACATGTATTTCTGATCTTGATAAGGTCTTGTGTTTTTGTAGCTCATTTAAAAATCTAGTGTATAAGTAAGAAAAATAAGTTAATTGATACTTATCTATAATAGTTAAGCTTGTAGTCATGTTAGTTATATTTTCTAGATGTACAGAGATATATTTCAGTTAGATAGGTATTCTTCAAATCTTTCAGAGACCATCAGAAATGTCATTTTAATGTAATTTTAATATGACATTTAAAATGTTTTAATAACTTAGGATTTTTCAGGACAGTGAGAAGTGTCTGCTCCCAGCAGCACCAATTACTTCGAGAAGAAGGTGGGCATCGAAGAGACTCCTTAGCCATTTTTTCAAGAAACTGCTCTTGCCTGGACTGCTTAACTGAACTTGCAGAACCCACAGAGGGATGAATGCTAAACTTGCTTAAAAGTGAAATGATCCTTTAGGGTTCCTGCTTCGTGAAAGAGTCTGCTAGACATTTGGCAGAACACAGAAAAATGTGATGGAAAAACTGCCAGTATAGGTGGGACTGTCTTTGAAATTTCCTGCTTTGTGAAAAAGTCTGCTGGATACCATGGATTTCCCAATGGTACAGAAGAACTTTGGGATACTGTCCAGGTAGTGAGATGTCTTTGTTAATTCTAGAATTTTGCAAGTTTCCCTCAATATACTTCCTGTTTATTTAGGTAAAATATCCTTCTGGAGTCTTTGATGGAGTTGAAGAATTTATGGGTATAGTTATAGTTTTCCTTAGTTATGATGGAAGATAAAGTAGATATAAATATTGTAACTGAAATTCTTATTTGATACTTGTTGTGTTGTATACAATTTTACTATGTTAAAATTAAAGCCTTTCCTTTTTATTTAAACAGAAAAGGGGAGGTGATGTGGGAGTCCCCTCTGTGTGCTGCAATTACCATTAATGAATAAACTGCATTGGTCTGCTGATAGGGCAAAACTTAGGTAGGCAGGGAGGACTGGACTGAATGCTGGGAGAAAGGAGGACAGAGTCAGAGAGAAGCAATAGAGCTGCCTACAGAGTCAGACATGCTGCAACTTTGCTGGTAAGCCACTTCCATGTGGTGATACAGAGATTAATAGAAATGGGTTAACTTAAAATGTAAGATTTAGCCAATAAAAAGTTAGAAGTAATGGACTAAGCAATGTTTTAATGAATACAGTTTCTATGTGGTTATTTCGGAGCTAAGCTAGCCAGGTGGTCTCCCTGAAGCACGTACTCCAAAACTACAAGGAGTAAAATTGTAGTAGACATCAGTTTACCTGTATTGGAGCATCCAGAGCTTCAATTTGCTTTTTAACCTTCAGTTGGTATTTGCGTAGAAAAGTTTCTAATAGGTTCTTCTGGCAGGGAATAGCAGGCTATGCAGCTGATTTGCAATGAGCTGTTGTAAGTGCTGAAATATATGGTCAGAAATGCTAGGCAGTTGCAGGAGACTATGGCCATGGAGACATTCATTATGCCGTCACATTGCTCACCTTACTCAATACAAATATGAACACACCCTTAACTGATTTTAGTCTCTTAACATTGGAATTTTAATTCTGTCATTAATGAAGGCTCACATGAAGAGGGGAACATTCTGCTAATAAATGATCCAGAGACTTTATGGGTACTGCCTTGGATGTTACTGGGAGACCCAATCTCACAGCAAATGAACCATCTATCAGGCCTCAACCCTACACAAAGAACTACAGGCAACTACGGAATGCTGAGAGTGGGAGAAGTAGTCTTTTGGAGGAAACAGCATAACAATTGCTTATCCAACATTGAGTGCTCTATTCTGAAAACATACATAAAATAAACATGAAATGAGAACTTTATATTTAAAAATATGTAAGTATATACACATCCACATATGCGTATAACAAACATTAATGGAAAAAAGGCCATGAATTTGAAAGGGGTAAAGAAAGGATATATGGCAGAGTTTGGAGGGAGGAAAGAGAAGGATGAGGGAAGATGTAATTATATTATAATCTCAAAAATAAAAAGAATACTTAAACAATAACCCTGGGGAAATAAAGAGACATTTTAGTGTTTTACTATTAAATATGATACTGCTTTGAGTTTAAGATTTATACTTTCATATTGTATTAAAATTATTCCTTTTCTCTTAAAAGACAATACAGTTCAAAGAATATGATGTTTTCTGTGAAACTTAAGCATACTTTAAGGACATAACTTATCAACTGTAAATATTTCTCCCCATCATGCAAATTAATTATCACTTACACTTTCAGTGGGACAAACTGTTGCCAGCTTGTAAGTGGGATCATTAATGGCACTGGTCATTCCAAGTCTGTGAATGTGAGCACAAGGGAAATAGAATCAGAGCACTGCTTTTTGCCATTGATCCAGGTTATTAATTTCAGTCTCATTGTCTTAATGAATAGCCTCACCCAATTCCATTGTTTACAGGCTAACTGGTGTGTGCATTTAAAAAAGAAAGTCAAGAGAAAAAGAATATACATGAAATTAAAAGGCATGCATGCTGCAGGAGCTCCTTCTGCTCCTTCAGCCAATAGCCACTGAGATACCAGCCCATTGGGGCCTGATCTCTCTCTCTTTAAAAAAGCAGTGGCTGTCCTTCACTCTCTCTCTGGCTTCTGGCTCTGCTTCCGACTTCTGGCTCCGCTTCCGGCTCTTAGACTCCTTTCCTAATTGCAGAGAGGGTCTGTTGTCTGGGATGGTAATCTGTAAGTTTTTCCCCTTTGAATAAATAACCATTCTATTAATCATAATTCCAAGCTGGTGTGGGATTGTTTGTGACTTACGCCTTCATCTGGCACCCAACTTTGGTTGTCGAACCCCCATCCCCCCCACTCAGCTGCCTGCTGCCAACTTGGCTAGGCACGAGCCCTCCCTCAGCTGCGGCCTGTGCCCTGTGTGTGGAGCCAGCAGTTCAATTAAACCCCATGCTTCCTGAGCTCCACAGGCTTGGGACAGTCTCTGCCTGCCTGGTTTGCTCTTTTCTGAGTTGTTTTTAAATTTCCCTTGTAAGTGCAGTGCTTGAGTGGCATGAATCAGAATGAAAGCAGTTGCCAAGAGCTGCAACCCCTCAGGGCAACTCTGTCATGTGGAGGCATATGCGACTTCTGGGTTGCTCTGGATTCTGGGTTTTTGATTCTCTGTATGGAATTGATTTAATTACATTTTCTTTGTTGAGCAACTTATATTTCCTAGTTTTTAACAAATACTAAGGCAGACACTGAAACAGGACCTCGTTTCTGTCACCTTTGCAGTGGTTCTAGTTGCGACTTGACAACAGCACCACCTACGAGATAATTGGTAATATGGCAGTTTTTGTTTCCAATGCCAATTTTACTGTTTTCTTTATTAATACAATAGTTTATGTCATGCAAGGTTTATATGACTATGGGATACATTAATTTACTTGTTAATAGGTTTCAGTTGTCTTTTCAATATTTTATCATTAAGGAAGACATTATTTTTAAAGACTAATAATGAAAAACTAGTTGAAAGAATTAAAATTATTGAAAATCAGGGGTTATCTCAACAAGTGGATACTATGATAGACAAAATTGACTCCATATCCAAGGGTACTAGGAAGTTACCTGAAAGGGTTCAGGCTGTTGAATTTGACATTCAGACATTACCACAAAGTTTTGATAAGGTAACAGATAGAATGTACCTCCAGAATGGGAACCAAAAAACTGATACCTTAGTGAAATTACTAGAAACACAGATAGGTCAGGAGATTCAGAATTTAAGAGAGACAATGATAAAAAGATTAGAAATGATTGAAGAAATTATTGGATCTGGTGAACAGAGTAAGAAGGCACAAGGACAGAATACAATGCCACCACCAGCTGTTAGAACTGGCTTACTCAGGGTTCTAATGACATACCCTGTAATTTATTCTGACAAAGTGTCAACTTCTAAAGGCTCAAAGGGAGTTAAAGAAGCTAGATGGACGCCAATAATAATAAAAGAAATTAAGCAAACTGTCATTAATTATGGCTTGCACTCTGCCTTTCTTAAGGAAATGATAAGGACTTGGGCTTCTAATGTCAGAGCTACTCCCCATGATTTCTCTCAGCTAGTGTCTGCAGTTTTAGATGATGGACCTTCCTTGATGTTTGGAATTTATTTCAGAGAAGAATCCAAACAAATGGAACAACAAGGAAGAGCAAAAGGTGTGGAGGTTTCCCAAAAGCAAATTCTTGGTGTAGGAACATATGCTGATCCACAGGTCAAAGCTCTTTATGATGAAGAAGTGCTGTCCTTATGCCACAAAGCAGCCTTGAATGCTTTGAAAAGAATACAAGATCCACCAAAAAGGGTCAAATCATATACCAGGGTTAGGCAGGGACAGAGAGAAACCTTTACTGACTTTGTGGAAAGATTAATTAAGGCTCTGGACATAGGGGTAACAAACCCAGAAGCTAGATGAATACTTCTTGAATCTCTAGCTTTTGAAAATGCAAATACAAAATGCAAAAAGATAATTGGGCCTTTAAGGTCTAGATCAGCACCTAAGGAAGAATGGATACAGCATACAATGAATGTTGAGACGTTTAGCTATAATGATGAATCCTGGGTAGGAGAAGCTATTTCCTAAGCTATGAGGAGACATCAAACTACCAGGTGTTTTAATTGTGGTAAATTAGGACATCTGAAAAGGGATTGCAGGCAAAGAAATTCTAGGAATAATATCTCCTCTGGGAATGACAAAAGTAGGAGACCTCAGCCTTGAGGTATATGTAGGAGATGTGGTAAAGGCTGACATTGGTCCAACAAATGCAGGTCAACAACAGACAGACAAGGCAACCCGATACCATTGGGAAACCCCTTGAGTGGCCTCTCACAGACCCCCAAGCCGAAAGTGGCCCAGTCATTCCCAGTTACAGTGGAAAATGTGTCTCACCAAGAAAATTGAAAACTCCAATGTCTGCCATAAAAGGTAATACTGGTCTAAATGATGAATTACATGTGGAGAATGAGTCAAAAAATTCAGTAGGACAGAGTAAACTTATATTTTGGCAGACTTCTATTAATGATCAAAGACCAAAGCTAAGAGTCTGTATAATCGGCATTTTTATTGAAGGCTTATTAGAAACAGGTGCAGATGTAAGTATCATTACTCCAGAATCTTGGCATCTGAATTGGCCTCTTCAAGAGGTAGATGTTCAGTTCCTGGGAATTGGAACCCTAACTCATGTAAAACAAAGCACAAGATGGGTGGAATGCATAGGGCCTGAAGGGCAAATAGGAAGACTAAGGCCATATATAGCCAATATTACAATAAATTTATGGGGCTGTGACCTGCTACAGCAATGGAATACCCAGATTAACATTCCTGTAGTTCCAGGAACTCACAATTATGGGAAGGATATAATGAAGTATTATGGGAAAAAGTCACCAGCCATTCAAGCTGTACAAGAACATACAGCCAATAGCAAACCTTTAGAGGTACCAACAGCCCTACCTTTAAAATGGCTAACTGAGAAGCCAATATGGATCAAGCAGTGGCCTCTACCTGAAGATAAATTACAGGCTTTGGAACAGCTAGTACAAGAGCAACTAGATGCTAACCATATTGAAGAATCAACCAGCCCTTGGAATTCTCCTGTGTTTGTTGTAAGAAAGAAATCTGGTAAATAGAGAATGGTGACAGATCTAAGAGCTGTCAACAAGGTAATTCAACCTATGGGTCTGCTACAATCTGGAATTCCTTTGCCTTCTCTATTACCAAGAGGATGGCCTCTTATAGTTATTGATTTGAAAGATTGTTTTTTTACTATACATTTGCAAGAAAAGGATAGAGAAAAATTTGCCTTCACAGTGCCTACTTAGAATAATTCTCAGCCTACTAGGAGATATCAATGGACTGTCCTCCCACAGGGGATGCTCAATAGTCCCACATTGTGCCAATATTTTGTTAATAAGCCATTGGAAATAATTTGTAAGCGATTTCCCAAGTCCATAATTTATCATTATATGGATGACATTTTATTATCTGATTCAAATAAAGATACTTTGGAAAATATGTTTGAAGAAGTAAAGAAAGTCTTGCCTAGGTGGGGATTATAAATTGCCCCTGAAAAGATTCAAAGAGGAGATTCCATTAATTACCTAGGTTACAGAATAGGGTTAGAGATAATTCGAACGCAAAAGGCACAAATTAGGAGAGACCGGTTATGGACTCTTAATGACTTTCAAAGATTGTTAGGAGATATTTCCAGTCTATGACAAGCTGTTGGGATAACACCTGATCTAATAGTTCATTTAAACAAAACCTTAGATGGTGATAAAGATTTGAATAGTCCCAGAAAATTGACAGTTGAAGCAGAAAAGGAACTGACAATGATTGAAGAACAATTACAGGAGGCACATGTGGATAGGGTGAACCCAAATCTTAGTTCCATCCTAGTCATACTGCCTTCCAGAATTTCTCCTACAGGAATTTTAATGCAGAGGGAAGATATTATTTTAGAGTGGATATTTATACCTCATAAACCAAGTAAAAAATTAAAAACTTATGTAGAAAAAGTCTCTGAATTAATTATAAAAGGTAAACTGAGACTTCGTCAACTAGCAGGTATAGACCCAGCAGAAATTATAGTGCCTTTTACTACTGAGTAATTAAAAAAGTTGTGGGAAGATAATGAACCATGGCAAAGAGCTTGAGTTAAATTTTTGGGAGAAATAAACAGCAACAATCCCAAAAGTAATAGACTTAACCTCATAAAGAGAACTTCTTGGATTCTTCCTAGAATTGTATGTGATGCTCCAATAACTGGAGCCTGAACATTTTATACCGATGCACATAAATCAGGAAAAGTAGGTTATAAATCAAAAGAATTGAGTAAGGTGGAACAAAGCCCTTATAATTCTGTCCAGAAGGCAGAATTATATGCCGTTCTTATGGTGCTAAGGGATTTTAAAGAACCTCTTGAGGGTACCAGAAAATGGAAAGTCCTCCCCTGCTCTTGGATTGGGAGAATCAACATAGTAAAAATGGCAATTCTACCAAAAGCAATCTATAGATTCAATGCAATCCCCATCAAAATCTCATCAAACTTCTTCACAGACCTTGAGAGAAAATAATCAAGTTTATATGGAAAAACAAAAAACCCAGGATAGCCAAAACAATCTTATACAATAAAGGAACTTCTGGAGGCATTACCATCCCTGACTTCAAACTCTATTACAGAGAGACAGTATTGAAAACAGCTTGGTATTGGACTAACAACAGAGAAGTCGACCTATGGAATTGAATAGAAGACCCGGGTATTAACCCACAAACTTATGAACACCTGATTTTCGACAAGGGAGCTAAAGGTATACAATGGAATAAGGAAAGCATCTTTGACAAATGGTGCTGGCATAACTGGATGTCAACCTGTAGAAGAATGAAAGTAGATCCATATCTATCACCATGCACAAAACTCAGATCCAAATGGATTAAAGACGTCAACATTAATCTGACCACTTTGAACCTGATAGAAGAGAAAGTGGGAAGTAGTCTACAAGATATAGGCACAGGAGGCCACTTCCTAAGCAGAACCTCAGTAGCACAGACAATAAGAGAATCAATGAATAAATGGGACCTACTGAAACTGAGACGCTTCTGTAAAGCAAAGGACACTGTCAGTAAGACAAAAAGTCTACCTTCTGACTGGGAATAGATTTTCACCAACCCCTCATCAGACAAAGGTCTGATCTCCAAAATATACAAAGAACTCAAGAAACTAGACCCTAAAACTCTAATTAACCCAATTAAAAAATGGGGTACTGAACTGAACAGAGAATTCACAATAGATGAACTTTGAATGACCAAAAGGCACTTAAGGTCATGTTCAACCTCCTTAGCGATCAAGGAAATGCAAAACAACTTTGAGATATCATCTTACACCTGTCAGAATAGTTGAACTCAAAAACACCAATGATAGCCTATGCTGGAGAGGATGTGGAGTGAGGGGAACACTCATCCATTGTTGGTGGGAATGCAAACTTGTGCAGCCACTGTGGAAATCAGTGTGGCAGTTTCTCAGGAAACTGGGAGTCAACCTCCCTCAGGACCCAGCAATTCCACTCTTGGGAATATACCCAAGAGAAGCCCTATCATACTACAAAAGCATTTTTCAACTATGTTCATAGCAGAACTATTTGTAATAACCAGAACCTGGAAACAACCTAGGTGCCCCTCAATAGAAGAATGGTTTAAAAAGGTGTGGAACATATACACATTAGAGTTTTACTCAGCGGTAAAAACAATGACATCTTGAATTTTGCATGCAAATGGATGGAAACAGAAAATGCTTTACTGAGAGAGGTAACCCAGACCCAAAAAGAGGAATATGGTATGTACTCACTCATAAGTGGATTCTAGCCATAGTTAAAGGTCTTTGAGCCTATAATTCGTGAACCTAGAGAAGCTAAATAAGAAGGTGAACATGAAGAAAATCATATAGTTATCTTCTTGGATATTGGAAGTAGACAAGATTGCCAGGCAAACTTGGGTGCATGGGGGGTGGAGTGGGGATGGAAGTAAGGGGAGATGGCTAGAGAGAAGGGAGAAGGGGAGGATTGGGGATGGCTTGGGGGAATGGAATGGGGGAGGAAGGATGGATATGGAACTAGGGAAGTATATATCTCAACTAAGGGAGCCATTTTAGGGTTTACAAGAATCTTGATTCTGGAAGGGTTCCCAGGTCCAAGGAGAGGTCCCCATATTGTTTTCTGGCAGCAGAGAAGAGCGTACCTGAACTGACCTTGGCCCATAACCATACTGATGACTATTTTGTATATCACCATCGAACCTTCATCTGGCGATGGATGGAGATAGTGTCAGAGACACACATTGGAACACTGTCCTTAACTCCCTAGGTCCAAATGAGAAGCAGAAGGAGGGAGAACCTGAGCAAGAAAGGCATGACTAGAGGGAACCTTCATCTGACGATAGATGGAGATAGAGACGGAGACCCACATTGGAGCACTGGACTGAGCCCCCAAGGTCCAAATGAGGAGCAGAAGGAGAGAGAACATGAAAAAGGAAATCAGTACTGTGTGGGGTGTGTTCACCCTCTGATACAAGGGGACTGATCGAATGAGAGCTCTCCAAGGCCAGCTGGACTGTTACTGATCGAGCATGTAATTAAACCAGAGTCTCTAAATGTGACTGACATGGGGGCTGATTGAAAAGCCATTGACAATGGCACTGGGTCTTGTTTTGTCTGCAGGTACTGGGTTTCTGTGGTCCTAGTCTGTTTGGATGCTCACCTTCCTAGACCTGGAGGGAGAGGGGAGGAACTTGAACTTTCCCACAGGGCAGGAAACCCTGACTGCTCTTAGGACTGGAAAGGGAGGAGGAGAGGGAGTTGGGGGAGGAGGAGAGGGAGTGAGGGGAGGAGGAGAGGGAGTGGAGGGAATGGGAGGGTATGGGGAGGAGGGGAGGAAGTGGAAATTTTTATAAACAAATAAATAAATAAATTTAAAAAAATAAAAAAATAAATAATAAAATTAAAAAAGTAAAGAACCTCTTAATATAGTTACAGATTCACAATATGCAGAAAGAGTTATCTTGCATATTGAAACCAATGAATTCATACCAGATGACACAGAGTTGACTTCATTGTTTATCCAGGTTCAGGACATGATTAGGAATAGGCTTTGTCCAATGTACATAATACACATCTGGTCCCATACCGGTTTGCCTGGCCCTCTAGCACAAGGTAACGCTGAAATTGACCAATTATTGATTGTCAATTATTGAAATTATTCAGGCCTCAGAATTTCATTAAAAACATAACGTCAATAGTAAAGGCTTAAAGAAAGAGTTTTCCATTACATGGCAACAAGCTAAGGACATTATAAAAAGATGTCCTACTTGTTCTTTCTACAATCAAACACTGTTGCCTGCAGGGAGTAACCCAAAGGGTACTCAAAGGAATGAAATCTGGCAGATGGATGTGTTCCACTTTTTCGAATTTGGTAAATTAAAATATGTACACAACACCATAGACACGTATTCAGGTATTCAATGGGCAACTGCCCTGAGCTCAGGAAAGCCTGATTCGTTAATTACACATTTATTGGAAGTTATGGCCATCATGAGTATACCTGCACAAATAAAGACAGACAATGGTCCAACATATGTATCTAAGAGAATGAAACATTTTTTTGCTTATTATAATATAAAACACATTACAGGTGTACCAAATAATCCTACAGGTCAGGCAGTTATAGAAAGATCAAATCGTACTATAAAGGATATGCTGAACAAGCAGAAAGGAACTAAAGATACCCACAGAAATAGATTGTATAATGCTTTATTAACCTTGAATTTTCTTAATGCTAATGAGAAAGGAACAACAGCAGCAGAGAGGCATCGGATAATGGAAAAAACTTCTGAACTAAACAAACCTGTTTATTTCAAAGATGTGCTGACCTCTCAATGGAAGCCAGGAGATGTGCTACATTGGGGAAGGGGTTTTGCTCTTGTTTCCACAGGAGAAGAAAAATTGTGGATACCATAAAAATTAATAAAGGTTCGATTTGAAGAGGAGAAACCTCTTGGAAAGGAGAAATGACAGCTCATCTACAACGATGATATTCATACAGGTGGTAAGAAAAACATATAGAATGGGGGCAGGGTTCTGTTCTTATCTCCACAGGAAAACACTCATCTTTGAAAAATTCAAGGGACCCTGGATATTTGAATACTGACAGATGGAAAATAATGGCCCAATAGGGACTATCAAGAAAACCGAATAGGTTCTGTAAGTTAAATATACTAAATCATATTTCTAAATTTATAGAGCTGGTTTTGTCGTTGGACTCTGGCTCAGTCCCTCCCTAATTCCAAGCCTGTTGTTAAAAGAAAAACCCAGAGTTTCTGGAGTTTCTGTCTCATATCAAGAGCCATGATATGGGACAGAAAGAAATATGAGTTTAGAAATCATCTTTACTTTTCTTTGTATCTATCATACCTTTCATTAAATATATCTATCATGCCTTTCATTGGATATATGTATGTCTGTATATGTCTATATGATTAATGTTTAAGTTTGCCACAATGAACATTGAGTTTTTCCTGCAGTCACATTTGAAGTTTCCTGGAAGAAGATGGGGCCCCATAACAACAACTCCACCCGGTTGATATGATGTCATGATACTGATAATGCTACTACAAGACCTGTTTTGGGTACCAGCTTCACAAGATGGTTCCAACGTGGTTAGCTGAAATGGTGCACATCTTGTACAACATTCTGGCCAGACAAGCACAAAATACTCAGAGACTATTTTCAATTTTAAAAGACATTGATCTTGAAATTTAACCATCATTTTATTTTCACAGGATACCCCAGAAAGAACATTGTCCCCATGACAGCTGGAAGTAATTCTAGAGAACGACGTCCCCTCTCCCAGTAAAGTTTGTCCTTGGGTTTAGGGACATCATTTAGAGGTTGAGGGTTGGGGGGAAGAATTTTACAAGTGCAGGAATCTTTAAAAAAAAGAGGGATAATTGGATTATGGGATAATAGATTTGTACTTGTGAGTTATTGTTTATAGACAAATATATTGGTATCAATTCTTATATACTGATACAAAGTTAAATTATGTTGACTATTGTATGCATGCATGCTTCTACTTCTGTTTAAGACATTTTATGTATATATACATATATATATATTGTATTGATATATGTATATTTACCATATTGCATTGTACACTTCTACCTCTTATTAAGAAACTTATATATTGTTTATGTATTGATATATATATTTACCATATTGCAATGTATACTTGCACATTGTTTATATTTGGAGGTCATATTGTCCTCATTTATTGCACAGTTGTTTATTGTCTCAGTCTTTAAGTTAGATAGGTATTGAGAATTATATAGATCAATAGTCATCTAAGTTTGTCATTTATAATTAGACTAATCAGGTTCTTTAGATACATAGAGATTATATTCAGTATAGATAGATAATCTTCAACCTCTTCAAAGAGCTGTAGAAAATGGCCTTTAATCTAACTCAGAGTTCTGTGGTAGTGAGACACAATTGCTCCTGTCAACACTCATATATTCCCGAGAGAATGTTGAGCACCAAAGACACACCACCTGGAGTTTTTCTTCTTGGCAGAACTGGCCTTTGTGTAAAGAAATGCCCATACCTCAACTACTGACAGAGTTATAGAGTATCTGTAAATGAATAAAACAGGACTGTCATATCCTGTCAAGACAGGGTAAGATAGTTTTGAAAAGTTTCTTGCCTTTGAAAATGGTATGTAAGTTACGTTAGGCCTTAGCCAAAGTTGGTTGCTTCAACACTGCAAACGTGACTTTGGGTGTTTGCCCAGGTAGCCAGTTGTCTCTGTGATTTGTTACATGTTCTGGAAGTTGTTTGATTGCACTTCCTAATTATTCAGGTAACCTTATTTCCCTTCTCAGATCTTTGATGGGACTGAAGATTATATAAATGTAGTTACTTTCCTCTCATGACTCTCAAGACTTAAGCTAGTTAGAATAGGATATTTGTATTTATTGTACATAATTTTGTAGGTTTGTACTTATTGTATATAATTTCGTAGTAGGCTTAGAACTCTCTTACTTAAACAAAAGGGGGAGATGCTGTGGGAGCTCCTTCTGCTCCTTCAGCCAATAGCCACTGAGATACCAGCCCATTGGGGCATGATCTCTCTCTCTTTAAAAAAGCAGCGCTGTCCTCCACTCTCTCTGGCTTCCGGCTCTGCTTCCGGCTCCTAGACTCTTTTCCTGATCACGCAGAGGAGCTGTTGTCTGGAACGGTAATCTGTAAGTTTTCTCCCCTTTGAATAAATAACCATTCTATTAATCATAATTCCAAACTGGTGTGGGATTGTTTGTGACTTACGCCTTCACATGCAGGATTGCCTATATTTATTTAAAATATAAAACGTATTTGAAAACAAAACTGTAAAAAGAGACAAAGATGGTCATTACATAATGACAAAATGAGAAACCCTAGAAGATGCTAAGTACTCAAAAATATATGTGCATTCAACAACAGGACACCAAATATATAAAGCAAATGTTTTATCCAAGGTGAAAGACTCCAAAATAATAACAATAGCTGAGGAGTGGAATATCCTATTTTTATCACTGGACAGGCCATATAAAGTAACAAAGGAATACAAAAATTTAGACAGAGCACAGATGAAATAGACTTAGAACACATTTTCAGAACATTTCTTCCCATAGCTGCAGAATAAATATTTTTATCAGCACATAGAACAATTTTTAGGATAGAAATATGTTAGCTTGTAAAACAAATAACAAGAAATTAACAATGAAGTCAAAACCCACTGTACCTTCTCTGACCACAGAAAATAAAACATATAAATCAAGAACAAATGAACTGGGAAAACTGCAAAAATACAGGAAAAGTAAGCAATATGCTAGGGAATAGTAAATAGGTGAATGAAGAAATTAATGGGGGAACTAAAAAGTAAATATAAAAATTGAAACTCAGAAGGCAGATTTGGTGACACATGCCTTGAATCCCAGTACTCAGGAGACAGAGGCAGATGGGCTTCTGTGAGTATGAAGCTAGCCTGATGTACACAGTGAGGTCCAGCTCAGGCAAGGCTATATAAACATACCCTGTCTTAAAAAAATTGAAACACAACATACCAAACTTAAAGAATAGAAAAAAAACACTGTGCATACAGTTCATATCAGTAAACATCTATGTCTCCAAACTAGAGCTATTTAAAATGAATAATATAATAATACAGCTCAGGGAACTAAGGGAGCATGAACAAATAAAATAGAATAGTGATAAATCAATTGGTCATGGCATAAACCAATAAAATAGGCAAACAATTATAAAACCGTTATTATGCATAAAGTTTAGAAAGATGAAGGACAATGATAGTTAAATAAATAATATTAGATACGAAAATGGGGAGCACTAATATTACCTTGGAAATAGAATCACCCTTCCAGGATTTTAATAAACAAACATACCACAGCAGTTTGAAAAATCTAGAATAAATGAATTAATTTCTCTGTAACCAGATGTTTCTCTCCTGTTTGCCAGTTCCCAATTTACCATTCAGAGGCTTAATATTATCTATAAATTCTCCACTGATGGCTCAGGCTTATTATGAGCTAGCCCTTACATTTAAATTTACATATTTCTATTAATCTATGTATTAGCATATTACCCATGGCTTACTGGTGTGCTGGTATCTTGCTCCTTTGGTGGCTGATGGCATCTCCCAAACTACACCCTTTTGTATCTCTGCTTGGATTTTCTATGTGGCTCTATCTTGCCTTGACATAGGACAAAGCAGCTTTAGTTTTCAACAAATAGGGGAAACACATATTCACAGCATACAGAAAGACCATTCCACATCATTTCTCCCTTTTTCTTTAATCAAAAATGATGGTTTTAACTTTAAAATAGTAAAATTATATACAACAGAGCAGTTATAAAGTAAGAATCAGTTACAATATCCAATCTATTTGTATTTGCCAAAATTAAAAGAAATACTCTATCATCTATCCTATCTTTATGAATCTAAAGCTTCATATTTAATTTATCTTTTATCATGCTAAGGAAAACTGTAACCATATTGTCTTCAATTCCATCAGAGACCACAGAAGGATATAATATTACTTGAGTAAACATGAAGTACATTGCAAGCAATTTACAAAACTCTAAAAATGACAGAGATATATGGCTTCCTGGACAGTCACCCAAAGTTCTTCAACATTTGGGAATCCATCTTCAGACTATAGGCCTAGAGTATCTGGCAGGCTTTTAGTGAAGCAGGAAATTTGAAGGACTGTTCCATGTATATTGGCAAAGTTCATCAGTTTCCTTTCTCTGTGTTCTGCAGAATATCTGGCAGTTTCTTCTGTGAAGCAGGAATCTGAAAGACCATCTTGATCTTGTTTTGGCAAAGTTTAGTGGTCATTTTCCTGTGGGTTCTCTATGTCTAGTTTATACAGCATACTGTCAATCAATCCAGGCAAGAGCAGTTTCTTGTCCCAAATGGCTAGTCTTGTCACATTGAAAGCAAACTTCAAAATGAGTTTCTTTAATGTCCATCCTTTTTGAAGTATCTGGTACTGCCAGGAACAGACATGTCTTAGTGTTGAGAAAAGTCTAAGTTATTAAAACATTATAGTTTTATAGGTCTTTGAAGTGTTTGATTATTACCTATATAACTGGAATGTATCTTTGCATACCTAAAAATCTGAAATAATCATGGTATAACAAGTTGCAATGAGTCTTGGCAACTCTTTTTTTATTAAGATGAAAAAGACAATCTGGTAATAGAAGGGACCACTGAAAGAGACTATATTGTCAGAGACAACCCTTGACCCCATTGTTAAGAGTCCCACAAGAAGTCCAAGAAAGTACATAAGTATAACATATATGCAGAGAGCCTAGGACATTTTCATGCAGACTCCCTGGCTGTTGTTTATATCTCTGTGAGCACCTATGAGTCCAGGTTGTTGATTCTATGATTTTCTAGTAGTATATTTGACCATTGTTCCCTGCAATTATTTCTCCCACTCCTTCAGGATGACTCAAGCACCACCTAATGTTTGACTATGGTTTCTGTGTCTGTTTCCAACAGTTTCTGGGTGAAGCCTCTCTGATGATAGTTGGGCTAGGCCCCAATCTATGAGTATAGCAGAATATCCTAAGAATCATTTCTTTGATTATTTTGCCAGTTGTGCTTTGATCTATCCTAGGTCTCTGGCTAACCTGCTTCTGGGTACTAGCCCTTAGGTGTGCAATCTATTTCATGGTATGGACCTTAAGCTCAGCCAGTCATTGGTTGGTTTCTCCCACAATTTCTGTGACACCTTTACCCCAGCACATCTTGTAGGCAGGACAAACTATAGGTTGAAGGTTTTGTGGCTGGTTCTGTGTCCGAATTCCTCCACTAGAAATCTTGTCTGGATACAGGAGGTGGATAGTTCAGACTCTGTATTCCCTATTTCTAGCAGATTTAGCTAGGGTCACCTTTATAGATTGCTGGGAGTTCTCATTTCACTAGGATTTTAACTCATCCCATAGATGCCCCCAGATCCCAGTTGCCTCTCCCAGTATTCTCTCATTTTATTCTCCCTCTAACTAATAGCTCCTGTTCTCAACCTCAACGCCCCTCCAGACGCCTCCTACTACCAAATGTCTGTTCTATTATCCCCTTCACAGTGAGATTCATGTGTAAACCTTCCACACTTCCTTGTTGCTTAGCTTTTCTGTGTGTCTCTGGAGTGTAGCGTGGTTTTCCTTTGTTTTACAACTAATAGCCACTTAAAAGTGAGTCCATAGCATGTTTGTCTTTCTGAGTCTGGGTTCTCTACTCAAGATGATCTATCTTTTCTATTTCCATCCATTTATAAAAGTTTCATGATGTCATTGTTTTTTTAAATTTATTTATTTGTTTAAAAAAATTTCCACTTCCTCCCCTCCTCCCCATACCCTCATATTCCCCCAACTCCCTCTCTTCCTCCCTCTCCAGTCCTAAGAGCAGTCAGGGTTTCCTGCCCTGTGGGAAGTTCAATTTCCTCCCCTCTCCCTCCAGGTCTAGGAAGGTGAGCATCCAAACAGACTAGGATCCCAGAAAGCCAGTACATGCAGACAAAACAAGACCCAGTGCCATTGTCAATAGCTTCTCAGTCAGCCCCCATGTCAGCCACATTCAGAGACTCCGGTTTCTTCACATGCTCGATCAGTAACAGTCCAGCTGGCCTTGGAGAGCTCTCATTCGATCAGTTCCCTTGTATCAGAGGGTGAACACACCCCTCGCGGTCCTGATTTCCTTTTTCATGTTCTCCCTCCTTCTGCTCCTCATTTGGACCTTGGGGGCTCAGTCCAGTGCTCCAATGTGGGTCTCCGTCTCTATCTCCATCTATCGTCAGATGAAGGTTCCCTCTAGTCATGCCTTTCTTGCTCAGGTTCTCCCTCCTTCTGCTTCTCATTTGGACCTAGGGAGTTAAGTCCAGTGTTCCAATGTGTGTCTCTGTCTCTATCTCCATCCATCGTCCGATGAAGGTTGTATGGTGATATGCAAAATATTCATCAGTATGGTTATGGGCCAAGGTCAGTTCAGGCACCCTCTTCTCTGCTGCCCAGGGAACAATCTGGGGACCTCTCCTTGGGCCTGGGAAACCCTCTAGAATCAAGTCTCTTGCAAACCCTAAAATGGCTCCCTTAGTTGAGATATATACTTCCCTGCTCCCATATCCATCCTTCCTCCCTCTCCCCCATCCCATTCCCCAAGCCATCCCCAATCCTCCCCTACTCCCTTCTCTCTAACCATCTCCCCTTACTTCCACCCCCCATCCCCCATGCACCCAAGTTTGCCTGGCAATCTTGTCTCCTTCCAATATCCAGAAGGATAACTACATGATTTTCTTCAGCTTCACCTTCTTATTTAGCTTCACTAGGATCACGAATTATAGGCTCAAAGACCTTTAACTATGGCTAGAATCCACTTATGAGTGAGTACATACCATATTCCTCTTTTTGGGTCTGGGTTACCTCTCTCAGTAAAGCATTTTCTGTTTCCATCCATTTGCATGCAAAATTCAAGATGTCATTGTTTTTACCGCTGAGTAAAACTCTAATGTGTATATTTTCCACACCTTTTTTAAGCATTCTTCTATCGAGGAGCACCTAAGTTGTTTCCAGGTTCTGGCTATTACAAATAGTGCTGCTATGAACATAGTTGAAAAATGCTTTTGTAATATGATAGGGCATCTCTTGGGTATATTCCCAAGAGTGGAATTGCTGGGTCCTGAGGGAGGTTGACTCCCAGTTTCCTGAGAAACCACCACACTGATTTCCACAGTGGCTGTACAAGTTTGCATTCCCACCAACAATGGATGAGTGTTCCCCTCACTCCACATCCTCTCCAGCATAGGCTAACATTGGTGTTTTTGAGTTTAACTATTCTGACAGGTGTAAGATGGTATCTCAAAGTGGTTTTGATTTGCATATCCCTGATCGCTAAAGAGGTTGAGCATGACAATAAGTGTCTTTTCGTCATTCGAAGTTCATCTATTGTGAATTCTCTGTTCAGTTCAGTACCCCTTTTTATAATTTAGTTAATTAGAGTTTTAGTGTCTAGTTTCTTGAGTTCTTTGTATATTTTGGAGATCAGACCTTTGTCTGATGAGGGGTTGGTGAAGATCTATTCCCAGTCAGAAGGTAGACTTTTTGTCTTACTGACAGTGTCTTTGCTTTACAGATGCTTCTCAGTTTCAGTAGGTCCCATTCATTCATTGTTTCTCTTATTGCCTGTGCTACTGGGGTTCTACCTAGGTAGTGGTCTCCTGTGCCTATATCTTGTAGACTACTTCCCAATTTCTCTTCTATCAGGTTCAAAGTGGTCAGATTAATGTCGATGTCTTTAATCCATTTGGACTTGAGTTTTGTGCATGGTGATATATATGGATCTACTTTCATTCTTCTACAGGTTATACTTCTCATCCAATTCCTTAAGGGAGTTTTTCATATCCTGTTTAAGGAACTCTATTGCTTCCATAATGGCACTTTTTTCCACTTTTTCTGAATTAAGATGTTCAAGTCCTTCTGTTGTAGGGTCGTCGGGATCTGGTGTTTTCATGTTGTTTTTCAGATTGTTGGAGGAATTCTTGCCTTGGCATCTGCCCATCTCTTCCTTCAAATGCTTTCTATTGGATCTTTTGATACTGGGTCAGGTTCCCTTGTTGGGCAGGGACCTCACTGACAGAAGGCCTACCTTTCCTCAGGCAGGCTATTGCAACACAGGAACTCCCTCCCCTCCAATGGATGTCTGCTCGAGGATCAGTGCCCCTTGCTGGCTAGGAAGCTTGTTGAGCTGACCCAGGGCCTACCTTTCCTCAGACAGGCTATTGAAAGACAGGAACTCCCTCCGGCCTGGTTGCGCTTTCAGTCCAGTCCCAGTACACAAGGGAGCTGAGCTGGGGAATTTTATGGCCCCAGGGGGGAGATAGGATAAAAGGAAGTAGCACCTGGGTGAAATCTGGGGATGGGGTAGGAGGCAAGAGAGCTTAGCAGGGTGGAGCCGTCCCTGCAAAGTGCCCAGGAGGTCAAGGGGGTCGAGGAATGTCTGATCTCCTCCTTGTCAGGCTTCTGCCGCGGGACAGGAGCAAACTCACCCCTCTGATGGATGTCTGCTAGAGGATCAGTGCCCCTTGCTGGCCAGGAAACTCATTGAGCTGACACAAGGCCTACCTTTCCTCCAGCAGGCTATTGAAACACAGGCCGGTATTTTATTTAGTATTTTTGAATTAATGTTCATGAGAGAGATTCATCTGTAATTCTTCTTCTTAGTAATTTCTTTCTGTGGTTTGAGTATCAGGGTAAATGTAACCTCATATAGAATTTGGCATTGTTCCTTCTGTTTCTATTGTGTGGAATAATTTGAGAAGTATTGGTATTAGGTCTTCTTTGAAAATCTTGTAGAATCTTGATCTGAAACTGTCTGATCTTGGGATTTTTTTTGTTGGAAGTATTTTGATGACTGTTTCTTTTTCTTCAGCAGTTATAAGTCTGTTCAATTTGCTTATCTATTCTTTTTTTATTAATTTATTTATTTGTTTATAAAATTTTCCACTTTCTCCCCTCCTCCCCATACCCTCCCATTCCCCCCACTCCCTCCCCCACCACTCCCTCTGTTTCTCCCTCTCCACTCCTAAGAGCAGTCAGGGTTTCCTGTCCTGTGGGAAGTTCAAGTTCCTCCCCTCTCCCTCCGGGTCTAGGAAGGTGAGCATCCAAACAGAGTAGGATCCCAAAAAGCCAGTACATGCAGACAAAACAAGACCCAGTGCCATTGTCAATGGCTTCTCAGTCAGACCCCATGTCAGCCACATTCAGAGACTCCGGTTTGATCACATGCTCATTCAGTCCTAGTCCAGCTGGCCTTGGTGAGCTCTCATTCGATCAATCCCCTTGTATCAGAGGGTGAACACACCCCTCGCGGTCCTGATGTCCTTTTTCTTGTTCTCCCTCCTTCTGCTCCTCATTTGGACCTTGGGGGCTCAGTCCAGTGCTCCAATGTGGGTCTCCGTGTCTATCTCCATCTATCGTCAGACGAAGGTTCCCTCTAATCCTGCCTTTCTTGCTCATGTTCTTCCTCCTTCTGCTTCTCATGATTTTTGTAATTAGTATTTATCCAGAAAGTTGCCCATTTCCTTTAAGTTTTCAAATTTTGTGGAGTATAGGTTTTCAAAATATGACCTCTGTATTTCCTCCATGTCTGTTATGTCCCCCTTTTCATTTTTGTATTTGTTAATTTGGACGTTCTCTCTCTGCCATTTGGTTAGTTTGGAAACAGGTTTGTCTATTTTGTTGATTTTCTTGAAGAGCCAATTCTTTGCCTTATTGTTTCTTTGTATTTTTTTTTGTTTGTTTTTATTTTGTTGATTTCAGTTCTTAATTTGATTATTTCCTGCCATCTATTCTCTTAGGTGAATTTGCTTCTTTTTGTTCTAAAGTTTTTAAATGTTCTGTTAATTCACTAGTGTTAGATTTTTCTAGCTTCTTTATATAGGCATTGAGTGCTATGAACTTCCTCTTAACACTGCTTTCATTGTGTACCATAAATTTGGGTATGTTGTGTGGCAATTTTCATTAAATTTGAGGAAGTCTTTAACTTCTTCATTTATTTCTTCCTTGACCCTTTGATGTTTCAGGTGAGCAATGTTTAATTTCCATGTGTTTGTGGGTTTTCTGGGATTACTATTGCTGTTGACTTCTATTTTTAATCCATTGTGATCTGATAATGTACATTGGGTTATTCCAATATTTTGTATTTCTTGAGGTTTTTGTTACTGAGTATGTGGTCAATTTTTGAAAAGGTTCCATGAAGTGCTGAGAAGGTATATTTTCTCTGTTTGGATTGAATATTCTATAGATACCTGTTAAGTCCATTTGAATCATAACATCTGTTATTTCTCTGTTCATTTTTTGTCTGAAAGACCTGTCCAGTAGTGAGAGGAAAGTGTTGAAGTCTCCCACTATTAGTGTGTTGAGTTTAATGTATGATTTAAGCTTTAAAAGTATTTCTTGTACCCTTGTATTTGTGGCATATATGTTAAGTATTGAAATTTCCTCTGGATGGATTTTTCCTGTGACTAATATGAAATGACCTTCTTTTTCTATTTTTACTGATTTAACTTGAAGTCTACTTTGTTAGATATTAGGATAGCTACATCTGCTTGTTTCTTGGGTCCATTTTATTGGTATGTTTTTTTCCTAACGCTTTACTTTGAAACGATATCTGTCTTTGAGGTTGAGATGTGTTTCTTATATACAAAAGAAGGAGGGATTCTTTTTCGTATCCAATCTGTTAGCCCATGCCTTTTCATTGGTGAGATGAGCCCATTTACATTAAGAGATATTAATGATCAGCAATTGCTATCTCCTGTTAATTTAGTTTTCATTGTTGATGATGTTAATTTGCCCTTTTTTCCTTTTTTGGGATATGCTTCTATGAGACCATCAATTTTCTGTGTTTTTGTTGATGTAGCAAACTTTTGTGGGTTGGAGTTTTTATTCTAGTATTTTTTGTAGGGCTGAGTTTGTGGCTCACTATTGGTGAATAACTGTCTGTTTAAGAGTCAGTTACACCAGATTCTACAGTGCAGTTTTATGTTTTCTTGCTGAAACCTCAGAATTTCTGGGCAGGACCCTGACAGTATCAGAGTAAGAGTGTCCTGCTGGTGTGTGGATAGCTGAGGAGTCTGGGATGCTTGCTTTCTGTAGGTTGGTTGTCATATTGCTTGACTTGCCAACCAATTTCATAATGTTGGATTTTCTTTTAGATTGTTAACCATTTCACTTTAGAATTTTCTTGTTTCACATTATGCATCTTTGGGCAGCTAATTGCTCTCACTTTGTAATATACAAGTACTTCCCTTGAGATTTTTTGGGAACCAATTTTCTGAATTGATTCCAAGAATTTTAATGAATTAATCTATAAAAATCAGATTCTCCCTGATGCTATAATTAGTCACCTGCTCAAATAAAATTATGCACCAAATTAGAGGAAATATTTATGGTTTATAATGGCTCAGGGTACTCTGGAAGCACATTGTGTCCGAGCTAGGTACATGTAGTTGGTATCTAGTCTCAATGTATCATTTTGTGTTGTTATATTCATAATTACTTATAGAAGTCTGTGCACAATGTCAATTTCTTTTTGGAATACTTGGTGATACAAGATAATATTTAAATTAGAAAAGAAACATCTTAAGATTTTATTTCAATGTGTACAAGATTGAATGAATTTTCCTTTGGTTATGAGACACTGTGTTATTTACTTTTCTATGAGGCTAAATCTCAGCCTTCCTATATTTAGGTACAATGTTTAAAAAAGCTAAGCAAACAGCTTTTTATTATAAATTCTCAAAGTAAGATTCTCATTTTTTTCATCACAATAGAGGAAAAGAAAAAAATGATATAACTATATTTTGAATTAAATTATTTCCCTACCAAATAGGGTTTGAATATTAGTTTCTGCTTATTAAGTTACTATCTTACACTGATAAGTAAATGTAGCATCTTGTTTGATTATAGCAAGTAATAACATTAAACTGCCTTTATAAGGTAAGTATATTATATTTAATGGTTTATATATCTTTCTTCATAAATGTTTTTATATCTTTCTATACTGAATTTATACTGAATATAAGAGGCAATAAGTTTCTCTGTCATGATATGAGTTCTACAACATTGGACTAGGAACAAAATGTGATGTTCTTGTGTTGTACTGAAATAAAGGAATGTTTTAAAGGTCAGACAATTTCAAAGAGGTATTGAAACTGGTAGAATAAATCTGTAAAACAAAGAAGATCACTAAATGATGCATAATATATTGGGTTAGTTTTTTTATACTGCCTAATGCTTATTTTCCACATTGACCAATAGCACATATTATATATTATATAAGAAAAATAACACAATTGTTATTTATTTTATGAGATATTTTACATGACATATTAATAGGTATGTAATTATAAATATTTATGCTAGAAAACTTAAATTCTATACACTAAATATGTTAGAGTATAAGGAAAAATGTTTTTAATGTGTATTTTGGAAGCTTGATGTAAGCATTCATCTGTAAATCTTAAAATGATTCCAGACAACAAGTAAGCACATATACATAAAGAAAATCACAATTAGAGAGTTTCTTACATACTGTTACCTAAGTTCATAAAAGTGTTATACTGAATGCTACTATGTATTAAAAGTTGTTATTTTCTATAAGAGCTTAATATCTAATGCTAAATGCCACTCTACGGTTCTAGATTGTTTGCACTATCCAATCTTTGTATCTGTAAACTATATATTTTAATAGATTGTTTGAGGGTTCTATATTTGCCATATTATGAAAACATTGTGGACATTGCTCCTTTTGAAATGCAGCAGTGACAATTAATGAGACTAATGATGCTTAAATTTTCAGGAAGATATGAAAACATTTGTATTGGACACAGAATTTTTTACTCTTAAGTCATTCAGCAGCTGTGCTGTGACCACTTGTAGCTTCTGCAATTGAGACCTCCTGAATCAGTACTTGATATTAGTGGGCATGGTACATGTAGAAGTTGCCTCATTGCAGCATAGAAAGTTCCCAGACTTTCTCTTACAGGTTTCTTCCTACTCCAGTTAATATATCCATGGGCTCAGGATCTTAATTGACTCTATACAAAATGAATTTCTTTACAGATAAATATTGACCTCATTTACATGTGATAAGATAGGTAATTCCAAAGATATCATTTTGTCTATTCCTTAAATAGTGCTCATGAATTTCAAGATATACTGCTATTTATATCCTGGGCCATGAAAATTATTCTTATTTTTTGTATAGTAGTGTCTTTGGTCAGAGTAAACACTTTAAGGCATTGGTAAAGTTAATTATCAATCTAGGTTTTTTACTGGATACTAAGTGGTGCTGTAGTCATTACATATAACAAGATTTAAAAAGTGTTGGGGAAAGTACATGCTAAGCATGTTCTCCTGGGTGAAATGAAGAAGTAGAGGCATAGGGAGGTTAGTTATAGCTCCAAATTAATGTTCTCATGAAGTTCATGAACCTGAGGTTGCAACATAAGCTACATTTCTGCAGGCCCTTAATCATTCACCACTGCCCTGTGCACTGCCTGGTTCTTTTACAGATAGCATTCAATTAGACCTTTATTTTGTCTCAGTGATTATCAGAATCCAATTACTACTAAATAGCATTTTTCAGATTCTGGAAGTGATCTTGAAATGTGCTGCATGACTGTTAAAATATAAAAAGAAAATAAATCAGTAGAATAGAAAAGGGTAGGGCTGCAGTAATACACATGTAGATTGTTTGCTGAAAATATTCTGAAGTAATTTTCATTAATGGCTGACTCTTAGTGTGAAAACTGAGACATTTAGAAAAGTACCGAGATGCTTGCTTTCTCGTGAAGGGTATGAAGTTCCCACCTTTATTTTGATGCTCTGGGTTTGTCTGGATTTCTGCTTGAGTACTTTTTAAACATGAAAAATTTTGTATAATATGAAGGCTGTTCTCCAGTGATCTATCACTTTCTATTTCCTTCTGTTTCACTTTTTCCCCTATTTTATGGTTTCTAAAACATATTAGCAGCTGATAGAATATTTGCTAAGAGTCCTGGGTCACAAGATTTCAGTTAAATTGCATTTGATCTCTGTGAAGTTATTGAAAGCTGCAATGTTATAAAGTCAGTAAAGGCAATGATACAATGGGAAGAATTATGATTACTAGAAGGTTTCAGAGAAAGAATCAGGTGGAATAATTGCTCTGGACAGAAATGTGATAAATACTTCTGTAGTTGTTTGATGTAGCTTAATGTTCAATCTTTTAAAATTTAATAAGATAGCCAATAGAATGGAAAGTCCCTTTAGATGTGAAGGTCTAATTTTATAACCTCATAGCAATGAGCTGTTTGCTCCTGAAGTTGTTGATCATATTTTAATGTTATTTCTCACACCACAATGTCCTCTACAAAGTCACTCTAGAATAGTTGATAAATTTAGACTTCAGTGACACTAAAGAGATTGCGCTCATATAAATCAGAAACACATTTACTATTTGGTTGCTAATAATATGCTAAGATATAACTTAAGTGTATAAATGAGCATAGTATAGAGATATATGGAGGTCTTGAGATAGATTCTAGTTCTTATGTGCTTAGAAAAAATATCTTAAATGAAACAGGATCAACAGAAGATGTGCTAAGCTCTTTGTAAGGGGAATTAATAAATCTTTATTAAATATCCACTACAGGTTCATGACTGAAGCAAATGAAGATGATGATGATGTGCTCTATGTCATAATGGACTCTTTGTCATGTTCAGGGCTCCATGTCAGGCCTTGTTCTTAAGTGTTTTCTTTCTGAAGCCTTATAAAAGGATCAATGGGTCAGAACAACAATGTCACAGAATTTATCCTCTTGGGCCTTACTGAAGATGCTTCTGTGCAAAAAGCATTATTTGTGATGTTTTTACTCATCTACATAGTGACAATTGTGGGAAACTTGTTCATTGTGTTTACAATTATCACCAGTCCCTCTTTAGGCTCACCAATGTACTTCTTCCTTGCCTGTCTTTCACTCCTGGATGCTGTTTATTGCAATACCATCTCACCCAAGTTGATTGCAGACTTACTCCATGATAAAAAGACCATTTCCTTCACAGCTTGTATGGTCCAGCTCTTTGTCGAGCATTTATTTGGTGGCACTGAGGTTTTCTTTCTGGTGGCAATGGCCTATGATCGCTATGTGGCTATTTGTAAACCTCTTCACTATTTGACCATCATGAATCGACGGGTATGCATCCTGCTATTGGTAGTGGCCTGGACTGGAGGTTTTGTTCACTCTCTCCTTCAAATTCTTTTTGTTTATAACCTTCCTTTCTGTGGTCCCAATGTAATTGACCACTTTATGTGTGACATGTATCCATTATTGGGACTTGCATGCACTGACACTTATTTCATTGGTGTCACTGTGGTTGCCAATGGTGGAGTGAGCTGCATAGTAGTCTTTATCCTTCTCCTCGCTTCCTATGGAATAATTCTAAACTCTATCAGAACTCATAGTCAAGAAGGGAAGCACAAAGCCCTGTCTACCTGCAGCTCCCACATAATGGTAGTTGTCTGTTTTTTTGTTCCCTGTATTTTTATGTATGCCAGACCTGTTTCCAACTTTCCCATAGATAAATCCATTTCTGTTTTTTACACAGTTATCACTCCCATGTTGAATCCTTTAATATACACTTTGAGAAACTCAGAGATGAAAAATTGCATGCAAAAACTTTGGCATACAATGTTTACTACAAATAGAGTAAGAAATTCATTGTGTTAAGAAATTACTAGCTGTATCAATCAGGAATAAATTCTAACAAAGGATCACCTTGTCTACTCAGTGGATCCCAAACATTCTAGGAAGACTTCAGAGAAGGAGAATGCATTATTTTTTTGAGCTTTTGTATTAAATTTGCATGTATCCATGTCATGTATTTTGGTCATGTCGATGCTTCATTTCCTCACCTCCAACCCCTTCTCTATCCTCTCTTACTATTTTTTTCCTCCCATTATCAGGTGCCCTTTTTAAAAACCCACTCAGTCAACCTATATTTACTAGTAAGTCAATCATCTGTGGAGTATTGTATGTTTCAAATGGCCACACCTGAAGAAAACCAACACCCCTGGTCCCAGTGGTCACAAATTGCCAAAGGATTTTCAGTTAGATGAGGAATTTCATTACTTCCTCCCTCATTCATACTGGAATTTTGTCTGACTTGATGTATCTAGATCTTCTGCAGATAGTCACAGTCTCTGTGAGTTCATGTGTACAAATGTTTGTAGTGTCTGGAAAACAGCATTTACATCCATTTGCTCACTATCTCTGGTTGTTATATCTTTCCACCCTATCTACCATGATGATTCCTGAACATTGTAGAGCAAGGATGTGATGAATATGTCCCATTTTTGTTAAAATTTGACAGTTTCTTATTTTCTTCAAGTTTACCACTTGTGACTCTCTATATTCATTGACACAAACTGCATAAAAGAAGTTCTTATGATGAGGGCTAAGTTGTGCACTAATGCTGGAGGTGGCAGCACACACCTTTAATCCCAGCACTTAGGATGCAGAGGCAGGCGGATCTCTGTGAGTTTGAAGTCATCCTACTCTACAAAGCAAGTTCCAGGACAGCCAGTGTTGCTGTACAGGGTAACCCTCTCTTTAAAAAGATGAATTAGTCTGCAGGTATAAAAATAGGATACTCAAAATTCTGTGTCATATTACGTCTACTTAGCAGAATAATAGCAGTGGGTTTTCTCATAGTTCCTATGACCTATACAGGCATAGGTTCTCAGTGTAGTTAATGATAATAAACAAAATGTATTCACATGAAAATGTAGAACGAGCCCGGAATTGTATCAAATGATAAATAGCTTAAGACAAATGTAGCGCAATGGAATTTTATTAACGTGTACATAAAATGAAATTATGAAATTGGCATGTAAATACATATAGATGAGAATAATGATTCTCAGTTGAAGCAACCCAGATCCAGAAATAAAAACAGGTATATCTATTCTCATGTAAATCTTTAGGTAAATGAGCTTAAATTGAATCAGTTGTAGAAGTCAGGAAATTATTCAGAACAATTGTTGAATTTCAACTTAAGGAGAGAGAATATGTGCAGTATGAAGTGAGAAAAGGAAACAATGGGAAAAATATTAAATTGATTAGGGGATGAAATAGGATAGAGGAGGTATTATGGGAAGGGATAACTGACACTAAAAACCTTAAAAAATCGCATAAAACCTAATTAAAAGTTTCCCAAAATGTATAAATATGCAAATATTCACACATATATGTAAATAGTTGAAATGAGAAGACCCTATATTCAGTGATGGCACTTCTTAGAAAAGACATACACATTTCTGACAGTTTAAGGTCAGTATATCTGTAGAGGAAGCTCCATGAGAGCCAGGGTAGTTACACATGGAAACCATGTCTCAACAAGCACACACACAAACAAGAATACAAGAAACAGAGAAAGAATACCCTATAGTGGAGTTGGGTGGGTGGCTGCATACTATAGACTATCAAATAAAAATCCCTGTGCCAGTAAAGGTTATTTTTTTTTGAGTTGTTAGTCAGTAAGGTCATATATAGCCCTCAAACATTGCAGACTGTTGTGATTGTAATTTGTTAGCCTACAGAACTTGACCTTAAGACTCAACAGCTGAAGGCAACACACACATGAACCATAGAAAATGGATACTCAATGTGATACTGCCCTGTGTTTTTCATCCACTTTGGCTAGCTCTCATACTGGAAGGTGCTATGCTTGCCAGCAGGAGAGAAAAGCATTCAATGACAAAGAATAAAAAGGATGAGAAAAACGGACTGACTGAAAGAAAAAGATTCATCAGGGCCCTAACTCCTAGAGATTTGGATTCACATATCACCACTCCTACTAGTGTTCAGACCTATAGTTGACAATCTTTTCAAGAATAATGTCAACTACAACAGATTCTGCCATTCCAAGTTCTTTTTTCAGAACCCCTGAGCTTCTTGGCCTGAGTGTCTCTCAAAGGTCAGAGTAAAGTTGTACTCTGCCAAGTTATGGCTGGGGAAGGAGACAGGGTCAGCTTCCTTTAGACTGATTTATATATTAATGAATTTCTAAAGTGTTTCATAATATGCAACAGTACAATTTATTAATCATTTCATGTATAATTTTTATTTCACATTATAGCATTTTAACCTAAGCTACACAAATTTCATATACATATACAATGAATTTTGATCATATCTTCTTCCTATTCCTTTTGACTAAAACTCAAAGAACATCCATCTAAATATTACCCTGCATAAAATCATGTCCTCTTTTTAATTTATTGAGTACAATTAGTGTTGCCCATATGTATATGGAACAGGGTCATCCTCATTAACTTTTAATCATAAATAATTCCTCAAATAGGTGTGATGCCTGGAATGTTGACTGACTTATCTTGTAAAGATCTTGTGCAGGTAACCATGGCCTCTGTAAGCTCATGGTTAAATGGCTGTCTCATGTTAGAATAACATGTTTTGACCTGGTCCTTCCTGATCAATGGCACTTACAGATTTTTAAACTTTTCTTTGGTTATGTTTCCTGAGTCTTGGTGGTGGTGGTGGTGGTGGTGGTGGTGGTGGTGGTGGTGTGTGTGTGTGTGTGTGTGTGTGTGTGTTAGAGATGATCCATTTAATGCTAAGTACCCCATTGTCAATTTTTCTCATTTCTCTGACTAGTTTTAGTTCTCTTTAATAATGTTGCTACTGCAAAGAGAACTTGTTTTGATAATGGGCAAAGACTGAACTAGTCTATGGGTATAAAGATAAGCACTTTAAAGGCAATTGAATACTATATCAATTTAAGAAAATGGTAGTAGCAGGATATCCTCTACTGACTGTTACCTGTTAAGCCCCATGTTCTTGACTAGGTTAGCAGTACTAGGAATGAGCTCCTTTTCAGGACCAGGCCTTCAATTCACTTTGAAAGCTGTTTATTATCCCCAAAAGTTTAGTGCCTCTATTGCACCAATGGGTTATCTTGATGGTCCAGCCATAATTTTAGGATTACAGTTGTGTAGGGGCATTTTTAACTTTTCTCTCTCTTTGCAAGATGCATAGTACTTTCTGATATCAAGTCGCCACCAGGGAAGTAGTTAACCTTTATATTTTTGTGTATAACATTATAAGTTTCTCATGTCCCATGGCATTTAACTACTCTCCTTATAAGTAATTCACCACCTTTTCCCTAGAGATTTGATTGTTCATGAAAATAAGCCTGTCCAGAAGAGGTATCATTTAAACTTCTGCCACGCCTTCTAACAAGCTCATTTATTGGAAATGTGGATGACCTAGAGTCACACACACACATGTAAGATTATTTGTACACATAAATGTAAAATTATTATCTCTTTCAATTGGCTCAATGGATTTTTAAAAACTCAATTATACTCAAGGTGAAAGATAGCTTAGTATTTAGCCCTCAAGTTATTGTCTTTCTTTGTATACATCACTGCTTATTGAAGTTTCTGGAAGGTTTCAAATGCCTTGGAGTTAGAAAAACAAAAAAAAACTGAAGAAGTTTCTGCTTATGAGAAAAATGTCATCAGTTTTGCCATGTGCTTAATGTCAGCTTTTCTATTGTTACCATGTGCTTAATGTCAGCTTTTCTATTGTTATTTAAATATTGGAAACATTGAAGAGCTAAGCACATGGTAGTTTTGGTAAATCCTCAAGGAAATATCCTTTTGTCTGAAAAGACAAAAATTCATGCAACTTCCTTTGGTGCTTATCTTTTGTTTATGTGTGACTGTAAAAATGGGTTTGAATAATTAGTTTCCACTAATTTAGTCATTTATATACATATTTGTGAAAACTAAGTAACTTTACTTTTGTTTGTTATTTTCACAACACTAAGAACTTTCAATTGCTTTTCTACAGTAAAATAGTGGTAATATGTATTAGTGCCTTTGCATCTGTCTTCACAAATTTACTCATATGCTTATATACCATAGCATTCTCTAATTAAAAAAAGTAATGATTCCCTCCACTGAGGATGAATGCAAACTATGAGTTCTTGAAATAATGAACTTGGAATACAAGGTGAGTCTTCCTAAGATGCACAATGACTTTCTTAAAGGTTAGAAAATCTCATGAGCAACATGTGAATGGGGCAAAGTAATGTGAAAAAAACCACACAGAAGTTCATTGGAAT
Source organism: Myodes glareolus (assembly GCF_982192425.1). NCBI lineage: Eukaryota > Metazoa > Chordata > Mammalia > Rodentia > Cricetidae > Myodes > Myodes glareolus. The sequence continues at coordinate 140,018,689 of NC_142027.1, forward strand.
ATATGAGAGTCGATTTACTCTTAGTTTTATAAACTGGCTGGTGCCTATTTTCTATTTACCAATTTTAAAAAAGTGTGTGCTATATGAGTAACAATTAAAAATTGATTTACTACTTTGGTTTATACTTTATAATTTCTAAACCACTTATCAAACAAAAGCTAACATTATTTATTTATATATATTTGTATATATATTATATATAAATTAGTAAATCCAATATTCCATATATCAAATGTATTTGAGCATAAGCAAAAATATTTTATGGATTTGAAGCTTATTATAGGTTTTTAGTGTATGACTATTAAAATGATGTCAGTGCCAACTTGTAAGTACATATATGCAGAAAAACTCGTTATCAGACTCTTGGTGATATTCTGTTCCCTAGTTACTTAATTTCTGTGTTAAAGTACCAAATGCTAATAAAATTGTGTTAAAATAATTTTTCCAGAAAAAGTTTATTGACTAGTGCTGAAAGCTCAATCATATTATTCTACAGTTTCATTGTGTCCAAATTTGAAAACTTTGTGACATAGAATATGAAGTGAGTATTCATGTGATGTACTATAGTGTACATGTATTTCTGGATGGTCAGATATTCTCATGAAGAGCATGTGGATAGGACAAATTCATCTGAGAAATGAGCACAGACGTTTACTGGAACATATAAAGAACATTTAGTATTAGCTTCATAACCTGACTGATGTCTATTTTTGTATTCCAACATAAAACAAAACAATTTATGTTTAAGAGCTTCATTTTACTGTGTTATTGAAATTCTTAAGCTAGACAATGAGAGACTTGATCAGGTAAAATATAGCACTGGTAATAAATTAATGTGAAGGTGCAAAACATTAATGGAACTAAGCCATGGAAGATTGATTATTGGAGCTACAACACTCTATTTTGTCTCTCAACAAGGTTGCTTTTTTCTGTCTGTAGCTTTTATAAGTTCTAATCTTCCAAATTAGCTGGATCAGATGCTGGTGTAATAGAAATTGTACACATACAGGGAGCATCATGTCAAGCATCTAATTATAGATCAGAACCTCTTTCACATGCTCCCCTCAACTATTAAACCCAGTCAAACAGAATCCTCTTTCTTGCTTCTAGACATAATATATTCACTCATAAGTTAAAAAATATCCCTTTTATTTATCTATGTAAAATAGATGCAGTATTATATCTTGGACTAAAGGCAATAATTCTTCTATGACAGGAATCATGATAATTTTTGCCCTTTGTTTAGACAGAAACACTTAAAACAATACTTACTACTATCATATGCGTATCTGAAAAGATTCTGAGTAGTGTTTTATACATACTACATGTACCTGCAGCAACAAAGAGATAAGAAAAGGTGAATATAAGTTTGTTCTTCTAGTAAAATTATGGAGTAAAAAAATAGAGATATTTATGATATGGACTGAGAAAAATTTCATGACAAGGGAATTTACTAAAGATTTAAATGTAGCCAAATGACTTCAGAGTCCATATTATTAAACACAGACCTATGTTCTTCTTGTAAATATATTGTTACACGTCCTTTCTAGGTATCATTATTGAGTCATTATGTGATCATTGTAGTTACTATATTCTATTTATCAGTGATTAGAACTTTTCCAAAAACAGTAATTAATGATTTTATATGATTATGTGTAAATTAAAAAATATTAGCCAAGTGAAAAATGGTAAGGATTCATTAATTTTTTTAGACTTTAGGCAGCTTGAAAAGATTGTGAAATCTTCTCATCTAATCATTTTCTTTATGTGCAAATTATGACATATTTGTAACTAATTTAGAAAATGACCCAGACTCATGCCTTCCTATCTGAAGGATTGGTTATTCATTTTAGATGCTGCTTTTATGGATGTGCACACTGAATTTTTAATTGAACACTTTGTTTCCAAGAAGTTGATTCTTAAACCTAATAGCATTCTCTATTCCAGTTCTCAGTTTCTGTTTTCTCCTGTTTTACTATTTATGTCATTTAAGAGCAAAAAAAAACTTAACTGATGATAAATAAGTTAATGATATAATGGTTAAGAAGACTTCTGAGTTATCTGAATTCAGTACAATTAAGGATGTGTGGTCAAAACTGTGGTTCCTGGGAAGTCTCATAAAAACTAGTTGAAACAATTGCCACAGATAAAAATGTTCCAAATCCATTTGTAGTTACTTGATATAGTTTCAAATAAAATCTCTTAAAATTCCATAAGAGCTTCACCCAGACTGAAAGTCCTTTGAGAAGAACAAGTAGTATGCCTAAATGCTACAATATTATGGCAATGAGCATTATATTCCTAGAAATCAAGTTCACATTTTGAAGATACTCTTATCAGACAAAATGAGTTGCAAAAGGTTTGTTTTATTTGATATAATAAAATTTTATTAATACCATAGAAGCCAGATTTCTGAAAAGTAAGAGTCATTTTTCTGTCATTACTGGTGGCAGTGATGATTCGATGTGTTTTAAATAAATCATCTTCAGGGATGACAGTAATACATGGAAGCAAGGAGGTCATGAGAAATGGTACTACTTGTAGGGTTAATAAAATGGTCATAGAAGAAATAGAATTATAAACAGAGAATCTGTTTGGTTTCATAGAAGCATAACTCAAGATTTATTTATTTAATATCTACTGCAGGTTCATAATTATAGAAGAAAATTGTGATGATGATGATGATATTGTCTTGCCATAATACAATCATGTTCACAACATCACAAAAAGTCTTGATCTCATGAGATGTCATCTTTGACACAAGTGCCCTGAAAGTGTCAATGGGAGAGAATAATGTGACAGAATTTGTCCTTCTGGGACTCACGCAAGATCCTTCTGGACAAAAAGCATTGTTTGTCATGTTTTTACTCATCTATATTGTGACAATAGTGGGCAACCTACTCATTGTGGTGACTGTAATCGCCAGCCCCTCCTTGGGCTCCCCAATGTACTTCTTCCTTGCCTGCCTTTCATTCCTGGACATTGTTTATTCCACTTCCATCTCACCAAAGTTGATTATGGACTTAGTATGTGATAAAAAGTCCATCTCCTTCACAGCTTGCATGAGCCAACTCTTTATAGAGCATTTATTTGGTGGTACTGAGATTGTCATTCTTGTGGCAATGGCCTATGACCGCTATGTGGCAATTTGTAAACCATTACACTATTTAATCATCATGAATCGAAGGGTTTGCATCATCTTATTGATACTTTCCTGGATTGGAGGTTTTACACACTCCCTGATTCAAATTGTCTTCGTTTTTAACCTTCCTTTCTGTGGTCCTAATATTATTGACCACTTTATGTGTGACATGTCCCCATTATTGGGACTTGTGTGTACTGACACTTACTTAATTGGTCTCACTCTCATTGCCAACGGTGGAGCTATGTGCATTATTGTTTTTATACTTCTCATACTGTCCTATGGAATCATCCTAAGGTCTCTCAAGAATCACAGTCAGGAAGGGAGGCGTAAAGCTCTGTCCACCTGCAGTTCCCACATCATGGTGGTTGTCCTCTTTTTTGTTCCTTGCATTTTCATGTATGCCAGACCTATTTATAACTTTTCTATTGACAAATTCATTACTGTATTTTATACAGTTTTCACTCCTATGCTAAATCCTTTAATTTATACTTTGAGAAATTCAGAGATGAAAAATTGTATGGAAAAATTCTGGTGTAAAATGTTAACTACAGATAGAATAGGAATGTCTTATCACTGAACATGTAACTAAGTGGACAATAACAATCAGTGAAAAAAATCCTAGCAAAAGAAAGTATAAAAAAATTACAAACAACTAATTACCCCGAGACAATGAAAATTTTCACTTCCCAGAGATTAGTTCCTTTACTGGTTGTATAGTGCTGGTTGGTCAGCCCTGAAACCATATACACATAAACAGAAAAATGGAATAATTTAGTTATAGTTATATGTTTTATATATGCTTATTCATTTATACATGTATATTATGATAATGAAACCTCTAGGAGACTATCAACTTGAGAGTGGAGGGAATAGGATATATTCAAAGGAAGGCAGCTGGGAGCCACTGGAGGTAAGAATAGGGAGAAGTAAAGCGATATAATTATTTTTCAGTTAAAGCATAAATAAAAGCAATATTCTACTCAATACATTTCTCTGAGATACCCTATAAATGTAAATTCCTTAAAAATAGTAAAGTAACCTTCCATATTAGAATCAATTAAAAGTGAATTTCGAGAATGTCTGACTATTCACATTCATAAGAAAGGATTATGGCATATAGACATAGTGTATAGCCTTTAAATCTGCTTTACTTTCTATAGATAATGAATTTAATTTCATGTGCGTATGCTAGAATTACATGCTTATATGAAATACCATTTTTTGCATAGTAATATTACATTTTATATGTATTTAATACTTTATTTATCTCTTTGCAAACTGGAGTTATTGTGTCGTTTCCAGGTACCTAACATTATGAATAAAGTATAAAATGTACCTGTGTATTCATAGCTAAGTTTTCTTTAAACTTGGATAAATACTGAGTAACAGATTTAGTGGTCAACTTACCTTTGACTTTATAAGAAACTGAAAGATTCTTCCGTATTTGAGCTGGCACAAATTTATAGTTTCACGGGGTTTTTTGTTTGTTTGGTTGGTTGGTTGGTTGGTTTTGGTTTTGGTTTTTGAAACTGGGTTTCTTTGTAGTTTTAGAGCCTGACTGGGAGCTAGCTCTTGTAGACCAGGCTGGTCTCAAACTAACAGAGATCTGCCTGCTTCTGCCTCCCGAGTGCTGGGATTAAAGGTGTGCGCCACCACCTCCCGGCTCAGTTTTACATGATTTAATGTTTATAACAACTTGATGTTGCTGAAGAATTTTTGGTTATTGTTTTATATAGTATACAAATGAAAGTGTTCACTATCATATTTTCAGACACGTGTTATTAAATTTTGTTCATATTTCTCCATAAGACCCTTCTCATGTCATCCTTGCTTGTGCTTGTACTTTCTTCCCGTCTTTGTCCCACTTATGATATGTGTGTGTTAAATTTAGAAAATGCATATTAGAAAATTCATGCTACATTTTATATTAATTCACCAAATGAAATCATCTTTTTTTTTCCTTTGAAGTCATTTAGAGTCCTTCCTGGCTGAAATTAATGCTTGCTTGAGTCAGGATTTTGTGAATCTGAGAAACCCATTTGTTTTAGAGTCTGGCCTACTTTGCTTAAACTGATGATCTTCAGTTTCATTCATTTCCTTATAATGAAATCATCTGAAAACAATGTCATTATAACTGGTGTATAGTGGCATCTTACATTTTTAATATTCTGATTATTATAATAGAGTAGTAATAAACATGGGTGTTTTAGGGTTTCTGTTGCTATGATGAAACACCATGACCAAAAAGCAAGTTGGGGAGGGGAGGGTTTATTTGGCTTACACTTCAGCATTGCTGTTCATCACTGAAGGAAGTCAGGACAGGAACTTAAATAGGCAGGATCCCAGAGGCAGGAGCTAATGCAGAGGCCATGCAGGGGAGCTGCTTACTGGGTTACTTACCATGGCTTGCTCATCCCACATTCTTACAGAACCCAGGACCACCTGTCCAGGGATGGCACTACCCACCATAGACTAGGCACTCCCTCCTTGATTACTAGATTGATTAATTACAGTTGGATCTCATGGAGGCATTTCCTCAAATGTGACTTCTTCTTCTCTGAACATTCTAGCTTGTGTCAAGTTCATACACAAATCAGCCAGTACAGTAGCGTGCAAATACCTCTGTAACATGTTGATTTAGAATCTATATTCATGAGAAGTAAATGAGAACAATTCCTAGATAAATTTCTGGAAAAAAAGAGGTTTTCTAAACTAAATACATACCATACATTTCTAATGTAATATAATCTGCATGGCAGGTTTTAATACCTGCACATTGTTTTAGGATTGCTTTTTATCATGGGTCAACATTAAAACATTTTCCACTTTATGTACTCTAATACTGGATGATATTAAGATTAGCTAAAAATATGAATAACTTCATTATATGAGATGCAGTTGATGCTAGCACTAGATTACAGTACTTGTTGACAGAATAGTTCTTAATTGAAAACCATGTTATGCCAAGTTATGAACACACTTTTGCTTTTTGTCACTAGTTACCTTAGTAACAAAAATTCCTCCATTTGTCCATGCCTCCATCTTGTGCTTATGTAAGCTATTTCCCATAAAACATTCTAGTCCTGGAAATTTCTTTAGGGCCAGGTTTCTTGCTAACCCCATAATGGCTCCCTCAATTAAGATATCTCTTTTTCTGCTCTCATCTCTGTCCTTCCTCCTTCTTGACTATCCCGTTCCCTCAAGTTCTCCTTACCCCTCCCCTTGTACATCCTCTGAGCCAGTCTACCTGAGCTAATGGGAGCTCACCAACTCCAGCCAGACTGGGAAGGAACAAGCATAGGACCAAACTAGTCCTTCTGAATATGGTTGACACTTGAATGACTGGAGAAGACTGAGGGGCCATGGGTAGTGGCACCAGGATTTATCTCTACTGCATGTACTGGCTTTTTGGGAACCCATTCTCTTTGAATGGATACCTTGCTCAGCCTAGATATAGTACCTTCCACAAAGCAATGTGCCTTACCCTCTCTGAGGACTGAATAGGGGTAAGCTGGGAGGGTATATGGAGGAAATGGGAGGAGGGGAGGGAGTGGGAACTTGGATTGGTATGTATAATGAAAAAAAGATAGTTTATTTTCTTTTTTGAAAAAAAATAATAAAAAGGAAAAAACAAAACAAACAACAACAACAAAAACCATTTCAGTCCACAGAAATGTTACAAAAGTAACAGGGGAGCTATCTGGAAAATATAGATAACCTCAGAATGTCTCCACCCAAAGGTCAGCCAATAAGAAAACTTTACAAGCAACAGGCAAGATTTGAAAATAAAATTTCTAAAATGTCCCTAGACATGAGCCTATCAGAATTGAACCTGTTTTCCCATATCCTGCTAATGTAACTTTTCTGGTTCTTGCCTTTAAATAAGGCCCTCTAGAAGAACGGGGTACCTCCTCTTGCTGCTGCTGTGCCAGTTTTTGGCGAGGTCCCTGTTAGGTTATATTGTGCACACAATAAACCTTGCTTCTGCATTTCAGTGAGTCGGTCTCCATGGTGATCTTTTAGGGTCCTTATGGACTGGGCATAACACACTAGTTTCCCATAATATTTTTTCAATTTTTTAAAAAATGGGTGCTTGTCATAGTTATTTGTTATTAAATAAACCAATAAAACATGTACACCCATATTTCTTACCACATGGGCTCCAACAAAAACAGGAATGATGTTTATTATAAACAGTGTTTTTATTAAGTACTGTATTTTACTTGAGTATTTTAATTATAGATTTAAATGTATATATATTTTCAATTTTAGATTTTTCAGTCTACAGCCATGTTGGACCATCCATATTCTAAATACATTATAATTTTATTTATAGTCTTAATGTCTATTAATATGTATATTAGACTACTGACTGCAGGCCCCATTTTAGTGGCTATTTTCTGAGATCTCTCAAATACATAGTCTCCCACTTGTTTTCCTTTTCTCTACCCCTGAACTAAAATACAATCTACCAAATGTCCTCTAAAACTATATAAGCTTGAACTTTTTCCCTTAAGCGACAGCTCTTATTTGAATTAAGCCTCTGGTAACTAGTTATAAATTAATATTCCTCATATTTTGCTGTGGGGAAAAAAGTTAAACTATATACTCACAGTGATTTTTATACATGATATTTTATACAAACTTTTTATTGGCCAAGATTGAAATTTATTATTTGGTAATTTGTCCTCAAGTTGTTCACTCACGGTGTTTTCCTCAAAGGTTGTGTTTCTCTAAGTCTGTTGTGGTTGTCCTTGGGGATATCTGAGGGGATGCATAGCCTACCTTCAGAATTACTAGTAAGGTCCCAATGAATCCAATAGAGGAAAATCACCATTGGAGATACAATGATAGTCTTGTTTGTCATTATGTGCAGTATAAAATATCCACAGACTTTGCTCTTTCCTTAGAGTGTTTGTCTGTACCAGTATTCATGGAACTGGGTTTTCAGAATCTGAAATGATCAACCCAAATAAGAATGATGGAATACAGATTAAGACTATTTTCCTCCTTTAGTCAGCCTGAGTTAACTACACCTACAGGATAGTATACCTGAGACCCCGGTGTTTTAAAGTGGGTTTTTTTATTTCTCTGATGACTAAAGATGTTGAAAATTTCCTTAAGTGTCTTTCAACCATTTTAGATTCCTCTGTTGAGAGTTTTCTGTTTAGATCTCTGAGATTCCATCTTACACCTGTAAGAATGGCCAAGATCAAAAACACTGATGACAACTTATTTTGGAGAGGCTGTGGGGAAAAGAGAACGATTCTACATTGCTGGTGGAAATGCAAGCTGGTACAGCTCCTTTAAATGTCAATGTGGTGATTTCTCAGAAAAGTAGGAAACAACCTTCCTCAAGACCCAGTAATACCACTTTTGAGTATATGTCCAAAGGATGTTCAATCGTGCCACAAGGACATGTACTCAACTATGTTCATAGCAGCATTGTTTGTCATAGCCAGAACCTGGAAACAACCTAAATGTCCCTTGACCAAAGAATGGATAAGGAAAATGTGGTAAATTTACACAATGGAGTACTACACAGAAGCAAAAAAAATAATGACATCTTAAATTTTTCAGGAAAATGGACGGAGCTAGAAAACATTATTTTGAGTGCAGTAACCCAAACACAGAAAGACAATTATCACATGTACTCACTCATAGGTAGTTTTTAAACATAAAGCAAAGAAAACCAGCCTACAAAAACCACAATCCCAGAGAATTTAGACAACAATGAGGACACTAAGAGAGACCTACATAGATCTAATCTACATGGGAAGTAGAAAAAGAAAAGATCTCCTGAGTAAACTGGGAGCATAGGAACCTTGGGGAAGAATTGAAGTGGGGAAGGGAGAGGCAGGGAGGGGAGCAGAGAAAAATGTAGAGCTCAATAAAAATCAATAAAAAATAAAGTGTTATTTTAGTATTTTTGTATAAAGCATAAATTCCAATTATTTTATTAAGTATTCATTAGTTTCCAACTAAATTCACCTATGTAGACTCAGCATGCATAATAATATTTATTTACTATTTTAAGAAATTTTGCCAAAAGAAAGATTTCAGATTTCTCTGTTGCAAATCAGTACTAAAGTTTTTGCAATTATAAGATATTCCAAATATTCAGTTAAAAAGTACAAACAAGGTTAAAAGTAATACTTCATTTTTTGTTTTGTTATTTCTTTTTCTGAAAGAATGATTAGTCTGAATCCTTGCAGGCATGAAGAGAATTGTTTAGCTAGAAGCCTTTCAAAATCCAGATTAGCGCTTAGGTAATTTTTCTCTCTCTTAAGACATGGAATCAATGTGTAAATCTGTAATCATTCTGGACCAGTAATCAGAAACCACACTCTTGAATTTGATCTGAATGAGTAGGCCATTACATTGGTAATTAAAGATATGTATTTGTTTTAAAGGTTTTTTAAAATTTTGTCTGTGATGTGATAATCATTTTCATTAAGGGTCTATTGTGACCATTAAAATGTGTGTGGATCTATATAAAACTGTAATGCTTTTGAATGTCTTAATACTATAAAATCTGGAATCTATTTTCCTGATTGCAGTTCTTAACAACTAATTTCCAGAGTAACTACTTGAGGAATCTTCCACTGGACAGGCAGTTATAGCATCAACTGGGATCTCTTAACATTGTTAAATATGTTAAATATTAGAGGATAATGTAGAACTGCAGTCGCTGAATGAAGGGATTTAAAGAATCTAGAATGATTCTTAAGCTGCTGCTACTTCAATTGTTGTAAACAGCAGGACAAGTAAGAACAAAATCAGTCTTCCGGATCAGTGAGGTGAGAAGTACACAAAAAACATAGAATAGAGGTAAGTGCTTTCTTGAAAGCAATATAGGGCAAAAGGATAGAATGTTTTTAAAATTAACTTATATAAGTGTGATGAAAGGGTAATGCAATATAGGGAGAAAATTAATGATGAGGGAAATAGTGGGGGAAATACACAAGAGTTGTGTTCTTGAGAGTGTTAAAAGGGTGGGCTGGTGAGATAACTCAACTGGTAACAGTCTGCCATATAACCTGATAACTTGAGTTTTCTCCTCCTCCAGGACTCACATGGGAATCAACTTCTGTAAACTGTCCTTTGGCCTCCTCATGCATGCCATGTCATGTGTAAATGTGTATGGTATCGTAGTTTGGTATATGAAATCAATTCGCACCCCTCCCATGTTAGTTTCATCCTTTAACATAAGACTCTTTATTTCTTCCTGCATCAACAGTATAGATATAAAAAGGGTTTACAAAAAATATTTTTTCAAATTTTCTTACATAAAGTATTTATAATAAATGTGTGTCATATCATTTTATATATATTTAATGCTTATTTCTGTTTTGCTCAACAGTCTTTTTGAAATAATCATTATTCTTTTGAATGGATACTTTTTATACTTAATAGATTTTGTGTTCTACTTATTTGTTGTAATTTATTTTGCTGTTTCAATTTTTTTTGCTTCCTCTAATCATAAATAAAACGGCAAAGTGTGTCCTCATGCTCCATGACTTTAATTTCTTTGTAACAAATTTAAAGGGTACAACTGGTGAGATGATAAGTACTTGTATTTTCTCATTCAATAAAGATCGTCAAATTGTGTTCAAAATATAAAATTTATATTACACTTCAGAATACAAAAATATCCTTTTCAGCTACACAAGCAACTTGTTGTTGATTTGATAAGTATAGACTTATATTTGAATTTTAGCATCCTATAGTGTTTTTTATTTTGTGCTAATGTGTAAATTTTAGTATCTTACATATTTTTTCAAATATTTGTAAGTATTTCTTTTAATTGCTCTTTAAATATTAAAAGTTTGTATTTAATGTTGTTTTTCAGATTGTTGGAGGAATTCTTGCCTTGGCGTCTGCCCATCTCTTCCTTCAGAAACTCTCCAATGACTCTTCCCTCTGCTGGATCTTCTGCTACAGGATCAGTGCCCCTTGCTGGCCAGAAATCTCCCTGACTGCATGCTGCAGGCAGGCTATTAAAACAAAGGAACTCCTTCCTGCCCGGTTGCACTCACCACCCAGTCCCGATGGCCACACAGGTTGGGCTGGGAGATTTTAGGCCCCGAAAAAGGGAAGGAGGAAGGGAAGGGGTTCCTGGCTGAAAGGGGGGCGGGGATGGGCTATGAGGAGAGCGGGCTAAGCTGGGGGAAGCTGCCCATTCCCAGTAACCAGGGAGATAAGGGTGGCTGGGAAATTGTGTGTTCCCTTGCCGGGCTTCTGTGGCGGGTCAGGAGCACACTTACCCCTACAGGATCAGTGACCCTGTAATTATAAAAGCTGGTTGTGACAACTCATTTATTTCACAAACTGAAATATATCTTTTGATTTTATATATCTCTTATACTTGTGTTTGTGAGCCCAGCCCTCCTCTTATAACTCTAATCTCTTATATCTCTTTCAATTAGGCTGCAACATTACTGAATTTGGAGACTCCTATTTCCAGAACGAATAAACAATTTTTAAATTATTTTTATCTTTGGATAAGTGATTATTTTTTAAATTTATTTATTGAAAATTTCTACCTCATCCCGCTTCCCTTTTTCCTTCCCCTCCCCACCTCCCCCTCCCTCTTTAGTACTAAGAGCAGTAAGGGTTCTCTGCCCTGTGGGAAGTCCAAGGTCCTCCCCCCCCTCTGTCCAGGTCTGTAAAGGTAAGCATCTAAACAAACCAGGCTCCCACAAAGTCAGTCCATGCAGTAGAATAAAAACCCAGTGCCATTGTCCTTGGCTTATCAGTCAGCTTTCATTGCCAGCCGTGTTCAGAGTATCCATTTTGATCACATGCTCCATCACTCCCAGTCCAGCTGGCTTTGGTGGGCTCCCATTAGATCAGTTCCACTGTCTCAGTGGGTGAACACATCCCTCGTGGTCCTGACTTCCTTGCTCACGTTCTCCCTCCTTCTGCTCCTCATCTGGGTCTTGAAGGCTAAGTCCAGTGCTCCACTGTGGGTCTCTGTCTCTATCTCCATCCATCATCAGATGAAGGTTCTATGGTGATATGCGAGATATTCATCAGTATGGCTATGGGACAAGGCCAGTTCAGGCACTGTCTCTTCTGCTGCCCAGGGAACAATCTGGGGACCTCTCCTTGGACCTGGAAACCCCTCTAGAATCAAGTCTCTTGCAAACCCTAAAATGGCTCCCTTAATTAAGATATTTACTTCCCTGCTCCCATATCCACCCTTCCTCCATCCCACCCATCCCAGTCACCCAAGCTATCCTGAATCCTCCCCTATCCCTTCTCTCTACCCATCTACCCTTACATCCACCACCCCACACACCCATGCGCCCAAGTTTTGCCTGGCAATCTTGTCTACTTCCAATATCCAGGAGAATAACTATATGATTTTCTTTGGGTTCACTTTCTTATTTAGCTTCTCTAGGATAACGAATTATAGGCTCAATGTCCTTTAATTATGGCTAGAATCCACTTATGAGTGAGTACATACCATATTCCTCTTTTTGGGTCTGGGTTACCTCACACAGTAAAGCGTTTTCTATTTCCATCCATTTGCATGCAAAATTCAAGATGTCATTGATTTTTTACCGCTGAGTAAAACTCTAATGTGTATATGTTCCACACCGTCTTTAACCATTCTTCTATTGAGGGACACCTAGGTTGTTTCCAGGTTCTGGCTATTACAAGTAGTGCTGCTATGAACATAGTTGAACAAATGCTTTTGTAGTATGATAGGGCATCTCTTGGGAATATTCCCAAGAGTGGAATTGCTGGGTCCTGAGGGAGGTTGACTCCCAGTTTCCTGAGAAACTGCCACACTGATTTCCACAGTGGCTGCACAAGTTTGCATTCCCACCAACAATGGATGAGTGTTCCCCTCACTCCACATCCTCTCCAGCATAGGCTATCATTGGTGTTTTTGAGTTTAACTATTCTGACAGATGTAAGATGGTATCTCAATGTTGTTTTGATTTGCATTTCCCTGATTGCTAAGGAGGTTGAGCATGACCTTAAGTGTCTTTTGGCCATTCGAAGTTCTTCTGTTGAGAATTCTCTGTTCAGTTCAGTACCCCAATTTTTAATTGGTTTAATTAGAGTTTTAGTGTCTAGTTTCTTGAGTTCTTTGTATATTTTGGAGGTCAGACCTTTGTCTGATGAGGGGTTTGTGAAGATCTCCCAGTCGGAAGGCAACCTTTTGGTCTTACTGATAGTGTCCGTTGCTTTACAGAAGCTTCTCAGTTTCAGTAGGTCCCATTTATTCATTGATTCTTTTATTGTCTGTGCTACTGGGGTTCTACCTAGGAAGTGGTCTTCTGTACCCATGCCTTGTAGACTACATCCCACTTTCTCTTCTATTAGGTTCAAAGTGGTCAGATTAATGTTGATGTCTTTAATCCATTTGGACTTGAGTTTTGTGCATGGTGATAGATATGGATCTACTTTCATTCTTCTACAGGTTGACATCCAGTTATGCCAGCACCATTTGTTAAAGATGCTATCCTTCTCCCATTGTATACCTTTAGCTCCCTTGTCGAAAATCAGGTGTTCATAGGTTTGTGGATTAATATCCGGGTCTTCTATTCAATTCCATAGATCGATTTCTCTGTTCTTAAGCCAATACCAAGCTGTTTTCAATACTGTCACTCTGTAATAGAGTTTGAAGTCAGGGATGGTAATGCCTCCGGAAGTTCCTTTATTGTATAAGATTGATTTCGCTATCCTGGGTAAAAGGATATTTTTTGTGTAAGTCACTGAAAAATTTTCAAATAATTTGTTTGACTCATGACATAAAATTATACAGAAGGAACCAAGTATAAAATATATATGAAACAAAAAATGTGACAGAATTTGTTCTCTTGTGTCTCACTCAGAGTCCTGAAGGCCAGAAAATATTATTTGTTGTGTTCATGGTTATCTACATTGTGACAATGGCAGGCAACCTGCTTATTGTTGTGACTGCTGCGGTCAACCCAAGTTTTGATGTCTCCATGCATTTCTTTCTAGGCTACTTCTCATTTATGGATGCTGTTTATTCAACTATAGTTACACCAAATACATTTATAGACTTACTTTAGAGTAGAAAGCCATTTCCTTTCAAGCTTGCATGGCCCAGCTTTTTATAAGACACTTATTTGGTGGAGCTGAAATTTTACTCTTGATTGTCATGATTATGACTGGTATGTGGCCATCTGCAAACCCTTGCATTATCTGACCATCGTGAACCAATGAGTGTGTGTTCTGTTATTGTTGCTGGCCTGGGTTGGGGGTTTTGTGCATGCTGTAGTTCAACTTCCCTTTGTATATAACCTTCTTTTCTTTGGTCCTAATGTCATTGACCACTTCATCTGTCACATGTACCTATTATTAAAACTGGTCTTCAGAGACAACTATATTATTGGCCTCACGGTTGTTGCCAACGATAGGGCAATCTGTGTGGTCATCTTTATGCTGTTGTGATTTTTTTGTGGGGTCTTTCTTCACTCCCCAAAGAATCTCAGTCAGAAAGAAAGTGCAAAGCTTTGTGAACCTGTGGATTTTACATCACTGTGGTAGTCTTCATCTTTGTTCCCTGTATTTTTATGTATGTGAGAACTTCTACTTTACAAATGGATAAATCATTGACTTTATTTTATACTGTTATCACCCCAATGCTGAGCCCCCTCATTTATACTCTGAGAAATGCAGGAATGAAAAAATGTCATGAAGAAACTTTGGAAAAGAAAAAGGAAAGGAAATGGAAAAAAAAGTCATAAAATGATGGCTGCTAAGAAAAAGGAGTTCATTTTCTCTAGGGACTGTTAACCTAATCTCAAGTAGTCACCTCTAGATAACATATACACAAGCAACACTCAATGAACTCAACAAGTTGTATTTATAGATAAATAAATATGCAAATATACATCTGAAACAATAATAACTAAATAAGAGTCCACGAATTTTTGGAGACAATAGGGTGACATTGATGGAGTTTGATGGAGGAAAGGTGGGAATTATGTAAATATAATACTCTTGAATGAAATTCTCAAAAAGTATAAATAATAAAATTTCAAAAGAAGTAAACATAAATGTTAAAAAAGATTAAGAGGTTACACCTATATACATACAATGTAGAAATCTAGAGGAAATCCAGAAGATCATTTTACAACACAAATGTTCTCCTTAATGATAACAACTATTCACAGAAGAAACAATTATTAAGTGAATTATTCCCATTAACAACATGAATTTTTAAGATTTTCTGAATTTATAGAAAAATGCACATTAAGTTTTGGTAACAAAATAGTTTATGGAAACTGAAGATTTGTGTGGCATAATTAATACTGTAAATTTATTTTAATTAATGGAACTATCTTTTGTATTTCTTAAATTTAGCTGATTTTGAGCACTGAGAAAACTTATTACCGATTTTGAGGAATAAAGTGTTATGTAGCAACTCTGCTCATTCTTTACCTTACACAGTATTAATAGCATATTAGTAAAGTATAAATTTTAGTTTTGTATGTAAAAGGTACTTTATTTATATAATTAAGCTGAAATTTCTTAGAATATTAGTATTAAATAGAAATACTACTGAAGATTTAATATTAATGATAAAGGGTATATACAAACGTTTATGCAGAAAACACCAACAAATAAATAAGATACATAGAAAAATAACCAAATTTGATTTTCACAATTGAAAAATCGTATAAGTTCATGTAGTGGCTACTATGTTTGCTGCTATTATTGCATAGAAAGAAAAAAAAACATAATGTTCTTAGCTTAGAATGCCTAACACCATACTATTTTACAATGTCTGTCTCTTTAAGAGATCATGGCACTTTGTAAGAGAATAGCTCCTATGTTATATTATATGTGTAAAATATCATAACCCATAGTCCTGGAGTTACAGTAATGCAGTACAGAGTTTAACAGTAGATGTTTAGAAAATACCATAGTCTCCCACTATTAGTGTGTGGGGTTTCATGTGTCATTTAAGCTTTAGTAATACTTTCTATACAAATGTGGGTGCCCTTGGATTTAGAACATATATGTTCAAAGTTGAGACTTTATCTTAATGTATTTTTCCTGTGACAAATATGAAATGTCCTTCTTCATCTCCTTTTATTAATTTTAGTTTGAAATCTAATTCATTAGATATTGAGATAACTACACCAGTTTGTTCCTTAGGTTCATTTGATTGGAAAAATTTTTTCTGAACCCTTTGCTCTGAGGTAATGTCTGTTTTTGAAGTTGAGATGTGTTTCTTATATGAAGCAGAAGGATGGATGCTCCTTTTTATCTTCATCATGTATATGTGTTTTCCTTACTCTTGTCTTTCATTTTTTTGTAAGTTTAAGTATTAGATCTGGTATATAAAACATTGTACAAACATTCAAGCTCGTTTACAGAGTCCTGGTCTTTGCAGAAAATGATTTCTTTATTGTCTTTTAGAACAACAGCCTCACAGCTCTTTGTTTTTTTTTGTTTTGTAATAACTTTGATTACATATCACCAATTCTCCTTGCTGTTCTACTTTTGATATTTGGTAGTGAGAAATGTTTCTTTTTATTTCATAGGTGACAAACACAAAGTCTACTCCTGTTATTCTAGAGTGTTGCCAGATCTGGGTTATAGAGAATCATCACGAATCTGTCATATTTGAAGGCAACATATTATGCTACTATTCTCCATATATTTTTCTTAATGAAGCAAATACACTCAATGTTTGACTTGTAGGCACCATATGATTTACAAACATTCTTACTTCACTCAGATAAAAAGAGCATTAGCTTTCCTTGATTTCAGCTTGGAGTGCTTAGACAATTGCATCCATTAAACATCTTCATCCAGTGATCATTTCAAACAATCAGTTTTCTATTTGCCAAAAAAATGAGATGAATCCATCAACTCCAAATGTTATTTTTTAATTCCTCTAACTGCATTTCTTCTGGCCCATATATTATCTCATCATTCTATAATGATGCAATGATCATGATGATTTTATACCTTGATAATTTTTACAAAACTAATTATGTGTTTTATACATTTTACCATTTACTCAATTGACAGACAACATTGTTGAGTGATTATTTTAGAAAAAAACATATAATATTTTGGATAGGTGGTATTATCTCATTTGTTTGGTAAGTTGAAAACAGACAACTTGTAATGAAGCTTGCTTTTGTGGGTACTTATAACATCAAAAATCCAGTGTCTATCTAAGCTAAGTAACCATGTAACTTTTCACTGGTGCTGAAAGAGAGCCAAGGCAAAACAACAGCAGTGGAAGCCTTTCAGGCACTGTTCATGCACTGAAAAAATAATTGTGTTTTCCCTATATTCACTTTGCTGTTCAATTCATAAATCAATTCATAGCTTACTGAAATGAAATGAAGTAATTGAAACCATGAATATCCTTACAAGTTCCTCTGACACTGATTCAGATCTTAATTACACCCTGCAGTTTAACAGTGACAAACTTAGACTGCCAGACTTCTGAAGAGCTACCTTATCATTGCAGAAGTCTGAAGTTCTGTGTTTTCTGGTTTTGTACACAGAGCTCCTTGGTTGGAATGAGTTTTGCAGAGGAATGCCACACTGTATTTGAATTTTAGATGGGAAGAATGGGCATTCTCTTTCCTTCAGAATGATCTAAATATTATTGGCCATACTAAATATTTGATAATTTGCAACTCATGTTTTATAAATCATTGCAGAACAGAATATTTCTTTTCAAATTATAGGTTACTAGTAAATCAGGCCCTATCTCTTGGCAGAGTCCCTTTCCTCTAGGGACTTGACTAGGGAAGAAACCTCTTTGGAAGAGATTGCTGAATTTGAACTTGCTCCAAATATTCCAACACATAGCTCTATTGTGACCTGGTAGTCTAATAACTTTAAAATTGTGATGATATAAAAGCCATAGGTAGTATCTGCTCATATAAATGGAGAAATTTTTCTTCAGGTAGAAAGAATGGCTCAAGTGCATTGTGAGAACCCCATTCCATCTAAGCTAGAGATTGCTATAGTTGGACTCCAGTCCATGGACTAGCATGCTTTCTTGTTATAGCAATGACTGCTGCCAGAAGTTTGTGTAAGATTTAAATTTCCTGGTGAAACTGTGGAGATGTACACGTAGGTTTTTTAATTTGGAAGGAAGAAGTATTTCCAGGAACATAACACTTGAGAAAAAATTAGAATTCTGCTTATACTTGTGGGAAAATTTCCAACATATTCTTAGCTAAGAAGTTAAATTGAAACTTGGTTTGGTAAACAGAGGCTCTAAAATTTTGGCAATTAAATGTAAATACATCAATGGTAAGTCTTCACAGCAGAGTCTTTTTTGTTGTTTCTCAAGAAATAATTAAGGGAAATTTGTGGTTTTTTAATGCTGATAATTTTTTGTTTATTCATTTGAACTACCAAATAATTGTACAGGTAAGGTTGATTTTGATTAACAGACTGAGTTTTACACAACAATAAAATATATATCTTTATTTCTCCATGAAATTATGTTTCCTATCTGGTAAGAAATTTTATTTATGGCTATATAGTACTCGTTGATTTTAAGTGATTTAACATTATAGGTATTAACTTTGTACTTTTATACCTTTCTAGAAGAATGACTTTATGAGAAGTGGGTATAAAAATATTAAAGCAGTTAGCAATTGTAATTATTTCTAGAAACACAAATAAATTATTCAAGTATTTTATTATCACATCATAGCTACAAGAGAGATCTAACTACCTGAGTGAAAGAAGCATTAATTTTATTGGCCCAGGACAAGACCCAAAATAAACATTTACAAAACAACTAGGAATGGTGGCTAGATGCAAATTCCTGTGATATCTTAAAATACAACTAATAGCTAAAAGACCATATATTCTCCCGGGGGCAACTGAACTAAATAACCAATCTATAAAAACACAGGAATTAATTAGAATTATATTGTAGTTGACATGTACTTATTTTCTGTATTGACAACAACAATGGATATATATCAAAATATAACAAATACAACTATCAGTTTAGTATCTTACATTTTCTTTATGACATACTGTATTTTGCACAATATATTTACATGGAATTTGATTTAAATATATGAATTAGAAAAAGTTATAGCTTAATAATCATGCTACAATGTAAAAGATTCATTGTTTACCATGACCATGAAGGTTTTGTGAGGTTTCATAAATGACCTGAACAAACAAGTTAGTATGTACTCAGAACCAAACTCATGCTCAAAATATTACCTAACTGCTATTAACTAGACAGATACTTAAAATTATTATCATAAAATAATAGTGTGGCATTTTGTGATTATATATTTCATTTTGAGAAAAACATTCTTTTTTCTTTTATATTTGATATAATTTATTACAACATTTCTGCCTTTTCTTTTCTCTCCCTAAACCTTCCCAATACCCCTCCTTGTTCTTTGAGAAAAACATATTCTTAATAGCCTGTGTTAATGTCTCAAAAACTTATTAAAGCTTTATTTTGGAATCATTTTGAGACTATTATTCATTATTTGTGGCAAAAATTTTGACAATTGACACAATAAATTGTAGTTCAAATACTAATATTTGCTGTGCTGTGTAAATAACTATACAGTTAAATGGTAATCATGAATCTCCGTCTTACCCATGCTAGAACTGAGTTTGAGAAGAAATAAACACACATAAATAGATTATAACACAAGAGGGACTGGAAATCATCACTTTACAGCTTTATGTCCTGCAATGGGTGTATCCTCATCACTCTGTTTCTTCAAGGATGGATCTGCAGAATGAGATGAAGCAGTAATATGAATGAGACTTGTAAAAGGTACATCACAGTTACCATGTAGTGACATCACTGTGGTTGTCCTTTTTTTGTTCCCTGCATTTTCATTTATGTTAGACCAGTGTCTAACTTTCCTATTGATAAATCAATAAGTGTGGTTTTCACAATTATTACTCCCATGTTAAATCCTTTAATATACACCCTGAGAAATTCAGAGATGAAAAATGCTATGCAAAAACTCTGGTATAAAAAATTAACTATAGGTAGAAAAAGAGTGCATTCCCCACATTGAGCACTTCTGTTACTATTCTTAAGTAATAAACAGGCAGTAGACTTTAACAAATGTTTTTGTTGTCTAAGTTCTCTCTACTTAGCAGTATTTTTGTCCAGTACTTAAAAAAATAACAAACTATTTTTTTTTATTTTAGAATGACTCTTACAGAAAATCGTGGAAGATTAGGAAAATAGATGTGCTTATATAAGTAAAAATATAAAAGATTTTGTCCTTGAAAATATTTTAATTTTATTCCATATATATCAAATTTAAACTCACAAGAAAGTGTTTTTCTACTTTAAGTTTAAAAAAAATACAAGTATCAACAGGGATACCAACAAACAACAAATTGGATGTGGAAAAGCCCATAAGGCCTCAACCCTACACAAAGACCTACAGGCAGCTGAGTAAAGCTTAGAGTCAGAAAGGTGGTGCTCACAGGAAAGCACACCTCAATTGGTTGTCCATGGCCAAATGGACAGCCCTGGAACATACAGGCAAGAAACATCATGGGGACTGAGGAGGTTCTATTTAGGAATGTAGATGTATATACAAATACACACATATAAACATGTTGAGAATTAATGAAAAAAGAAACCATCCTTGAAGAAGGGATGAATATATGGGTGAGTTTGGAAGGAGGAAATGGAAGAGAATAATGAAATGAAATTACAATCTCAAAATAAAAACAAAAATAATTCTAAAAATGAAAAACCAGTATCATTCATTTTAATAGGAAAAAATGCACCAAAAATTCACATTAAATTTTCTAAGTGGGTAGGAAGTGGAATAAATTTGGAGAGAGAAATGAATATGATCAAAACATACATTATAAAAAATTAAAAAATAAATTTAAAGATAGTGAGTTTAGAAGAGGTCAGGCATGTTTATGGTGCTAGAAAGAATCTCTAAATTAAAGTGTTCAGCCTTAAGCACATACCTATGAAGAACACTAATTGTACTCAGTAGGTGTGTGTGTGTGTTTGTGTGTATGTGTGTGTGTATATATATATATATATCACTAAAAATTAAATAGATATCATAGACTTGAATGAGACAAGAAAAGTGTTTGAGGAAGTAGTTGGAATGAGAAGATAGTGTCCATATATGAATTTTTCAAATACAATATAGTTTTTCAAAAGAGTAATTTAAAAACAAATGCTTATGCTATGTGATTAAATTCCAGAAATGCATTTTTTATCTTAAGATTTCTCCATTTTGGTCACTATCTCTGCATTTTCAGATGATAACTTTTAGATAACACACACAGCATTGTATCTTACCACAAACATGTGTAGTTTAAGGTGTCTTGGTCTTGGACTCAAAGCTAACATGTGTTAGGCTTAGGCAAGAGAGAAGTTCTGAAATCCTTAGACACTAGTCATATGTTAAAAATAATTGCTTTCTCTTGATAACAATTATTCAGTTAACACTGGACTGAAATTAAGAGAAAAAAGTTACAATTCTTCCAGACATAGAATCAAGACTTAATCACACACACAACAACAACAACAACAAAAAACTCTCTTCAAATAGAATTGAAGAACTATATGATTCCTTGTCTATGAGAATTAAAATGGCAATTAGGGAAATAAAACCAACTTACAAGTTCTCTGTCTCTGTGGCTCAGAGTTCCTTTGATTATAATTGATTTGGGGGGCTCGGGAAATGCTTCAGGGGTAAGAAGAGGATATGGAGGGACTGGGAGGTGAGTAGGATTCGGGTGCATAGTGTGAAATACCCAAAGAATCAATATAGAATTATGTCTTCAAAATAGTTTTTTAAAAAGTTAATTGTGAATAAATAAATGAAATCAAGAAACAACAAGCCCTTAAAACAATGAAATGCATAGTCAGATGGTCTCTGCCCCTCATGATTTTTGGTCAAGTCCCTCACACCGACTTATTATGGTCAGGCTGAAAAGGTCAGCTTGATACCAGCAAGTTGTTTAGAATAGCCATAGAGGCCCTGCCCTGCTTGTTTGCACAGAAAGCAGTGAGAATAAAAACAATGGAAGAATTGGTGAAGGGGCTGCAATGGAACTGTTTGACACACTGCACTTTTTGTCTTATGATGGAAATCTGAGGGACAGTGTTCTAGCACTGAGTTCCTCAGACACAAAGGCAAGACTAATTCCTTAGCAGAGTAACTGTGCTCATACATAACACATAAGAGGGCGCTGCTTCCTTTGGTGTCCACTCTGAAGAGGCCCCACACGGTGAGGGAGACAAAGTAAAGGCAAATGTAAGGTCCCAACTGTGTCCTTATTTAAGATATCGATATTCTGTTCACCGTGGATTTTTTTTCATAAATTTTGATTTTTACAAAATAAGAGAAAGAAGTCTGTTTCACAAAGGAAGGCATGCTGTTCCAGTGTGGTTGATCAATGGAAGTGGAATGCTTCTTCAACAAAGACGGCATGAAATTCTCTGTGATATATTGAAATACAACTTAAGCCAGAAACAACATTTATTTCCACTGGGATTAATATAAATTAGACAAATGAAGCTATAAACAAAATGAAAAAGTTACAAATTATACAAAGAGTTTTCATATTTTAAGTAATAAAATACAAGTTGAATACTCAAATTTTGCTGAGCTATATACATAATTCTCATAACCCTCATAACCTGGGTCCTTATCAAAACCTGAACAGATAAGAATACACATTGCTGAACTCTGTTATAAAACAAGGAGAGCGGGCAGAAGCTATCTTCTAGCTTTATGCTTTTCAATTTTATGCCTTCATTAGCTGCAAGGGCAGATACCCTGAATAAAATTCACAAACACTTCCTCAGTCATGTTCATTGCTGCTTTCTTTACAATAGTAGAATATAGAAATAAAAAAAAATGTCTTGCAACTGATTAATAGAGAAGAAATTTGTGGTACATATACACTTTGGAATACTATTATTGTAAATAATGAATTCATGATCTTTATAGATAATATAACTGAACAAGAAAATATTATACTTGGTGGGATGACCCAGACCCAGAAAGACAAATGTCACATGCTATCTTTTAACTGAAGCTCTTAGAAATAAATCTTCATTTGCAAGTACTACAGATCCTGGACTAATTTCAGAAATCATGAATATAAAAGAGGCCACTGTCATGATGGGAGTTGTAACAGAGAACAGAATAGCAGCATATAAAATATCCATTCAGAAAAATTGGAAAAGTGGAGCTTCTAGGGGAAAGGGAGTGAATGGAGATACATATATACAAAGGAAGAAGAAAAGTCAAATTACAGTAATTATGTCTGAAAAAGTTGTAAGGAAGCATACTATTAACTATTTACCCAATGATAAATCCTATACTACATGTACTTCTACGTATAAATATACATATGTGTAGTTTTGTGTGCTTGTTGCTGCTGCCTGATGTTCAGTCCCCATTTCCCAGGAGGCACAGGCTGAGAAGACACATAGGTAATGGCACAGACTCCTTGAGGCTTCAATACAGAAGCTCTTTACTGTAAACAGGTTGGGGGTGTCTATGGGGTTAGGGAAATTCAGCTGCCACCGGAACGTTTCTGGTTGGTTCTTTTGAAACTGGTAGTCACTGACAGCACGTTGTGATTGACTAGTAGTATGTGCCATTTGTTACTGAGCTTTTGATTCACTGACAGGTTTTCTTGGCCAATTTTGCTTACTCATTGTGAGTTTACATGTACTTGCTTGTGCTTGAGCTATTGCCTTGCCTCACATAAATAGTTTAAATAAAATTTTCTCATTTGATCTAATGGTACCCTCTCCAAATATCAAAGACCCCCCCTACTAAATCAACCCCTGTTTTGAGTTGTGGGTCGGGGTTCTTTAAGAGACTCCCCAGAACATGAAGGCTATTGCTATTTTCCTTAGTTGTCCTTAGAGGTGGAAACTAAGTACATATTGCTGAAGACACTAGTGAAATTACCAGACACTAGTACGGATCACAAGACACACAATGGAACCTACTTAAAGAGTTTATTTAGAGAGAGAGACATGTGTGCATGTCTGAGAAAGCTGGTGCAGAAAGAGAGTATGGAGTAGGTGTGTCCATCTTTTAAAAGCTGCCTAGCGCATGTACACGGGGGCTTACATATCTGGGTCGTGCATAGATTACATGACCATACTAAACATAAATCATGTAGGACCTGGGGTTCCTGAGTGGCTTTGTAAGTTGTCTGAATACTTGATGGCACATGTGTGGCCCTGGAACCCGGAAGTGCCATGCCCCTGAGGTGGCTATACGTTTTGCCAAAGTGATAGAAATGATAACATTTTACCCTTTAATTTATTACAAAAATTAATGGGGGCTTAAGGGTAGCCAGCGGGTGGGAATGTGGCGTGGGGTTTCACAAGACTACTTACTGCTGTCTTGTGGGCGCTGGAGAGTTGGGGTGCTTGGCCACTTCTTGAGGTAGCTGGATGCTTTAGTGTTTTCTGGACTTTGTGGAACTTTCCAGCTGGCAAGTTGGACCTGACAAGATGCTGGCAAGGTAGAAAATTATGTTTAGAAAAAATTTTATCCTGGTGATTGAGTAAGGATGGTCCCAAGATGAAAAAATGTAAAAGAGCTCTCTAAGGTTCCTGAAATGGAAGAGGGACTTTCCTAGGTGTCCCAAGACCAGTGAAGAATTAAGTGATACTTATCGTAGGCGAGTCTGGTCTGTTCAGGAGCGTCCAAGTTGATTCTCTGGAGCTTGAGAATGTTTAAACTTATAAAAAGAGATAAATTTTAGACACATTTAAAGCTCATGATATCCATGATAGTATAGTGTTGGAATAGCTTATCAGGATTTATTGGTTAGTCTTAAGATTATGGACAGTAATATAGTAAGAGAGAAGGGGGGAAGAAAAAGGAATTATTAATTAGACCTTCTAGTGTTTTCCCTGAAACAAACCTTAAGGCACTAGTTTCCTTTTATCAACATTGTGATACCTTAACATCCAGGGGACATTATTGCAGTCAATGAGAAACCTGTTATATTAAAATCTATTTTATATGTCTGTCTTTGAGTCAGAGGTATAAATATTCCCAGACTGCTATTGTTTTTTACTGTTTGGGCGTGTGCCAGTCTTTGAGCCTCCTGCTCTGTGTTTAATGATGGTCCCTGTAACAACAGCTGAGGAGTTAACTTGAAATTGGAGATACTGAGAAATTGGTAAAACAGACAGGAGAAAGAGGATAAAGGGTAAATCGGAAAGGAGAACATGTCGAGTCCTTGGTACAGAAGACTTAAGTATGGTGGTGAGACCTTATTCTTCTGAACTGGAAAGAAAGTAGCTGATCCCGGTGTCCTCTGTAACATAAGGGAACAGGCCTCTGATTGAGTTACCATATATGAGGAGAGGGTGTCCCGAGTTGGATAGTAAAAGGTTTGAGATGAGATAGGATTTTCCGATGAGTTAGGCCCTCAAACTGGGCAGCTTTGGGAGTTATAAGAATTACCTTAAAGGAGCCCTGCCATTTAAGGCAAAGGGATAAGGGGCATTGGTCTGGAGGAGAGAAAAGGACCTGATCCCTGATGTTTATTGGAGATGGGCAGGGGTTAGTGCATGGTTGGGGTGAGTAGTTGGTAAAGTCCCATAATAGGGAGTGGGGGTGGTGTAACAATGGGATGAGTACGTAATCAGGGAGCAGTGAGGTTTCAGGTGAGAGGCCAGAAATCAGAACTGGCCACCCATATATGAGATAAAGAGTGAGATGGAAAGGCATCTTTTGGGGAGAGTCTGGAGCCTGAAAAGTGCCAGAGGCAAAAGCTTTACCCAGTCAAGGTGAAGCTCCTGTTACTTCTTAACAAAGGTATTTTTTTTTTAGTAAATTTTATTAAATTATAAAAGTTTCCATTTCCGCCCCCCCCTCCCAACACCCTCCCACTCCCCCCACTCCCCCCCTCCTTCCCCTCCGTCCCCCAGGGCAGTCAGGGTTTCCTGCCCTGTGGGAAGCTCCAGCTCCCTCCCCCTCCCTCCAGGTCCAGGAAGGCGAGCGTCCAAACAGACTGGATCCCCAAAATCCAGCATATGCAGAGGAAACAGGTCCCAGTGTCATAGTCAATGGCTTTTCAGAAAGACCCCGGGCCAGCCACAGTCAGAGAATCCGGCCAAATTCCGAGAATCTGGCTAGATCACGTCCTCGTTCAGTCCCAGTCCGGCTGGCCCTGGTAAACTCTCATCAGATCCGTTCCCTTGTATCAGTGGGTGATAGCATCCCTCGCAGTACTGATTTCGTTTTTCATGTTCCTCCTCCTTCCGCTCCCCCTCCGGACCTCGGGGGGCTCAATCCGGTGCTCCAATGTGGGCCTCCGACTGCATAGCCGTCCTTCGCCAGAGGAAGGATCTATGGTGATAAGCAAAATATACATCAGTATGGTCATGGGCCACGGCCGATTCAGGCACCCTCTCCTCTGTCCAGAGAGCAATCAGGGGGATTTCTCCTTGGACCTGGGATCCCATATATAATCAAGTCTCTTGTAAACCCTAAAATGGCTCCCTTAGTTGAAATATATTGTTCCCTGATCCCATATTCATCCTACCTCCCCCCCCCCCCCCATCCCCGGCCACCAAGCTTTCCCCGTTCCTCCCCTACTCCCTTTTCTCTAGTCCTCTCCCCCTCTATCGACCCTCCCACCCCCCCATGCACCCGAGGTTACCTGGGACTCATGTATATTTCCTACCTCCTGGTGGATAGCTAAATAATCTTCATCAGGTTCATCTTATTTAGCTTCTCTAGGATCACGAATAATAGGCTCAAAGACCTTTAATTATGGTTAGAATCCACTTATGAGTGAATACATACCGTGTTCCTCTTTTTGGGTCTGGCTTACCTCACTCAGTAAAGCGTTTTCTATTTCCATCCATTTGCATGCAAAATTCAAGATGTCATTGTTTTTTACCGCCGAGTAAAACTCTAATGTATATATGTTCCACACCTTTTTTAACCATTCTTCTATTGAGGGGCACCTAGGTTGTTTCCATGATCTGGCTATTACAAATAGTGCAGCTATGAACATAGTTGAACAAATGCTTTTGTAGTATGTTAGGGAATCTTTAGGGTATATTCCCAAGAGTGGTATTGCTGGGTCCTGAGGGAGGTTGACTCCCAGTTTCCTGAGAAACCGCCACACTGATTTCCACAGTGGCTGCACGAGTTTGCATTCCCACCAACAATGGATGAGTGTTCCCCTCACCCCACATCCTCTCCAGCATAGGCTATCGTTGGTGTTTTTGACTTTAGCTATTCTGACAGGTGTAAGATGGTATCTCAAAGTGGTTTTGATTTGCATTTCCCTGATCGCTAGGGAGGTTGAGCATGACCTTAAGTGTCTTCTGGCCATTCGAAGTTCATCTGTTGTGAATTCTCTGTTAAGTTCAGTACCCCATTTTATAATTTGGTTAATTAGAGTTTTAGTGCCTAGTTTCTTGAGTTCTTTGTATATTTTGGAGATCAGACCTTTGTCTGATGAGGGGTTGGTGAAGATCTTCTCCCAGTCAGAAGGCAGCCTTTTTGTCCTACTGACAGTGTCCTTTGCTTTACAGAAGCTTCCCAGTTTCAGTAGATCCCATTTATTCATTGTTTCTCTTATTGTCTGTGCTGCTGGGGTCCTACTTAGGAAGAGGCCTCCTGTGCCTAAATCTTGTAGACTACTTCCCACTTTCTCTTCTATCAGGTTCAAAGTGGACGGATTAATGTTGATGTCTTTAATCCATTTGGACTTGATTTTTGTGCATGGTGATAGATATGGATCTACTTTCATTTTTTTACAGGTTGACATCCAGTTATGCCAGCACCATTTGTTAAAGATGCTTTCCTTCTTCCATTGTATACCTTTAGCTCCCTTGTCGAAAATTAGGTGTTCATAAGTTTGTGGGTTAATATTTGGGTCTTCTATTCGATTCCATAAGTCGACTTCTCTGTTCTTATGCCAATACCAAGCTGTTTTCAATACTGTAGCTCTATAATAGAGTTTGAAGTCAGGGATGGTAATGCCTCCAGAAGTTCTTTTATTGTATAAGATTGTTTTGGCTATCCTGGGTTTTTTGTTTTGCCATATAAACTTGATTATTGTTCTCTCAAGGTCTGTGAAGAAGTTTGATGGGATTTTGATGGGGATTGCATTGAATCTATAGATTGCTTTTGGTAGAATTGCCATTTTTACTATGTTGATTCTCCCAATCCAAGAGCAGGGGAGGTCTTTCCATTTTCTGGTATCCTCCTCAATTTCTTTCTTCAAAGACTTAAAGTTTTTGTCAAATAGGTCTTTCACTTCCTTGGTTAGAGTAACCCCAAGATATTTTATGCTATTTGTGGCTATCATGAAGGGTGATGCTTCTCTGATTTCCCTCTCTGCTTCTTTATCCTTTGTGTATAGGAGGGCCACTGATTTTTTGGAGTTGATCTTGTATCCTGCCACGTTACTAAAGGTGTTTATCAGCTGTAGGAGTTCTTTGGTAGAGTTTTTGTGGTCGCTTATGTACACTATCATATCGTCAGCAAATAACGAAAGTTTAACTTCATCCTTTCCAATTCGAATCCCCTTGATCCCCTTATGTTGTCTTATTGCTATTGCTAGAACTTCAAGCACTATATTGAAGAGGTATGGAGAGAGTGGACAGCCTTGTCGTGTTCCTGATTTTAGTGGAAAGGCTTTGAGTTTCTCTCCATTCAGTTTGATGTTAGCTGTCGGCTTAGTTTGTTCTACCTTCCCTGAGGACTGAGGGTGTTATGGGATATAAAATGACAGAGAAAGTTAAGAACCTTAGATAAAGTTTAAGAGATCTGAGAGGTAAACTCTGGGCTATTATCCAACTGAAGAGACGTTGGGATTTCAAACTGGGGAATAATTTCCGAGTGAAGGACATCAGAAACTGTCTGAACCCTTTTGTTAGTGGTGGTAAATGCTTCAATCCACCTAGACATGGTATCTACCAAAATTAGGAGCTATTTAATCTATTGAACTGAGGGCATATGAGTAAAATCAAGCTGCCAGTCAATTTTTGGAAGAAAGCCCCTGCCCTGGTGTGTGGGAAAAGGGAAGCTATGATATTTGGACTTGGGGTCTGACATTTGACATATTTTATAAGAGGTTGTGATAGTTTTTAAGAACTTTAAGTCCTCAGGGGTGGGTTGGAGGTGATCCTTGACAAAATGAGACAGAGGAGCCTGGATATTAGGATGAGAGAGCTGAAGTAGGTACGATAGAAATTTCTGAGTGTCCTGAGTGTCTGCAAGACTGTGGGTTGTACTGTATGAAACCCTTGAGGTGATTGAGGTATGTCTGGGTCCTGGAATGCTGCTACTTTGGCTGCTTGGTCTACTCACTTATTTCCCTTAGAAATGATGAAGCTGTTGGTCTGATGAGACTGACAGTGAACAGTTCCTATAGCTTTTTGGAGATGGGAGCAATTAATAAGTTCATAATGTGGCCTGAGTTAGTTTTGGACCCTTCTTTTGTTGTAAGGAGCTGCACACTTTCCAGATAGCTGTGTAGGACAGGCGTATGGTCTGAATCTCTGTAAACATTTAAGCTTTGTTCTGTGCCAACTGGAAGGCATGGACGAGGGCTACTAATTCAGCCTGCTGGCTAGTTGTATGGGTGGAGAATACGTGTGCCTCCACCATCCCAGTATCTGACCCTATGCATAGCTTGCTCTATGGGTCCCCTCATATTAAAAGGAGCTGCCATCTATGTAACAGATTTAAGTGACCTGGGACAATGTGCCCTCCTGTGTGTGTGAAGGGTGAGGCAGTAGTTTCTCAAAGATTTCCATGCAGGAATAAGATGGGGAATAGTCAGTAATAGATTGAGGGAGGAGATTTAAGATATTAAGGGGTGAGCAAGATTGGAAAGTGAGTGTGGCATCTTCTACTAGTGCCATCTGGAGGGAAATAACTGAGAAAGGAGGTAAGGTTTGTAAGCCTTTATAAGTTAGATGGGACAGGTTGTGGTGGGAGAAGACAACGGTAGGTAATCCAAAGGTCAGTTTCTATGACTCAGGAATAGGGAGCTCAGCTGCTGCTAAAGTGCATATGTGGGGTGCCCAGCACTGGGTGGTAAGGTCTATCTTCTTTGACAGATATGGTACAGGTGCAAAAGAAGTTCCCAGCTGATGGCTTAGGACCCCAAGGGAGTATCTCTCCTTTTCTGTTACATAGAGGGAGAAAGGACAAGTTAGGTCTGGGAGATGGAGAGCTGGAGCCTGGATAAGAGCCTGTTAGGGTCTCTGAAAGAGCTTAGTAATGGAATGGGGGAGAGCATCGTGTAGAGAACCATGAGCAACCTTGTATAAGGGGTGGGAAAGGAGAGAAAAAGAGGGGATCAAGGAATGCAAGAAGCCAGCTATTTCTAGGAATGATCAAATCTCCTCTTTTGTAGAAGGGACTGAAAGAGATTTGATTATTCTTTATTCTTTGGTGTTTGTATAATAGTTAATCTCAAGTAAATGATTTGAGAGGTAGACAGTTGGACCTTGGAAAGTGAGGCTCTATAGCCCTTTTTGGACAAGAAATTTCAAAGAGTGACAGTATTAGTTTGACTGATCTCTAGGGAGACTGCAAATTAAAATATCATCTACATGCTGTATAAATTTAGACTTGGGAAGAGACAACAAGAAACTAATGTACATTTTGCATACTTATTAGTTTTATCCATAGTGAAATGATTTCTGTTAACTTCAAGTAGAATTTACTAACTAGAATTATTTTTAACTTCTACAATAAACTCTATTCTTTGCTTACTTATTTTCAACAAACACATATGAAGATGTAAATATATTCACAAATGTGTTTCTTGACTGATGCATGTCAGTAATTTGTGTTAGGAGAATTCAACTGTTCTTTTCATCTATGTGCACTGGTAGAAATGAATAAAAAATCTTTCCATGGGTAAGGCATTTTATTAGATTACTTAATAACTAAGCTTGATAATTAACAATTACCAAAGGAAACATTGTCACACTTTCAAGTCCGATATTTCATCATAATCTAAGCATCATAACTAAGCACATATTTTGTATTTTATACATGGACATGTATTCTTCCCCACATGTAGCTGTTTAGTTTTCAGTGTAGAGAGAGCTCTGTATTTTCAGTATTGACTATTTAATTTCTGCCTCATTCTGACTGATCTCCAACTATCACTCTGAAAAATATTGGGTTTTTTTGTATTCTCAATGAAATTAAAGCACTGAAAGAAATTTTGAAACTGACTTTAATAAAATATTGGTTTCTGCAAAACTGTAAACTGGTCTGAAGCAAATGTTTATTATCATTGCCAAATTACACACTCTCTACTGATAAATCATTTTTTCCATGGAGACCATGCAAAGCCAGAGGTTTGTACCTGAATTTGTCTTTCTGGGTCTTTCACAGAATCCAAATATTCAAAAACTGATATTTATCATATACTTATTTGTTCACATTGCAACTATTGGGAACATAATGATTGTGGTGACCATTGTCTGCAGCCCTGCACTGCTGGGCTCCTCCATGTATTTCTTTCTGGCTTTCCTGTCTTTGGTGGATACAAGCTTCTTCTCTGCCATTTCACTCTCTATGAGAGAAAAATCATCTCCTTTGAAGGATGCATGGAGCAACTTTTTGCTGAACATTTCTTTGGTGGGACTTAGATGTTGTTCTCACAGCCATGGTCTATGGCCACTTACATGTCTAATTGTAAGCCTTTACACTACTCTTCTGGAGGTTCTGTGGCTCTCTGGTTGGAGTGACCTGGGCAGGAGGTTTCTTACATTCTACTGTACAAACTATCTTCACTTTGCTGCTGCCCTTCTGTGGACCCAATGTCATTGATCACTTCATGAGTAATTTATTTCCATTACTGGAGCTTCCCTGCACTGACATTCACATCTTTGGTCTTTTGGTGGTTGCCAATAGTGGGTTTATCTGCATCCTAGTCTTCTTCTTGTTGCTTATCCCTTATGGTTTTATCTTTTATCTCTCTGAGATTCCACAGTTCTGAATGGCAATAGAAAATACTGTAAACTTGTGGGTGATATATTGCTGTAGTGGTATTGTTTTTTGTCACATGCATATTTTTTAATATCCAAGGCCTCACACTGCCTCTTCCTTTGACAAAAGAGTAGCATATTTTACACTATGCTATCCCCTTTGATTAATGCTCTGATTTATACTTTTAGGAATAAGTACATGAAAAATACCATGTGGGAAGTGTGGAAGAGATTGGGAGTGGTTTCTGATGAAAAGTAAAAAATGTTACATTTAATCAAAATTAACATAAAGAATAAAAATTATTTCAAATAAAAACTAGCTTTTATTGTAATGAGCTAAGGTTGTTCTCCAGAAATGGAATGATGTAGGTAGGCCTTCTGTTTATGTGTTATTTTCATTGGTTAATAAACAGACTGCCTTGGCCCTTTGATAAGACAGAAAATTAGGTAGGCGGAGTAAACAGAGCAGAATGCTGGGAAGAGGGTAATGAGGCAGATGCCATGGAGCCAGCCACCAGGTCAGACATGCTGAATCTTTTCCAGTAAGACACCACCTCGTGGTGCTACACAGATTACTAAATATTGCTTAAAGCAAGATGTGAGAGTTAGCCAGTAACTAACTCTCTAGAGATAATGGGCCAGGCAGTGTTTAAATGAATACAATTTGTGTGTTGTTATTTCCAGGGCTAAGCTAGCCATGCAGGAGCTGGGTAGGACTAAAGGCAGGCCTGCCTGCAGCTCCACACTGTGGGGTACTGGGTGGGACAGAAACCCCAACAAGCCGGCCCTCATGTTATAATGGAATTATTTTGTGTGTTAGAAAATGTTGCTTTTCTTTTTGTATTTGGTATGTCCACTAAGTAGCAAATAACCACTTGCAAATTAAAGAAAATTAAATTTTATACTTATGATATATTAATAAAAAAGAATGTGATCAAAATTACCAGTTACAATATTGACTATCAATGTCAGGCTTTCCAAATTCTGAAAAAAGTTAAAATGTCATAGATGTTTTTATGAAAATTTGTTCAATCTCTATAAAGAGAAAGAAATAAATTTATTATTGTTATCTCAGTAACAGCCTTAATTTAGGAAGGACAGAAGAAGAATCCCTACAGAAGTACTGTTGATCCCTGTTTCTTGTGATTTCACTATTTCCTTGGAACTCTTTGCCATTTACCATAGAATTTGAATTCCTTCTTGGTGTCTTGAGATATAATACTTGGTTTGCACATTCCAACATGAACATATTTTCTTTTTGGATGGAATAACATTTTATTCCAGTTAGCCTTGGACAGGAGATGGAAAGAGACTATAAGTGTTTGTCAATGAGTGTCACCTATGAAAAATAGCCCAGAAGAATTCTAGAGCTGCCATTGAATTAAAACAGTTGTGCTGTCATTAGGTTTCAAATTTGTCTACACCAATATCACTGAAACAGTAAACAGAAGAGGATGAGTTCTGAAAACAAATAAACCATTTTGCTCTTTCCTTAGTCTTTCATATTTTCATAGTTATGGCCAATGACCAATACGTGGTCATTTTCAAGTCTTTGGTTAGTCTTCCATCACATATTCTGATGAGGATATCCTTGTCTTGGGACTTTTTGCATTCTATCCTTATATTCTTATTACTTTGTAGTTATTTTCCTGTGAACCTAATGCTATAAACCTTTGGATGTGACTTGTCCTCACTACTGTACACTATTTCTTCCTAAGGATAGACAAAGTAAAAGACAGAAATTTTATTTATTCTCATTGTTTGTTGAAGTTCATAAATTATTAAGTTTTAAGCCATTACTTGGGTAAATCAAGTCCATTTCAACAGAGTCAGATGTTTATAACCAACCATGGAAATCCTAATGTGCTTTTCCTTCGTAATTTTGGGGTTTGTTAGCTGTACAATCTAAGAGGTCATATATAACATTTTCATATACACACGTATTGTTTTTGATCATATTTCTCTCCTCAATTACTCTGATTCACCCTCACATTTTACCCCCTCATTCTTAGTGGTTTTGTTTTTACTCTCTTGTATTTCATATTCGTCCCTCTCTCTCACATATCAGATAAAACATATAGTAGGTTTTGAGTTGCTAAGTGGCTCATTTTTTTAACACATGGTTCTCTTGTTTTATCCATTAGTTCATCTACTTGTCAAGCTCTTCTAATAATAGATTTTTAAGATTATATTTTGTAATTCGATTATAAAGTTTCTCCCTTAATTTTTCTTTTTCTGTACTCTCACATAAAACCCTACCTGTTCTCTTTCAAATTCATAGCCTTTTGTCTTATTTTGTTTTTTTTTTCATTAGTGAAGATTCTGAAGTCAGAGGGATATCAAGAACGTTCAAACCTGAATTTGTATAAACAAATGAAAATAAATCTACTCAAGAACAAATAAATAGCACTCATATATTGACATTGCTCTTCATATATTTGTCATAAAATATTTTTCTTTAATTTTGACATAGTGTTTTCAAAATGAAACATATGCTTTTTGCAGAAATACAGAAGAATTCATCATAAGAGGACTCTGCTCTTACATATGTTGTGAACATAGCAATATGCTTAAATTCTACAGAGCTGTGATATCCTATTCATTACACAACAGGGTTCTGTCCCCAAACATTATGCTATATTAAAACATTTTCAAACAGAAATCCAAGAACATTTAAAAAGAAAATGGATAATATTTGAGGAGCATAAACAAATTATACTGTTTTAAAGACAAAAGAATAGTACTCATGAAAAAAAGTACAAAACTTTTTGTAGTAGAAGAATTCAGTGTTTGGGAGAAAATTTGAAGGAAACAGTGGGCATAGGCAGGTACTCTTCCCAAGGTCACTGTTCTAGGAGATGGCTCAGGTTCAGAGTTCTTGGTGTGAGGAATTGTCATTTCAGAATACTTGTTGACTCTTTAAATTTTAGAATCTCTCAATAATTTATTTGCTAAGTATTTTAAGGAATTTGAACTCTACAAATGTTTCCTTTTTATCAAGTATGATATTAAGTAAGATGTAAAGTTTTGTACTTTTCAGACAAATTTTTATTTTTAAATACTTTGTAGTAATAGCATCTTACTTTATCTTTAATAACAAGATGTTTTTAATAGCAAGATATTTTTGTACACATAGTTCTAAAAGTAACTATTATAAGTCTTCTATAAGTAAACTGGAGGGACACTTACTGGAAGTTACATTCCTGTAAATAGTGGTAATTTTCTGTTATAAATGCAGATAGGTTCACAGTTTTGCTCTGTAGTATCATCAGAGGCCTATGAGGTAAAAATCCTTCCTTATACAGATCGTCTTTCTAAT
The DNA here is from genome assembly GCF_982192425.1 of Myodes glareolus. Taxonomy (NCBI): domain Eukaryota; kingdom Metazoa; phylum Chordata; class Mammalia; order Rodentia; family Cricetidae; genus Myodes; species Myodes glareolus. The sequence goes on from NC_142027.1 coordinate 140,054,128, forward strand.
GACGTACACTAACATTTGGGACACGATCATGCCAATTTTATTTTCTTTGAAGCAAAACAAATAAAGATTCCTGGAAGTAAGTTTGATTACTAATGCTATCCTCCATTCTAGGTTGTCTTCTGAGTGGAAGTCCAAGGACTCTGAAACACCCTTGACTTTGTGCACTCAGCCTCTCTAGTTCTACATTAATTGTTCACCAAGGGCTCTTACTACACGGTGTTTGCAGCCATTGTTGCTCACAATTTACTCTTTTAAATTATTTCCTAGTTTCTTTTTGCTCAAAATTCTGCGATGCCTCACATGGTTGTGGATACCTTCTACTTCCCTGAAGTACACAGACAGTGCATTCTGATTTTCTCATGTGTCTGCTGAGCAGTTTAGGAATTGAAATAGAGTGTGTCTGAAAGACTATGTGACCAATATTAAGCTTTGTATGTTGCATAATATTGTCACCCACTCATATCTGAAAGTAGCAATATATGTTTCATTTAACAAAGTAAGAATAAATAATACATTTTAGAATTGATGTGAATATTTAATAACTAATAATACAAAATAATTGTTTCTTAGAGGGATTACTTAATAACCAGAAACTTTAAGGGAGTACTAAGTTAGCTTTACTAACATAATATTCTAACAAAATGTTATTTTATTTAATTTCTTTTATTTTTTAAAAATAAAGCAAGCTGTCTTTTTTATTTTATATACCAAACCCAGTTCCATCTTCCTCCCCTTCTCCAATTCCTTCTTCCTGTCCCCATCCATTCCTCAGAGAGGGTAAAGCACATGGTCTTCCCTACTATATCTAGGCTGAACAAGGTATGTATCAAAGAGAATAAGTTCCCTAAAAGCCAGTACAAACAGTAGAGATAAGCTCTGCCACTACAAGTCTAATAACATGTTATTATGCCTATTTGGATAAAATGTTCAATGACAAGAATTCAGAAATTCACACACATTTGTGTTAAATAAGAACATGTGATGTTAAATAAGTACTAAAATGTACTCAATTATTCCAAATTTGTAGTCAAAATAAGAGTCCATAGAAACTCTTGTTATACAGGTTCTTTATCTTTTTACATTCTTCATTCAGAAATATTGATAATCAATTTCTAAAAGTATTAGAAAAAAGAGTCTACATATACAGTATCAATCCATACAATTGAATTGTATGGCTCTTTATCCCAAAATAACCTTGGTTATAAAAAACCATGAATTCAACTGATGTATGTATGTATGTATGTATGCATACAAGTATGTGCATTTTAAAGCATTGCATTTTTGATTTTCATGAGGAGTAATTTAACATTTATTTTTTGCTCACTTACATCTCTCTGAAAGTTTGAGATTCAGTTATATTAAGATTGAACAAATTGAGATAGAATTGCTGCTATTTATAGCTGTTCAGAGCTCATATTACATAAGCAAGATGGCTTTATTGTAAACATTGACACAAAATTTTATTGTTTATATTGCAAATATTATTATGCATGAACACACAAATACAGATTTTTCCTATGATTGTATTTTCACTAGATCCTTTTGTAGATACAGCATCCAAATATCTGCCAGACATAACTCTTGTGATTTATGTATATGGTTGTGGGAAGGAGTATTTGAAAATGAGTGGGGAAATGGGTGAGGAGATCCCAACTCTCCTTTTCCTATGAGCTATTGTGTAATCAAGCATGGAAGAAGAGTTAAAAAGTCTCCATAGTGACAGGGAACTTGGGATCATTTCAAATTTATCACTTACTCTTGCCTACAGGCTCTGACAAACTCTGAGTGAGTTCAAAAAGCTTAAAAGAACTTATTAACATAGTAAAAATGGCAATCTAACAAAAAGCAAACCACAGATTCAATACAATGTCCATCAAAATTCCAGCAAAATTCTTCACAGACCTCGAAGGAATGGTATTCAACTTCATATGGAAAAGCAAAAAACCCAGAATAGCCAAAACAATCATGTATAAAATAAAAAAAACATCTGGAGGCATCACAATCCCTGACTTCAAACTCTACTAGAGAGCTACAGTACTGAAAACAGCCTGATATTGGCATAAGAACAGACATGACAACCAATGGAACTGAATTGAAGATCCGGATATTAATCCCTATACCTTTGAACACCTGATTTTTGATAAGAAGCAAAAAATATCAAATGGAATAAAGTAAGCATATTTAACAAATGGTTCTGGCATAACTGGATATCAACATGTAGAAGAATAAAAATAGACCCATATCTATCACCATGCACAAAAATCAAGTCCAAATGGATCAAAGACCTCAACATAAACCAGCCACACTGAGAATATACAGTGGAAAGAGACAGAAGCTCGATACACTCTAGGTTTGGTGGAGGCAGATGCAGTCTAGAAATGTCCCTTTGGTCTGAACATTTGTAGAAGTAAAAGATCTCTCTAGTGGCTGGTGCGCGGCATCTCCAGTATTCAGCATTAATCCCCTTTATCAGACTCTGGGTTTTTATTATTGATACCAATTAGAATGAAGGCTACACTCTTTCATACATTTTTAATCTGTTATTAAATAAAAGTGGTGAGTTCTTCATTTATCCTAATATATTTTTTTAGAATTTAAAGTTTCAGAGTTCAATTTAATTTCTATTTAGGGATTTATGGATTTCTATTGTTTAGACTCACTTGTCAGTGGTTGTCTTTTATCTGCAACAGTCATATGTCATCTACATTTGTTTTCTTTACTCTTGTCTTTAAGCCACATTTTTGTATTTGTTTATTTTTACTCCTTTTGATTTTTGTGGATACCCAAATCAAATCATCCAGATCCCAAATAAATCACATGGAGTCTTATTCTTTCTTATAACTGCCCAGCCTTAGTTTGGCTTGTTTCCAGCCAATTTTCTTATCTTTAATTACCCCATCTATTGCCTCTGGGTTTTTTTCTTGTCTCTATTTCTGTATACCTTTCTTTACCTCTGTCCCTGTGACTGGCTGTGTAGCTGGGTGGCTGGTTCCTGAAGTCTTCCTGTTCTTGTTCCTTTTTTTCTCTCCTCCCAGATTTCTTCTATTTATCCTCTCAGCCGGCAAGTCCTGTGTTGTGGGAGGCTGCTGGTTCATTTCCTGGCCACCCAGACTCCCGAAATAACCACCCAGAAACTGTATTAATTAGATCACTGCTTTGACAATCACTATAGCATACTCCTAGCAAGCTCTTACATATAACAAAATTCTATTATTTTGTGTATTGCCTTGTGGCTGTAGCTTACTTGCAGGGCTCCAGTATACCTTTTCCCGGAGGCAGCTCCGTGGCATCTCCTGACTCTGTCTTCTTTTTCCCGGCATTTAGTATTTCCTGCCTAGTTCTACTCTACTGTACCAACAGGCCAAAGCAGTTCTTTTATTCATTACCAGTAAAAGCAACACATATACAGAAGAACCTCCCATACCAGTCCTGCCTATCTTTTCTCCTGCCTTGCTTTTGGCCCTTCAGCTCTTTATTAGACCATCAGGTGTTTTAAACAGGCAAAATATATCTTCACAGAGTTAAACAAATGTAGCATCAGAAAAGGAACACATCATTACATCCCTATCCCTAAACAAGTGTTCCAGAGTACAAACAAATGTAATCACCTTAAAATAATATTCTACAATACACTTTGTCTTCTACCTTTTGTGTGTGTGTGGTGGGGGATTGATTGAATGTCAGATCTGGACTCTAAAAAAATTGTACAGACAATTCAAACCTGTTTACAGAGTCCACTTCTTTGCAGAAAATGAATTTATTTAGTTGTTTTTAGGACAACAACAGCCCCACAGCTTTTTGACTCTGAATTTCACTAGCCCTGCTTGTCGTTCTTTTGATATTAGGTACTGAGAATTGTTTCTTATTGTTTCATAAGTGACAAACACATAATCTCTTTCTTTTATTCTGGAATGCTGCCAGATCTGGGTTATAGAAAATTACCATGAATCTTGAATATCTGGAAGCTATATATTATGCTAATATTCTCCATATATTTCTCTTACGGAAGCAAGCATAGTCCAAGTTTAACTTGTTTTAGGCATCATATGTTCTATAAACACTCTTACTTTACTAAGTAAGTAGTTCCTTAAATTCAGTTTGAAAAAACTTAGGCAATTGCATCCATTAAACAACTTCAAGTGATCAGTTCTTTCAAAAATTATCAGTTTTCAATTTGTCTGAAAAATGAGATAAATTCAGCAATTCCAAATGTTATTTTTTCTGAATACATTTCTTTTGGTCTTTGTATTAGCTCATTATTCTGCAATAATGTAATGATGGCTTTATACCTTGATAATTTTTACAGAATTGAATATGATTCATGTATATTTCACCATTTATTCAATTGACTGACAATAGTGCTTACTGTTTATCTTAGAAAAACTACAAATAATCTTTGAGATTCCTGGTTCTATTTCATTTGTTTGGTAAATTGAAAATGACAACTTATAATAGAGCTTGTTTATATGGGTATTTATAGCATCAAAAATCCTGTGCCTGTCTAAACCACCATGACTCAAACAGTGCTGAACTTAGCCTGCTTGTCTTCTGAAGAGCTACAGTACCAGTTGCAGAAGTCTGAAGTTCTGTGTTCTCTGGCTTTGTACACAGAACTCCTTGATTTGAATGAGTCTTACAGTGGAATGCCATGCTGTACTTGGGTGTTGGAAAGGAGAATGGGCATGCTCTCTCCTTCAAAATGCTCTAAATATTATTGGCCTTACTAAATATTTGATAATTTACAATTCATGCTTCACCAGTCATTGAAGATCAAATTTTTCTTTTCATAGTATAGGTTACTAAGAAATCAGGCCATATCTCTTGGCAGAGTCTCTTTCCTCTAGAGACTTGACTAGGGAAGAAACCTCTTTGAAAGAGATTGCTGAATTTGAACTTGTTCCAAATATTCCAACAAATAGCTCTATTGTGACCTGGTAGTCTCTTAACTTTAAATTAGTGAATGATGTAAAAGCCATAGGCTGTATCTGCTCATATAAATGGAGGGATTTTTCTTCAGGTATAATGGCCCAAGGGCATTGTGAGAACCCTATTCCACCTAAGCTAGAGGATGGTCTTTTGGACTCCAGTTCTTGAACTAGCCTGCTCATTTGTTATATCAATGAATGCTACTAGACACTTGTGTAAGATTTGAATTTTCTCCTGGAAATGTGAAAATGTACAAATAGTTTTCTTTTTTTTTTTAATTCGGAAGGAGAAGAAGTATTTTCTAGGAAGATGATATTTGAGAAGAAATTAGAAATCTGCTTATACTTGTGGAAAGATTTTCATCATCTTCTTATCTAAGAAATTAAATTGAAGTTTGGATTGGTAAACAAAGGCCTAAAATATAGGCAATTAAATAAACACACCAATTGTGAATCTTCATAGCAGAGTCATTTTTTGTTGTATCACAAGAAATGATTAAGAGAAAAACTGTGTGTTTTTTTAATGTTGCTAAATTTTATGCTTACATATTTTAGCTACCAAATCCAGGTCATGTTGATTTCCACTAACAGACCAAGTTTTACACAGGAATAAAATATATATCTTTTTTTCTCCATGAGGTCATGTTTCTTATCAGGTAAGATATTTATTTTATTTTTGTATAATATATGTTACTTTTAAATGATTTTACATTATAGGCATTTCCTTTGTACTTTTATACCTCTCTGGAAGAATGATTTAAAAAGATGCATGTGTAGAAATATTGAAAGAGTCATCAATTGTGATTATTGCTAGAACTACACATAATTTTTTTCATGTATTTTATTATAACACCATAACTACAAGAAAGATCTAACTACTTGAGTAAAAGAAGTATTAATTTTATTGAACCAGGACAAGACCCAAAATACAGTTACAAAACAACTGAAAATGAATGCTAGGTGAAAATCTCTGTGATACCATGAAATACAACTAATAGTTAAAAGATCATATATTCTCCCAGGGGCAACTGAATTGAATAACAAATCTACCAAAATAAAGATATTAATTAGAAAATATCAGAGTCTGTTTTGGTATTTATTTGATAGATATTTATTTTCTGTATTGACAACAATGATATATATGTATATATACATGTATCAAACATACAGAAAGCAGACAAATTTGGTACCTTATTATTTTTCTTTATACGATGCTATATTTTGCACCATATATTTATGAGTAATTTGTTTATGTGAATTAGAAAATTGTACTTCTTAACAATCATGCTATAGTATAAAAGACTATCAATGACCTTGAATGTTATATAAGGTTTCATAAATGAACTGAGCAAGCAACTTACTATGTACTCAGAAACAAACTCACACTCAAAACAGTACCTAATTGCTGTTAACTAGATGGTTGTTCAAAATTATTATCATAAAACATTAGTGTGATATTTTTGTCAGTCTATATTTTATTCTGAGGAAAAATATATATTTCCTTTTATATTTGGTATTATAATTTTACAATATTTCTGTCTTCCTTTTCTCCCCCTAAAACTTCCCAATACACCTCCTTGCTCTTTGAGAAAAACATACTCGTAATAACCTGTGTTAATTTTTTAAAAGACATTGTGGCTTTCATTTTGAATCATGTTGAGTCTATTCTTCATTTCTTATGGAAAAATAGACATAATAAACTATAGCTCAAATATTAATTTTTACTATTCTATGTATATTACTACATAATTAAATAATAATCACAAATATCTATCCTACCAAAACTAGAATTGAAGTTTGAGAAGAAATAAACATACATAAAATAGATTATAACACAAGGGGGACTGGAAATCATCACTTTACAGCTTTATGTCCTGCAATTGGTGTATCCTCATCAGTCTGTTTCTTCAAGGATGGATCTGCAAAATGAGATGAAGCAGTAATATGAATAAGACTTGTAAAAGGTACATCACAGCTACCATCTAGTGAAATGTCAGATTCTTTCTGGCCCCGATTTTATCTCATTTTAATCCTTCTCCTAGTATCTGTGTGAACTCCACTTATTTGCTTCTATTTAAAATAGATAAATATAAAAAAAATAAAAAAATAAAATAAAATAGATAAATATTACACTTTCTTACAAATATATTTATTCCAAACCAAATATATCTAACGGATATAATTCTAACTTTAATCTAAAATTTATTCAAGGGTAATAGATATATTTTTACAAACTGTATATTTATAATTATTAAATTAATAGGGATTTTATTATTTATACTGATTCGGTTTCACAGTAAAAATATCAGGAATACCAGGGATGCATTTTATTAATTTAGATTTTGCTATATTTCATCTTTGCTCAGAATATATTACATTGATTTAAAGAGAAGTTGGTGGTGCCATATTTCCCCTGGGAAAATCATGAAATTAATGCATAGAGAAGTTAATATATTTACTAATGTTCACACAGGTAGTGAGTGAACCTGGAAGTATAGTAGGCACACTGTAGATCAAGTGTCCATGTTATCCCTTGCTGTACTGTTTCTATCTGGGCAACTCACATTGTATTTACATTGCACACAATGACTTACATGGTACGTACATTGTACACAATGACTGGGAATCTCAGAGTTGCTATTTTGTCACCACAGTCATCACAGTGACCACTAGATAGCATCTTTCAAATAACATTAACTGATTTGTGAATTTTTGTTTGGTGATAATATATAAGAAAGAAAACAAAATCAATGAAAAGAAAACTCAGGACCACACTCTCAGCAATGTAGACTGCTTGAAAAGAAATAATTCAGATGTCATGCAGTTCAATCTTTTTATTATTAACTGTGCAATTAGAAACATATTTACACAGACACCTTGATAATGACTCAATCCATGACTTCTCACACTGCTCTTAAAAATTTTCTTTTTCTGTTCTGGATTTTACAATCTACACAGATAGGTTCTATTTTCAATATTCTCCGATATGTAAATGTTACATATAAGGAAATCTTACATGGAAAATATTATTTTCTTGTATGTTAAAACAACACTCCTCTATTTACTACTCATCTTTCAATTTCTATTTTTTTCAGTTTCAGTTTTACTGAAGATGTGTTTAATAACAGCATAAATTCATGTCATTTTTGTAATACCATTGCAGACCCTGTTCTCCTGAGCCTCCTATTGAGACACAATTGAAATATATTTAAATGGGATCAAGAAACAATGTCACAGAATTTATCCTTCTGGGTCTCATTCAGGATCCAACTGGACAAAAAGTATTGTTTGCCATGTTTCTGCTCATCTATCTTGTGACAATGGTGGGTAATCTGCTCATTGTCGGGACAGTGTTTGCCAGCCACTCCTTGGACTCCCCAATGTATGTCTTCCTTGCTTATCTGTCAATCATGGATGCTGTTTATGCCACTTCCACATCACCTAAGTTGATTATGGACTTACTTGTTGACAAAAAGACTATCTCATTCACAGCTTGCATGGCTCAACTATTTACTGCACACTTATCTGGTGGTGCTGAAGTCTTCCTCTTGGTGGTGATGGCCTTTGATCGCTATGTGGCCATCTGTAAACCCCTTCATTATTTGACCATCATGAATAGGAAGATTTGCATCCTTCTGTTGGTGATAGCCTGGGTTGGTGGCTTTGTCCACTCCTTGGTTCAACTTATTTTTGTGTCTAATCTCCCTTTTTGTGGACCCAATGTCATTGACCATTTTATCTGTGACATGTACCCACTATTGACACTAGCATGTAGTGACACTTACTTCATTGGTCTTACTGTGGTTGCCAACGGTGGAGCAATCTGTATGGTCATTTTTATCCTTCTCCTAATCTCCTATGCATTCATTCTAAATTCTCTTAAAAACTATAGTCAGGAAGGGAAACGGAAAGCTCTGTCCACCTGTGGTTCTCACATCACTGTGGTTGTCCTTTTTTTTGTTCCCTGCATTTTCATTTATGTTAGACCAGTGTCTAACTTTCCTATTGATAAATCAATAAGTGTGGTATTTACAGCTATTACTCCCATGCTGAATCCTTTAATATATACCATGAGAAATTCAGAGATTAAAAATGCAATGCAAAAACTCTGGTGTAGAATGTAAAGTGCAGGCAGGTTAAGTGTGCATTCCCCACATTGAGTACTTCAGTTACAATTCTTAAGTAATAAACAGGCAGTAGACTTTAACAAATTATTCTATTGTCCACTTATTCCCTACTTGGTCAATAACTATATTTTTGAATAGCACTTTAAAAATGACAAATTATTTTTCATTTTAGTATGAATATTACAGAAAATCATGGACAATTATAAAAAGAGTTGTACTTATATAAGTAAATATATAAAACTATGCTGTTCTTGAAAACATTTTATTGGTATTCAATTTATATCAAAATTTAACTCACAAAAACGTGCTTTCTACTTTAAGTTTGAAAAACAAATATCAACAAAAATGATACCAAAAAACATGACAAACTGAATGTGGAAAATCCCATGAGGCCTCAACTCTACAAAAAAAAACCACAGGCAGCTGAGTAAAGCTAAAGTTGGAGAGCTTATGCTTCTCACAGAAGCTCACCTCAATTGGTTGTCCAGAACCAAATGGACAGCCCTGAAAATATGTACACAAATAACACTATACAGACTCAGCAGTTTCTATTTAGGAATGCAGATATATTAACAGAATGACAATTAATGAAAATAGAGGCCATCCTTGAATGAATGAGATGAGGAGTATATGATAGAGTTTAGAGGGAGAAAAGGAAGAGATAAAATTACAATCTCAAATATAAAAACAAAATATAATGTAAAAATACAAAAAAAGAAATAACCAATATCATTCATTTTAATAGGAAAGCAATTTATCTAAAATTCACATTAAATGTCCTAAGTAGAAGACTTTGGATGAGAGAAAAGAATATAATCAAAACATAGAATGAAAAAGCTATTTTAAAGTAAATTTAAAGAGAGTAATTTTAGAAGAGATCAGACATGCTTGGGTGCTAGAAGGAATGTCTAAATTGAGTGTTCAGCCTTGGACATAAGCATATATATCACTAAAATAAATTTGGGGTAAGGCATGGAAGGAGTTTGAGGAAGGAGGGAGAAGTTGGATTGAGAAGATGCAGTGTCCATGTATGACCTTTTCAAAATTCAATATAAATTTTAAAAAGAATAATTCAAAAACAAATGCTTATGCTACATTATTAATTTCCAGAAATGCATTATTCATGAGAAGACTGTTTCTTTTGGGTTACTATCTCTGCATTGTCAGCCCATAGTTTTTATATAACACATATAACATTGTATTTCACTACAAACATGAGTAGTATTGGGTGCCTTGGTCTTGGACTCAAGATTAACATGTGATGCTTAGGCAAGAGAGAAGTACTGAAGTGTTTAGGCACTGTTCATCTATTGAATAACAATTATTTTTCTTTTTAAAAATATTTATCTATTATGTATACAATATTCTGTTTGTGTGTATGTTTGCAGCACAGAAACGGGCACCAGATCTCATTACAGATGGTTGTGAGCCACCATGTGGTTGCTGGAATTGAACTCAGGACCTTTGGAAGAGCAAGCAATGCTCTTAACCACTGAACCATCTCTCCAGCCCCCAACAGTTCTTTTTCTTAATAGTAATTATTCAGTTAAAACTGAGCTGAAATTAAGAGAAAAAAATCTAGTGCCTCTAGACATAGAGTCAAGACTTGATTACACACAAAACAAAATAAAGTGAAACCTTATGTTTAAATAAAATTGAGAAACTGTGATTGCTTGTCTTTGTAAGAATTAAAATAGTCCAAGAGGTGAGTAACCTAGTCACCACTCTCTAGGCCCTCCATAGTGGAGCAAAACTCCAGACCCCTCCCCCAACTGCCTAAGCTTCTCTAGCTAGCCAGCAGGAGAGTTTCCTGCATGTAGGCTGCCCCAATACACCCTATCTACTGGACCCTGCAAACTACAAGTCCCGCCCCACCTCCAAACTCTGTGGAAACTTAAACCTCAGTGGACCTCTGAAACACAGCCTGCTACTGCACAGAGAGGACCAAAAGGTGAGGGACCAGCCACCCAGCAGGATACCCCACTCTCTAGGACCTCCTTATGGGAGCAAAACCTGAGGCCTCATCCACCTGCCTCAACTTTTCTAGCCAGCCAGCAGGAGACTTTCCTGCAGGTAGGCTGCTCCAACACCCCTATCCCATCCATGGGGCCCTGAAAGCTACAAGTCCCACCCCACCCCCAAGCCCTCCAATCCCTCTCCCACCCCACAACCTGAGAGGAATGCTGAAGCACAAGCTGCAGCTACACAAAGAGAATAACAAGAGAGGACCAAGAAAGGAATTCTAAAGCACAATAGAATTCACATTCTGCTGTGAACGCATCGTGTACCAAGAGAGCAAACCAAGAGAGCAGACTAAGAGGGTGGGGTAAGACAGACCTCAGTGGCTCCCTGAGACACAAACATTGATAGTACAGAGCAGAACAAGAACAGTTCCCAACGATGCAGTCACTGTAAGGTTTGGCCAAAACACAAGACACTAAGGGCATCAATTGAAGAAGGAATGGGTAGATGCCAATGCAAGAATTCATCCAATATCCCAAAAAGCAACATGGTAACACCAGAATCCAGTGATCATACAACAGGAACATTTGATTATCCTAACCCAGAAGAAACAGAAGAAAACAATTTTAAATGTAACTTTATGACTATAATGGAGACCTTTAAAGAGGAAATGAAAAACTCTCTTAAAAAATGAATGAAAAGACAAAAACCCATTGAAATAAATTAAGAAATCCCTCAGTAAACCCAAGAAAAGCAAGAAAAAAACAGTCAAACAGAAGAAGTGAACAATTCAAGGCTTGAAGACTGAAATAGAGGCAATAAAGAAAACACAAACAGGGAATTATGGATATGGAAAATTTGCTTAAGTGCACAGGAACAACAAAGGCAAGCATAACCAACAGAATACAAGAGATGGAAGAGAGAATCTCAGGTGTTGAAGAGCCAATATAGGAAATAGATTCATTTGTCAAAGAAAACATTAAATCCAACAAATTCTTACCAGAAAACATCCAGGAAATCTGGGACACCATAAAAAGTCCAAACCGAAGAATGGTAGGGATAGAAGAACTCCAACTCAAAAGAACAGAAAATATATTCAAGAAAATCATAGAAGAAAACTTTCCCAATCAAAACAAGGACTTCCCTACGAAGGTACAAGAAGCTTACAGAACACAAAATAGACTGAATCAAAAAAGTGCCCTCACAATAGAATAATCAAAATGAAAAACATACAGAATAAAGAAAGAAAAGAGCTGCTAAGGAAAATATTCAAGTAACATATAAAAACAGACTTATCAGAATTACACCAAACTTCTCAATGGAAACCATAAAAGTCAGAAGGTCCTAAGCAGATGAGGTGCAGACATCAAGAGACCATGAATGCAAGCCCAGACTGTTATACCAAACAAAGCTTTCACTCACCATCAAAGGAAAAACAAGGGATTCCATGACAAAACCAGATTTAAACAATACAAATCCTCAAACCCAGCCCTACAGAAAGTACTAGAAGAAAACTTCAATCCAAAGAAGTTAACTGCATCAACAAGAACACAGACAACAGATAACTTCCCAACAGTAAAACCCAAAGAAATAAAACAAATAAGGTAAAACTATACAATGGAAAAAAAGCATCTTCAACAAATGGCGCTGGCATGAGTAAATGTCAACATGTGGAAGAATGAAAATAGATCCATATCTATCCCATGCACAAAACTCAACTCCAAATGGATTATGACATCAACATAAAACTGAGAACACTGAACCTCAAAGATGAGAAAGTAGGAAGTAACCTTCCATGCATGAGCATGGGAGACCACTTTCTAAATATAACCTCAGTAGCACAGACACTAGAAACAGCTATAAATAAATAAATAAATAAATAAACTGAGACACTTCTGTAAAGCAAAGGACACAGGAAATAAGACAAAGAGGCAGTCTACTGAATGGGAAAAGATCTTCACCAACCCCACATCAGAGAGTGAACTGACATCCAAAATATATAAAGAACTCAAGAAATTATGCACCAAAGTTCCAAATAACCCAATTAAAAATGGAGTTCAGAACTAAACACAAAGTTCTCAGAGAAGAATCTCAAATGACCAAAAGATTCTTAAAGAAATATTCAATATCCTTAGCCATCAGGGAAATGCAAATCAAAACAACTCTGAGATACCATATTACACCAGATGAATGGTTATGATCAAAAACACCAATGATAGCTGATGCTGGAGAGAATATGGAGTAAGGGGAATACTTCTGCATTGCTGATGGGAATGCAAACTAGTACAACCACTTTGGAAATCAGAATGGTGGTTTCTCAGAGAATTGGAAATCCACCTACCTCAGGACCCAGCAATACTACTCTTGGGCATATGCCCAAAAGATTCTCAACAATACTACAAAGACATCTGTTCAACTATGTTCATAGCAGTGTTATTTGTAATAGCTAGAACCTGGAAACAACCTAGATGCCCCTCAACCAAAGAATGGATAAAGAATATGTGGCACATTTGCACAAGTAGAGTACTACTCAGTGGTATAAAACAATGAGATCTTGAAGTTTGCATGCAAATAGATGGAAATAGAAATAAACCATCCTGTATAAGGTAATCCAGACCCCAAAAGATGAATATGGTATGTGCTCACTCATAAGTAAATACTAGCTATAAACAAATGTATAGTTCATGATCCTAGAGAAGCTAAGTAACAAATTGAACCCTAAGAAAAACATGTATAAGTCAACCTGAAAGTTGAAATAGACAAGAGATCTTGACACAATTTTGGCCTGAGGGTGGGGTAGAATGGAGGATGAAAGGAGAAGAGGATGAGAGAATGGGAATGGGCAGGAGAACTTGAAGGAATGGGGTAGTTGAGAGGGAGGAAGGGAAGAGATGAGAGCATGAGAAGGATATCTTGATTAAGGGAGCCATCATGAAGCTAGCAAGAAACCTGGAACTAGAGAAATTCCCAGGAATCCACAAGGATGATCCCAGCTATGACCATAAGTAATAGAGGAGAGGGGGCCCAAACTGGCCTTGTGTTGTAGTCAGACTGATGAACATCTTAAATATCTCCACAAAACCTTCATCCAAAAACTTATGTAAACAGAGGCAGAAACTCATATCAGAGCACTGGGTTGAGCTCCCAAAGTTCAGTTGAAGAGTGAGAGGAGTGAGAATGTGAGCAAAGAGATAAAGACTATGATGTGTACACCCACAATACCAGTCTACCTGAGCTAATCAGAACTCACCAAATCCAACCTGACAGGGAAGAAACAAGCATAGGTCCATATTAATTCCTCTGAATGTTGGTGACAGTTATATGACTGGGGCAGACTGAGGGACCACTGGCAGTGGCACCAGGTTTTATCTCTACTGCTTATACTGGCTTTTTGGGAACCTATTCTCTTTGGATGGATACCTTGCTCATCCTAGATATAGTAGGGAGAGCCGTGAATGTTCCCCAAAGCCATGTGCTTTACCCTCTCTGTGGAGTGGATGGGGATGTTGTGGAAGGGGTAACTAGAAGGAAAGGGAGGAGGGAGGCTATGGGAACTTGGATTGGTATGTATAATGAAAAAGTTTGTTTTCTATTTTGACTAATAAAAAATAAATTAAAATGACAATTAGGAAATTATAACCAAATTACAATTCTATATTCTCTGACTCTGGCTCAGAGCTCCTATGTACTTAACTGATTTTTTGAGGAATTTGAGGGGATGCTTCAAGGGTAAGTGGAGGGCATGGACAGACTGGTTGGTGAGCAGGACTAGGGTACATGATGAGAAATTCCCAAAGAATCAATATGAAATTGTTTTAAAAATAATTTTTATAAAGAAGTTAATCATAAATAAATAAATAAATAAATAAATAAATAAATAAATAAATAAAGTGACCTGCATTGTTCAGATGGCCTTTGCTCCTTCTGATTCTTGGTCAAGTCCCTCAGAACTACTTCTTATGGCCAGGCTGGGAAATCAGCTTGATATCATCAAGCTACTTTAGAATAACCATAGATGTCCTGCCCCGCAAGTTTACAGAAACAGCAGTGAGAAAATGTCGTGGACAGCACTGCTATTAAAGGAATTGGCAAAGGAGCTGCAGTGGAACTGTTTGACAGATGTGCCTTTTGTCTTAAGATGTAAATCTGAGAGACAGTGTTCAAGCACTGAGCTCTGCAGACACAAAGGCAAGACTAATTCCACCCAGAGAAATTGTGATAGCAACTGCCAGAAGAAGGCGCTGCTTCCTCTGGTATCCTCACTGAAGGGGCAATGGAGTGGGTTTACATATCTGCAGGTGGCCAAGACAGGATTCAGGCAAAGTGAAGAAGACAGAAAAAGTAAAGGCAAATGTTAGGTCCCATCTGTGTCCCTATTTTAGATGTCAATATTCCTTTTACCATGGACTTTTTCATCAGAAATTTTGATTTTTACAAAATAAGAAAAAAAGCCCTCTGTTTTACAAAGAATGGGAGGCTGTTCCCAGTGTAAGGTTGGTCAAGGGAAGTGGAAAGTTTCCTCAACATGAATGGCAGGAAATTTTCTGTGATATATTGAAAAACAAACTAGCATGAAACAATATATATTCCCACTGGGGTAATCCAAATTAGACAAATGAAGCTAGAAACAAAATAAATAGTTAAAACATACAAAGACTTTTTATATTTCAAACAATAAAATAAAGGTTGAATATTTAAATTTTACTGAGTTATATACATAATTCTCATAGCCCTTAAAACCCATGTTCTGATCAAAACCAGAATGGATAAGAATAAATGTTGCTAAACTAGGTTATAAAACAAAGAGAGTGGGTACAGTCTATCCTCTAGTCTTATTCTTTTCATCTTTATGCCTTCATCTGTCTATGGCTTCAAGGATAGATGTCCTGAATGAAATGAAACAGTGATATGAAGGATACACGTAGACAGTATATCATAGCCTTTTAATGAGATCTCGAACTCTTCTGCTCGGGTTTTTGTGCTAGAAAATTTCTTTGTTGGAACTGCAAACTGGTGAAGCCACCATGAAAATCATTGTAGAGAACTCACAAAAAGCTAAAATTAAGTCTACCATATGACTCAGTTGTACCACTCCTTGAATTATACCCATCTGATTCACAATCTGACACCACAGACATTTCCTCAGCCATGTTCATTGTTGCTTTCTTCACAATAGTAGAATGTAGAAATAAGCTAAATATCCTTCATATAATGATTGGACAATAAAATTGTGGTACATATACACTTTGGAATACTATTCAGCTGTTAATAATGAAATCATGAAATTTATAAATAATATGATTGAACAAGGAAATACCATATTGAGTGAGATGACCCAGATCCGAAAAGACACATGTCACGTGTTTATCTCTTAATGGAAGTTCCTAGAAACAAATCTTTAGTTGTGAGTACAGCTACAGATTCTGGACTAACTTCAGAAACCATGGAATATAAAAGAGGCCACTGTTATGATATGAGTTGCAATAGAGAGCAGAATAGCAGCATATAAAATATCCATTCAGAAAAACTGGAAAAGTGGAGCTTCTAAGGGAGAGGAAGGGGATTGAGATACATGTATACAAAGGAAGAAGAAAAATAAAATTACAGTTATTATGTCTGAAAAGTTATAAGTAATCATACTATTAACTACCTAAATCAAAATTCTATACTACATGTACTTTTTGTATAAATATATATAGTTTAAATAAAATTTTCTCATTTGGCCTAATGGTGCCCTCTCCA
This sequence comes from Myodes glareolus, assembly GCF_982192425.1. Lineage (NCBI taxonomy): Eukaryota > Metazoa > Chordata > Mammalia > Rodentia > Cricetidae > Myodes > Myodes glareolus. The sequence goes on from NC_142027.1 coordinate 140,070,884, forward strand.
AGCATTAAAGACCACCTAATAGAATAACTAATACCAGACCCCTGTTTTGAGTTGTTGGTCAGGGTTCTTTAGGAGATGCCCCAAACATGAAGGCCATTGTTATTTTCCTTGGTTGCCCACCAGAGGTGGAAGCTAAGTCCTTATTGCTTCAGATACAGAGCCAGAAGACTCTGAGCTGGGATGTGACATAAATGCCTCCTTCTGAGGACTTTCATGGCACAACAGGAACCATGCAAGCTTCCAAAGAAAGTGAAGCAACAACCAATCCTACCTAGTTATGATGTCTATGAATCACACCAGTGGCAAGCATGGCATTACAACCCTAAGGGTGCATTAGTGGCATGAATATCTTAGCAGTAACCAACAAATATTTGATTGGACTTAAGAACCACTCAATAAGAGGGAAACCATGACTTAGGCTGAAAACTTAGCCAATTACTTGGCTTTAGTGTAGTCATGGATCTTGGAGAGAAATCTACAACCACCATTTCACTAAGTAAACACAATCCCTAAATATAGCCTGAACATTTGTCCTTGTACATGCAGATAAGTATTGTACTTGCAGGTAAGTGTGGTTGTGGATAATTTCCTCAGCAAAGAAATTCTCTTTACAGCAGATGGGGTCCATTAAAGAAAATCATAACCAAAGAAAATGGAGAGATGTAAAGCCAGATTCCAATGGATACATCTAAAATTATCCCCACACCTGAGGCTCAAGAGCATTATGAAAGAGTAGGCAGAATGACTGTAAGAGCCCAAGAATCAGTGAGGTGATCATGAAATTGTATCTCCTAGTCATGTCAGAAGTTTCACTAACATGATTGTCTAAATATGAGCTGAACATGATGACACCAATAGATATGTAAATGTGGACAGGGGAAAGCCCATGAGTCCTCAATCCTACAGAAAGTGCTAAAGAAAACTAAGGAATGCTGAGAAGGGGGAAAACTGTCTTTTCCAGGGAAGAGTACACCAGTTTGCTATTCAATTCCAAATGATCAATCCTGAAAATACACACACAAGTAACATTATACAGACTGAGATGTTATATTTAGGAATGTGTATATACAAACTAATCATATATGCATGCAACAAAAAATAATGAGAATGAGACTATGGATTTACAAAAGAGGAAGGAAGGGCACATGGGACAGTTTCCATCAAAGAAATGAAGGAAAGAAATAACTATATTATAATCTCAAAAATAAAAAAACTTAGATGGAAAAAAGTAAATTTTTCCAACATAATGCTTTTATTGATTTTTGGGAGGCATGTCACATAATGTGCCTCAATCACACTCACATCCCATGTCTACCCCTTAACCTTGTGACCTCCTCACAAATATAGGAGACAAAAATATGTATATACAAACTCCAATTTGTGCCTCCCATATTATCCCTAGAGCTTGATCAAAAAGAAGTTTTAAGAATGGTGACTAGAAAATGGAAATCTCAACAATGTTTTGTGTTCTGGAACCAGGGATATTGCTCCAGTGTCATGCTGGTGTGCCAAGCTCTTCTTGGTATCTTCTGTGACAAGTCAGTGAACAGAAGCAAAGAGATTACTATTCATTTTCTGAGTAAGATAGAAAAACTCACATACTCAGTCTGCTTATTCTTTAACCATATCCAAATCCACATCTATACTGATCCAGGTACCACTGTCCCCAGATCACTACTCTTTCGGCAAGTTTACTCCCAGATAAATAAACCTTTGCTATACGCTATTCTGAGCTATTGTGGAACTATTTTGTATGCCAACAAGCAAGAATCTACAGATGTTATGAGTTGATGGTGTATATCCACAATATGATGTCCAGAAGATAGCATTTCTTATCTCTTCTCCCTGTCTTTTGTCTGCTCTTAGGACTGGAGAGGAAGGAGGGGAGGAAGTGGGGGGGAGGAGGAGAGGGAGTGGGGAGAATGGGAGGGTATGGGGAGGAGGAGAGGAAGTGAAAATTTTCATAAACAAATAAATTAATTAATAAAAAAAAATAAAACATGCAAAAAAATAAAATAAAATGTTCTCCTCCCCCCCCAAAATAGTGATCTCTGACAGAAGCTCACTGAATATACAACTTACTAGTAAGGGTAGGCCCCATACGGGGCCAACACAAAATAAACCCAGTAACATTTTTGGAGGTGTGTGTGTATGTGTGTGTGTGTGTGTGTGTGTGTGTGTGTGTGTGTGCACGTGCGCATGCGCTTTTCTTTGACCATTTTCCTATTTGTTGTTATAACCCTCCTCCTCCTCATCATCATTATTGCTACTATTATTATTATGAGATGTATTATTATATGTTATCACGAGAGAGAGAGCTGGAAAGAGTGTGAATTTGGGGTAGGTGTGGAGGTAGGAGGATCTGGGAGGAGTTGGGGGAGGGGAAACTGGAATTGGAAAATGTCGTATGACAAAATTAAAGATGCTCAAGGAATACCAGACATGAGAATGGCTGAGCCAGAAAGCCTGCAGGGCTCCACTCAAACCACGTTCTCTAAGTCTGGATATATCTTCATATAATTTGTGCTGTCTAGGCTTTCTTTAAAATATGATGTATAGTCCCAAATCCCATCCCAGCCTTCATCCAGGTACACCTTCCTCTCTTTCTTCCCTCCCCCTGGGGCCACAAGATCTCCCCAGAGCTGCTCCCTTACACGCTGAGCCTGGGCTGTGGGCTCAGCTGGGCAGGGGCAGTTCCTGTGCTTTGAGAGCCTGCCTGAGGACAGGTAGGCCCTGAATCAGCTCAGCCACATTCCCGGCCAGCAAGAGACAGTAAACTTCTAGCAGACATCCATTGGAGGAGGGGTGAGTTTGCTCCTGGCCTGAGGGCTTCGGCTAGGAGGAATTCAGACTTTCCCCGCCCCCCTCGACTTTCTGGTCACCCTGCAGTGGTGGCTCCACCCTGCGGAGCTCTCCCAAATCCCATCCCAGCCTTCATCCAGGTACACCTTCCTTTCTTCCCCCCTTCCCCCTGGGGCCACAAAATCTCCCCAGAGTAGCTCCTTTGCATGCTGGGCCGGGGCTGTGAGTGCAACCCGGCAGGAGGGAGTGCCTGTGTTTCAATAGACTGCCTGAGGAAAGGTAGACCTTCTGTCAGTGAAGTCCCTATCCAACAAGGGAACCTGACCTGGTACCAGAAGATCCAATATAGAGCAGTTGAAGGAAGAGACGGGCAGACACCAAGTCAAGAACTCCTCCAACAATCTAAAAAACAACATGAAATCACCAGATCCCAACGAACCTACAATAGAAGGACTTGAACCTCTTAATTCAGAAGAAGTGGAAAAAAGTCCCATTATGAAAGCAATAGAGTCCTTTAAACAGGATATGAATAATTCCCTTAAAGAACTGGATGAGAAGTACAACAAAAAGATTGAAGAATTGAGTAAAGAAATGGATGAGAAGTATAACAAAAAGTTTGAAGGAATGAGTAAATCTGTGAATGATACACTGGGAAACCAAGAAAAAACAATCAAACAGGTAATGGAAACAGTTCAAGAATTGAAAACTGAAATGGAGGCAATGAAGAAAACAATAAACAAGGGCTGACTGGATATGGAAAATCTAGGTAAATGAACAGAGAATACAGAATCAAGCACAACCAATAGGATACAAGAGATGGAAGAATGAATCTCAGAGTCTGAAGATACCAAAGAGAAAATAAATGCTCTGATCAAAGAAAACAGCAAATCCAACAAATTCTCATCACAAAACATTCAAGAAATCTGGGACACAATAAAAAAAATCTAAGAATAATAGGGATTGAAGAAGGAGAAGAACTGCAGATCAAAGGCCCAGAAAATATATTCAACAAAATTATAGAAGAAAACTTTCCCAACCTAAAGAATGATATTCCTATGAAGGTTCAAGAAGCATACAGAACACCGAATAGACTGGATCAAAAAAACCCCATCCCTTCGCATTATAATATCAAAAAACAAAACATACAGATTAAAGAAAGAATATTAAGAGCTGCAAACGAAAAAGGTCAAGTAACTTATAAAGGTAAACCTATCAGACTTACACCAGACTTCTCTACGGAAACCATTAAAGCCAGAAGGTCCTGGATAGAGGTACTGCAGAAACTAAGAGACCATGGATGCAAACCCAGACTACTATACCCAGACAAGCTATCATTCACTATCAATAGAGAAAACAACATATTCCAGGATAAGAACAAATTTAAACACTTCGTAGCCACAAACCCAGCCTTACAGAAAGTAATAGAAGGAAAATTGCAATCCAAGGAATCCAACATTGCCAAAACTGCCTACAATAACTCAGACATCTAGCGACCCTTCACGAGCTTAACTCAAAGAAGGGACACATACAAACTCTATTAAACAAGCAAACAAAAAAATAATAATAACAGGAGTCAACAACCACTGGTCATTAATATCACTTAATATTAATGGACTCAATTCACCTATAAAAAGGCACAGACTAAGAGATTGGATATGAAAACAGGATCCAACATTCTGCTGTTTACAAGAAACACACCTCAACCACAAAGACAGACATCTACTCAGAATAAAGGATTGGGAAAAGGTTTTCCAAGCAAACGGACCTAAGAAACAAGCGGGTGTGGCCATTCTAATATCTGACAAAATTGACTTCAAACTAAAATCAATCAGAAGAGATGGAGATGGATATTTTATACTCATAACAGGAACAATTCATCAGGAGGAAGTCTCAATCCTGAATATCTATGCCCCTAATATAAAACCTCCTACTTATGTAAAAGAAACACTTCTAGAACTCAAGGCAGTCATCAATCCACAGACACTAATAGTAGGAGACTTCAACACTCCTCTCTCACCAATGTACAGGTCAATCAGACAGAAACCTAGCAGAGAAATAAGAGAATTATTGGAGGTATTGAATCAAATGGACTTAACAGACATCTATAGAACATTCCACCCAAATAGGAAAGAATATACCTTCTTCTCTGCAGCTCATGGAACCTTCTCGAAAATTGAGCACATACACGGTAACAAAGCAAACTTCCACAGATAAAAAAAAATATTGGTGACCACCTGTGTCTTGTCAGACCACCATGGATTAAAGTTAGAATTCAACAACAGTGCTACCCCCAGGAAGCCAACAAACTCATGGAAGTTGAACAGTCAACTACTGAATCACCCCTGGGTCAAGGAAGAAATAAAGAAAGAAAGTAAAGTCTTCCTTGAATTTAATGAAAATAAAGACACATCATACTCAAACCTATGGGACACTATGAAAGCAGTGCTAAGAGGAAAGTTCATAGCATTAAGTGCCCAGTTAAAGAAAACGGAGAAAGCACACATTGGAGACTTAACAGCACACATGAAAGATCTAGAATAAAAAGAAGCTGATTCACCCAGGAGGTCTAGAAGACTGGAAATAATCAAACTGAGGGCTGAAATCAACAAAATAGAAATAGAGAAAACAATCCAAAGAATCAATGAATCAAAAAGCTGGTTCTTGGAGAAAATCAACAAGATTGACAAACCCCTAGCCAAATTAATCAAACGGCAGAGAGAGAACATGCAAATTAATAAGATCAGAAATGAAAAGGGGGGCATAACCACAGACACAGAGGAAATTCAGAGAATCATTAGATCTTACTACGAAAATTTATATGCCACAAAGTTGGAAAATGTAAAAGAAATGGACTTTTTTTAGATAAGTACCATATACCAAAGTTGAACCAAGACCAAGTGAATAATCTAAATAGACCTGTCAGTCGCGAAGAATTAGAAGCTGTTATCAAAAATCTCCCTACCAAAAAAAGCCCAGGACCAGATGGTTTCAATGCAGAATTCTACCAGAACTTCCCGAAAGAGCTAATACCTATACTCCTTAATGTATTTCACAATATAGAAACAGAAGAATCATTGCCAAACTCTTTTTATGAAGCTACAGTTACTCTGATACCAAAACCACACAAAGACACAACCAAGAAAGAGAAATACAGACCAATCTCACTCATGAACATTGATGCAAAAATACTCAATAAAATATTGGCAAACCGAATCCAAGAATACATTAGAAAAATTATCCATTATGATCAAGTGGGCTTCATCCCAGAGATGCAGGACTGGTTCAACATACGCAAATCTATCAATGTAATCCACCATATAAATAAACTGAAAGAAAAAAACCATATGATCATTTCATTGGATGCTGAAAAAGCATTTGACAAAATTCAACATCCCTTTATGATAAGGGTGTTGAAGAGATTGGGGATAGAAGGATCATACCTAAATATAATAAAAGCAATATACAGCAAGCCGACAGCTAACATCAAAGTGAACGTAGAGAAACTCAAAACCATTCCACTAAAATCAGGAACACGACAAGGCTGTCCATTCTCCATACCTCTTCAATATAGTGCTTGAAGTTCTAGCAATAGCAATAAGACAACATAAGGGGATCAAGGGGATTCGAATTGGAAAGGATGATGTTAAACTTTCGTTATTTGCAGACGATATGATAGTGTACATAAGCAACCACAAAAACTTTACCAAAGAACTCCTACAGTTGATAAACACCTTTAGTAACGTGGCAGGATACAAGATCAACTCCAAAAAATCGGTTGCCCTCCTATACACAAAGGATAAAGAAGCAGAGAGGGAAATCAGAGAAACATCACCTTTCATGATAGCCACAAATAGCATAAAATATCTTGGGGTAACTCTAACCAAGGAAGTGAAAGACCTATTTGACAAGAACTTTAAGTCCTTGAAGAAAGAAATTGAGGAGGATACCAGAAAATGGAAAGACCTCCCCTGCTCTTGGATTGGGAGAATCAACATGGTAAAAATGACAATTCTACCAAAAGCAATCTATAGATTCTATGCAATCCCCATCAAAATCCCACCAAACTTCTTCATAAACCTTGAGAGAACAATAATCAAGTTTATATGGAAAAACAAAAAACCCAGGATAGCCAAAGCAATCTTATACAATAAAGGAACTTCTGGAGCCATTACCATCCCTGACTTCAAACTCTATTACAGAGCAATAATACAATACTCTAATACAGAGTGTTGAAAACAGCTTGGTATTGGCATAACAACAGAGAAGTCGACCTATGGAATCAAATAGAAGACCTGGGTATTAACCCACAATCTTATGAATACCTAATTTTCGACAAGGGAGCTAAAGGTATACAATGGAAGAAGGATAGCTTCTTTAACAAATGGTGCTGGCATAACTGGATGTCAACCTGTAGAAGAATGAAAGTAGATCCATATCTATCACCATGCACAAAACTCAAGTCCAAATGGATTAAAGACATCAACATTAATCCGACCACTTTGAACCTGATAGAATAGAAAGTGGGAAGTAGTCTACAAGATATAGGCACAGGAGACCACTTCCTAAGCAGAACCTCAGGAGTGCAGACAATAAGAGAAACATAGATTAAATGGGACGTACTGAAACTGAGAAGCTTCTGTAAAGCAAAGGACACTGTCAGTAAGACAAAAAGTATACCTTCCGACTGGGAGAAGATCTTCACAAACCCCTCATCAGACAAAGGTCTGATCTCCAAAATATACAAAGAACTCAAGAAACTAGACCCTAAAACTCTAATTAACCCAATTAAAAAATGGGGTACTGAACTGAACAGAGAATTCACAACAGACGAACTTCGAATGGCCAGAAGACACTTAAGGTCATGCTCAACCTCCTTCGCGATCAGGGAAATGCAAATCAAAACAACATTGAGATATCATCTTACACCTGTCAGAATAGCCAAACTCAAAAACACCAATGATAGCCTATGCTGGAGAGGATGTGGAATGAGGGGAACACTCATCCATTGTTGGTGGGAATGCAAACTTGTGCTGCCACTGTGGAAATCAGTGTGGCGGTTTCTCAGGAAACTGGGAGTCAACCTCCCTCAGGACCCAGCAATTCCACTCTTGGGAATAAACCCAAGAGATTCCCTAACATACTACAAAAGCATTTGTTCAACTATGTTCATAGCAGACTATTTGTGATAGCCAGAACCTGGAAACAACCTAGGTGCCCCTCAATAGAAGAATGGTTAAAAAAGGCGTGGAACATATACACATTAGAGTTTTACTCAGCGGTAAAAAACAATGATATCTTGAATTTTGCATGCAAATGGATGGAAATAGAAAACGCTTTACTGAGTGAGGTGAGCCAGACCCAAAAAGAGGAACACGGTATGTATTCACTCATAAGTGGATTCTAACCATAATTAAAGGTCTTTGAGCCTATTATTCGTGATCCTAGAGAAGCTAAATAAGAAGGTGAACCTGATGAAGATTATTTAGCTATCCGCCAGAAGATAAGAAATAGACAAGAGTCCCAGGTAACCTCGGGTGCATGGGCGGGCTGGGAGGGTTGTTGGAAGGGGAGAGGGTTAGAGAGAAGGGAGTAGGGGAGGAATGGGGAAAGCTCGGTGGACTGGGATGGGGGGAGGGAGGAAGGATGAATATGGGATCAGGGAAGAATATATTTCAACTAAGGGAGTCATTTTAGCGTTTACAGGAGACTTGATTATATATGGGATCCCAGGTCCAAGGAGAGATCCCCCAGATTGTTCTCTGGACAGAGGAGAGGGTGCCTGAACCGGCCTTGGCCCATAACCATACTGATGAATATGTTGCTTATCACCATAGATCCTTCATCTGGCGATGGATGGAGATAGAGACAGAGACCCACATTGGAACATTGGACTTAACTCCCTAGGTCCAAACGAGAAGCAGAAGGAAAGAGAACGTGAGCAAAGAAGGCAAGACCAGAGGGAACCTTCATCCGGCGATGGATGGCGATACAGACGGAGACCCACATTGGAGCACTGGACTGAGCCCCCCAAGGTCCAAATGAGGAGCAGAAGGAGGAAGAGATTGAAAAAGTAAAGCGGGACTGAGACAGATGCGATCACCCACTGATACAAGGGGACTGATCTAATGAGAGTTCACCAAGGCCAGTTGGACTGGGACTGAACGAGGACGTGATCCAACCAGATTCTCTGAATGTGGCCGGATTCTCTGAATGTGGCTGGCCTGGAGTCTTTCTGAAAAGCCATTGACAATGATACTGGGACTTGTTTCCTCTGCATATACTGGATTTTGGGGATCCAGTCTGTTTAGATACTCACCTTCCTGGACCTGGAGGGAAGGGGGAGGAACTTGAACTTCCCATAGGGCAGGCAACCCTGACTGCTCTTAGGGATGGAGAGGGAGTAGGAGAGGGAGTGGGGGGAGTGGGAGGGTGTTGGGAGGAGGGGCGGAAATGGAAACTTTTATAATTTAATAAAATTACTTTCTCATAAAAATATGATGTATAGAGATATTAAACCTTCCTTCACTGGAACTAGCTTTCCTTACTAGGCAGGTGCAATAATCACCCTTATTTATTGGTAGAAAAATGAAAAGGAAATGAGCAGAGAGTGGGGAAGGCTTTTGTGAGCATACAGTGAAATTTAAGATCTCTTGTTCTTCATCTTGCTCTCCACTGATATGTGTTAAGTCCTCTGCTTTGACAATGTGATCATTTTTAAAGTTCAAGTAACTGAGATATAGATATAATGCCATCATTTCAATTAGAAGCAGATGTCAACCTCTGCTGGTCACATGCCTGTGGTTTCAGAAAATTTCCAAGAACTCCCTGCCTTCTTCAGAAATTGAAGCTGGCAGCAAACCCTTCCGTCTACATGGATGGCGGGAAGGGCCATTGATCTTGACCTCTGCTGTTGCTTTTGATTTTGCATAGCAAGTTGCCATTGCTGCTGGGTGTAAAACCACCACATCAGCTGTCATGGTTAACTGCCTTCGCCAGAAGACAGAGGACGAACTCATGCAGATCAACCTGAAGTTGAAACCTTCTAAGGTCAATTTATTTGAAGACCCCAGAGAGAGCTGCCCCTTCCTCCCTACTGTGGTTGATGGAGAGTTTCTGCCGAAGTCTCCAGAAGAAATCCTGGCTGAGAAGAACTTCAAAACTGTCCCCTACATGGTGGGCATCAACAAATTATGTGGTATCCACTCTCTGCAGGCAAACTGGACCAGAAGACAGCACATCTCTTCTGAGGAAGTCTAGTCCCTTTCTCAATGTCCCTGAGGATGTGATTCCTGCAGTCATTAAGGAATACTTAGGAGGGGCAGAAGACATTGTCAAAAACAGAGACCTGTTTGTAGACTTGATCGGAGATGTGTTATTTGCTCTGCCATCTGTCATTGTGGCTCGTCCTTACAGATATGCTGGAGCCCCTGTCTACATGTATGAATTTCAGTATCACCCAAGCTTCTCATCGGATCTGAAACCTGAGACGGTGATGGGAGACCATGGGGATGAACTCTTCTCAGTATTCGGTGCCCCGTTTACAAAAGGGGGTGCCTCAAGTGAAGAGATCAACATTAGCAAGATGATGATGAAATTTTGGGGCAATTTTGCTCGGAACGGGAACCCCAATGAGAAGACATTGCCTGTATGGCCAGAATACAATCAGAAGGAAGGATACTTGAAGATTGGCACCACCACTCAGGCAGCCCATGGGCTGAAGGATAAGGAAGTGGCATTTTGGACCAAAGTCTGGACCAAGGAGGCAGTGGAGAACCCCCTCCAGGAAAAGAATTGAACTTTCAAAAGTGGGAAGCCCAGCTAGCTTTGGGAGGAGGGCAATGCAGCAAAGGCAGAGTTAGACCATGTGGTGTTTGTAGATGAAAAGGCTTCTTATTGTAGGGACTTCAGAACTGTGTGTGATGGGACTTGGGAAGGCAAGAAAGATGGGATGGCCCCATCTCATGGCCCCAATTTACAGAAAACTCTAGCTCGTTCAGAGGCCAAACCAGTGTCTGTGTCATGTCTTTGGCTCCAAATAAAGGTATCCTTTTCTGGCAAAAAAAAATGAAGGTTCCCTCTAGTCCTGCCTTTCTTGCTCACGTTCTCCCTTCTTCTGCTTCTCATTTGGACCTAGGGAGTTAAGTCCAGTGTTCCAATGTGTGTCTCTATCTCTATCTCCATCCATCGCCCGATGAACGATCTATGGTGATATACAAAATATTCATCAGTATGGTTATGGACCAGGACCAGTTCAAGTACACTCTTCTCTGCTGCCCAGGAAACAATCTGGGGACCTCTCCTTGGGCCTGGGAACCCCTCCAGAATCAAGACTCTTGCAAACCCTAAAATGGTTCCCTTAGTTGAGATATACACTTCCCTAGTCCCATATCCATCCTTCCTCCCCCCTCCCATTCCCCTAAGCCATCCCCAATCCTCCCCCTCTCCCTTCTCTCTAACCATCTCCCCTTACTTCCATCCCCCACCCCCACCCCTGCACCCAAGTTTGCCTGGCAATCTTGTCTACTTCCAATATCCAAGATGATAACTATAAGATTTTCTTCATGTTCACCTTCTTCTGTACTCCATTTTTAAATTGGATATGTTCTTTTGGAGCTCAATATCTTGAGTTCTTTATATGTTTTGGATATCAGACTTCTGTCTGATGTTGGGTTAGTGAAGATCTTTTCCCATTCTGTAGGCTGTCATTTTGTCTTGTTGACCATGCCCTTTACTTTACAGAAGCTTTTCAGTTTCTGGAGGTCCCATTTATTAACTGTTGTTCTCAGTGTCTGTGCTGCTGAGGTAATATTTAGGAAGTGGTCTCCTGTGCCAATGTGTTCAAGTGTACTTCCCACATTCTCTTCCCTAAGTTTCAGTGTGGCTGCCTTTATGTTGAGGTCTTTGATCCATTTGGACTTGAATTTGGTTCATGGTAATAGATATGGATCTATTTTCATTCTTCTACATGTTGATATCCAATTATGCCAGCACCACTTGTTAATTTAAGGAAATGTTCAACATTCTTAGTCATCAGAGAAATGCAAATCAAAACAACTCTGCGATTTCATCTTACACCTGTAAGAATGCCCAAGATCAAAAACACTCATAGGTGGTTTTTAAACATAAAGCAAAGAAAATCAGCCTACAAAGCACAATCCCAGAGAATTTAGACAACAATGAGAACACTAAGAGAGACTTACATCGATCTAATCGACATGGGAAGTAGAAAAAGATAAGATCTCCTGAATAAATTGGGAGCATGGGGACATTGGGGAAGTGTTGAAGGAGGGAGGGAAGAGGCAGGGAGGGGAACAGAGAAAAATGTAGAGTTCAATAAAAATCAATAAAATGAAATTAATGCAAAGAAATAACTATGGCTGGTCAAGGGAATAAAATATTACTATTGACTTCTTGACCCTCAAAGCAATTTCCCTGTTTCCTGTTCCAAGACTCAGGGAACATTGCAAAAGATGGGAATAAATGAATGGAAGAAGAATTAGTTATGAAATTCGCTCCTTCCTGTAAAGTTCTTGCCAGTTTCTGGCTGTTGGAGGAGGGGAAGCCATTGTCTTTAGTGGTGTAGTCATTTGTTTAATAACTATTGATCCTCCAGGGGATAGTTTTACACCCATACACTTATAGGTGACTTGTTTGAAGTCAATAGCTCACAGCGCAAAAATCAAAAGCAATACAAAAGAAATATTAGTAGGAGGGTGAGTTGTTGGGTTTGAAGTTGGTGGACTTGGTGAATTGGTGCAGAATGCACTGTGTACATGAATGAAATTTTCAAACATATTATTTTAACAACAAAAAAAGAATTTGAAGCAATGTTTCCTATTATCTGCCTGCCTCTGCTGCCCTAGTATTGGAATAAAAGTAGTGTGCCACATTGTCCAATTGCAATTTTCTTATTTAATTACTTATGTACATTTGTGTGCATGTGAACATTTATGTGCAGAAAAGTATGCATTTATGTTGTGCTCTGGGTATAAAGTTCAGAGCACAATTTTGGCTTTTGGTCCTTTTACATTAGCATGTTTGAGAGAGGGTTTCTAGTTTGCTATCAGATATAAAGAGACTTGAAGAATTTCTGTTGTCTGCTCTGTATCTGTCCTTAAAAGCTTTGGGTTGTAGGCATGTACTAGTGCTGACTTCAGGGGCGGGAGTAAGCCCATACTCTAAACATTTTATATACTTTGACCTCAAACATGGCTCATTGATATTTGAGATATCACTCAAAAGGCAAAGTTTTCTTTCTGTCTGCTCAGAAAATTTTATTAATTTTGTTTGATGGTTGATATTGATTTTCAACATTATAAGACCTAGATTCAGGCAAGGGTGACTCTTCCAGGCCCACCTTTGAGGGCTTAGCTAGATCATGTTATTCTCTGGGGTGTGCTTATGAGAGATTAGCTTGTATATTAAGTTCATTGAGATGAGAAGTCCCTTATTCCTTCCAGGTTTGATAGCACTATTACATTGAATGATCTAGGTACTGTATTTTGTAATAAGGACCAGGGCCGTTCATCATTCTCTGCCTCTGGACTGTGGATACAGTATGCTTATGTTAATAGTAGAATCAACAACAAACAGGTAGAAAAAATAGATATTACCCTTGCTTGCTATCTGGTTAGAGCACAAACTCTCTGGGAGTTTGCTGGGGATTCTTCTGCCTTGGGGTTTTCATGGACAATCCAAGATTTAAGGGTTCATGGAGCACTGATGACCTTTAAACAGACTTGAAACACCTGCAGAGAGGACACTAATTACAGTGAACACCTGAAGGTATAAGTATTTTATATCCTAGATTATTAATAGAATCTCCTCTTTGTATTTGTACTTTTTTTTCAGAAGTAACCTGTAATCCCCAATGGGGCAAAAATTTCTTACTTCATCAAACATTTTCTCTAAAGTATGCACATTTGAATCAGCTCATAACATTCTGTATGACCTTGAAAAGATACCTAGCATGAGTATAATTTCAATGGAAATAGGGGAGTAACTACTAACATGCATTTCTGTATGTCCTAATTAGTTGGTAATTGTAACTTTCAAGAACTAGAAATTCACATTGCATTGTAAAGTGAGTTGTATTTAGTAAAATATCTTGAACAAGAATATAAATATATGGACAGCGTGTTTCAACAAAAATAATCTCTAGTTTTTATCAACTATAAACATCCATATCAATGTAAAATATTTAAAATAAGTAGTTGTTTTTTAAAAGTAGATTCAACAATCTCCCCTTTTATCTTATAATATATTTGTTCCCCTTTATTTTTTGTAAAGTAGATTCAATAATCCACACGTTTATCCTATCATTTCATTGGAGACCTTTTGTAGGTGGATGTTTCTGCCCCACCAAAAACTCCCAAGCATGTAGCAGCCACTTCACAAACAACTGACCCAGGAGCTTAATATTAGTTACAAATGGTAGCTTAGGCTTATTACTAACTATCTCTTGAACTGAAATTTACCTATAACTATTATTTATGTTTATCCATGTAGTTTGTTAACTTCTCTCAGTATGGCATTCTCCACATGCACCTGACTCCACCTTCTCCTCCCTAGCATCCTCAGTTTGGATTTCCTGCTTGACTTTCTGCACAGTCTGTGCCTAAATCAGTGTTTTATCAAACCAATTCAAATGACAATTTTTTTTACAGTGCACAAGAGGATTATACCACAGCAACACCCCAAAGATAAGTATTTGCTAACAAGGCCTACTAGAGATTAAGTTGCGAGGATACACATTGGTTCTCCAAGATCATCTAGACATATGGCTCAAACCATTTCAAAGGAGACATTACTGATATACAACTGCCCACAAGGTCCATCTCCATATTAAAGAACCAGCCTCTATCAAGCTGCTCACAGAGGCATTGCAGGGTCAAAACCAACAGTCAAGTCTGGTGCACCATAGATTCACTTTTCTTTTTGAGAAAAGCAGAGTACTGATAGATGGGCAAGGTAACAAGTATTTGTAAAGGAAAACATTGTTGTGTCGAGGGATGGCCCTATCAAGAAGATTTTCACTTTAGACCCTCACACAAGGAAAAGGGATATCCTTGGCAGAGTCAGAAGTAGCCTGGAAACTGAGCCTTGGGAGCCACCACTTCACTTAGAGCCTGAGGTTTGAGAATATAAAAGATGTCTCTGTCTCTGTCTCTGTCTCTCTCTCTGTCTCTCTCTCTCTCTCTGTTTGGGCCCAGCACCTTTGTGCAGGGATTGTTTCAGATCTTGAAAGCCAAATTCTTCCTACCTAATGGGGCTACATGTATCAGTCCCACTGACAACTATGGGCTTAGTCAGTAATGTTCTTATATTTTTGGTTGTGAGCCTAGGCTCTAATGGCTGAGCCATCTCTCCAGCCCTGTAATGTTCTTGAAAATACCTGTATTCCCCTTATACAGCTTTGCTTGATTACCTTCTTCCTGAGTTTTGCACATTATATGATACTCTGCTGACTTCATAGAGGTCCCCCATTTCCTTCTGGGAAGGTAGTATACAAGGTGGTCTCATTTTTATTTTTAAAATATATTCATGATTTATTCAACTTTATTTCATATTTGTTGGTGTGTAGGTATCAGATCCTCTGGAACTGAATTTACATGCAGTTGTGAGCTGCAATGTGCATGCTGGAAGTCAGCTCAGGTGCTCTCAAAGAACAACCAATGAAGTTAACCACTGAGCCATCATTTCAGCCAAACGTTACTCTTCTTAAGAAAATTACTTGGCATGAGACATAGTTTCTGCAAGACTCTCCAAAAAAGTTTTGATTTCTTTTCTACCTTATAGTTTTCTTATTTTACTCATCCTGTGGCCCTCTGTCTCTCAATCCTGTCATTGAAGACAGTTCTGCTGGTTAAGGTCACCAGTGTATGTAAAAAATAATTCCAGGAATATTTTACCTTGCAAGTCTCCCTTCTGCCTAAGTGGGTAGACTTGCAGTCTTCTGTCCCTATTTAAAGTGTTCAGAGCATGGAGCCTGAACCTAAAAGATGCAAAGATGACAACACATGGAATGCAGAATCTCTTCTAGCCTGGCTGCTCTTTGAGCTGTAACCAGAGATGGGTGTACCATATAATTAAAGAGATTTTTTTTTTACTAACAAAAAAAATAAAGACATTTTTTTTTTACTCTCTGAGCTGTGTCTTTGTGAAAAAATCCTGTAGAGTTAAAGGATATATTTCATATGTTCACTCAATGTCTTTATTTCTCAAAGGGCAGATAACATCTGGAATTGTGCTATTTGAAGTAGCAATATAGTTCAGCTAAGGAAACAAACATGCATAGTTTGTCTGAATTACCTAGTGAGGCCATAAGCTATTCCAAAGAGAAAAAGGATAGAATTATCAAGCTCTAAAAACTCCAATACTTGTTTTTAAACTGCCCCAATATAATTTTTATTGAAAATAATGTTATAGGTTACTTTAAAATGACTTTTTATTGGTAGATATTAATTATATACAGTTATCTGGTAAAGTATGACATTTTGAAATGTATATGATTAAATCACATAATTTACTTATCTATCATCACACATATTTATAATTTCCTTTGCCTGAGATTATCAAATTTTGAATATATTAAAATATATAGACATTTCTGTGAATTACAGCTATCCTACTACTGTATAGAACATTAAAAGTTATTCCTTCCTCTTTTACCTAATGTTTTCATTACTAGTCACCAAGTTTTTTATATTATGGCTCTCCTTTATTGATGACTAAAGGCAAAAGATTACTGTTTTAATTAGCTCCATTGTTTTCCATATGTCACCTGTCTTGAGGGAAATTAAGGCATTACAGATCATATTGAAACATACCCTTTAATTTTATTATTATTGTTGTTGTTATTGCATGCATATGAGTGTTTTACCTGGTTGCCTGTCTGTGCGCCAAATGTGTTTCTGGTGTCTGGGAATGGCAGAAGAGGGTGTTGTATTCTCTGGAAATGAAGTTACAGATGATTGTGAGTCACCATGCAGGAGTTGAGAATCAAGTCTGCATCCTCTAAAAAAATAGTCAGTGTTCTTCAGTCCTGAGCTATCATTACAGATGCTAAAATATGTGCTTTAAGTCTTTCCTATAAGATTTTTTGAACAGAGTTTATTTCAACTCACTATTTTTCCAGGCTCTTTAATTTAACTACAATTGACAAGATTTACATGCATTTGAGAGGTGGATAGTGTTCTATTTTATGTTTAGCTCACCTTCATATTTAACCATTTTCAGGGAACCGTGGAGTTGGCTTGGCCTAGCTGCCTTGAAAGGTATGTGCCATTCATATTTAGGTTAGAGATCGTAGCTTTTGGGGTACAAAGTGCCTTCCAGTTCCTGAGAAACTGATGTACTCCCTCAGGCAGTGAAGTGTTTAGGATGCTTATGTTTCTCTGTATGTTCATTGAGTAAACAAGGAAGCAGGAAGATTTGATAGGACAATCAGCCTCAGATATTAATCTTCCATATTCTGTATGACTCACTAACATCACTGCATCCTGGCTACTACAATTGTATTTATCCTGGCAATTGCCATTGTATTTTTTATCTGATAAAGGTACAAAAAGTGTTAAGGGTCTATAATTAAAACTAAGATAATAATTAATCTTATTACAGGGGAAGGCCAGTTCAGACACCCTCTCCACTATTCCTTAGGGTCTTAGCTAGGTTCATCCTTGTGGAATCCTGGGAAATTTCATAGTGCCATGTTTCTCACTAGCCCCATAATGGCTCCTATAATCAAGATATCTCCTTACCGTGCTCTCCCTCTCTGTCCTTTCTTCATCTCAACCATTTTGTTCTCTCATGTTCTCTTCCTCCCTCCCCTTATCTTCTTCCTTTCTCCCATGTTTCAAATTTTCTCTGGAGATCTTGTCTATTTCCCCATTTTCAAAGGGACCCATGTATGCCTCTTTTAGGGTTCTCCTTGTTACCTAGGTTCTCTGGGGTCATGCAGCATAGGCTGGTTATTCTTTGCTTTGCATTTACTATCTACTTATGAGTGAGTACACACTGTGTCTTTCTGGGTCTATGTAACATGAGGGGGCCTGCTTGTTGGGGTTTCTGTCCCGCCCAGTACCCCAACAAGCCGGCAAGCCCCAAGGAAAATCACAGAGTCTACATTAGGTTATAAACTGATTGGCCCATTAGCTCAGTCTTCTTATTAACTAATTCTTACATCTTACAGTAACTCATGATTCTTGTCTGTGTCAGCCATGTGCTTCAGTACCTTTTCCAGCTGTCAGCTCACATGTTGCTTCTCCAGTGATTTGGGCAGGAATGGTGGAGGCAGCTTCCTGCTTCCCAGAATATTCCTGTTCCCATCACCCCGCCTCTACTTCCTGTCTGGTTGACCCACCTATACTTCCTTCCTGGCCAATCAGTGTTTATTTAAAACATGATTTACAGAATATGGACAATTCTCCCATACCAGCTCTAGGTTACCTCACTCAGGTTGTTTTTTTTTTCTGGTTCCAACCATTTGCATGTGAGTTTCAAAATACCACTTATTTCAAAATACCATTTGTTTAAAATGCTGAGTAGTACACCATGGTGTAAATGTACTACATTTTCTTTATCCATTCTTTAGTTGAGGGGCAGATAGGTTGTTTCCACATTCTGCTATTATGAAAAATGCTGCTATTAACATAGTTGAGCAATGACTATGTGGTATGAGCATGCATCATTTGGGTATATTTCCAATAGTGTTATTGCTGGATCTTGAGGTAGATTGATTCTCAGTTTTCTGACAAAACTGTCATACTGATTTCCAGGTGACTGTACTAGTTTGTATTCCCACCAGCAATGGAGGAGTTTTCCTTTTCTCTACATACTCTCAAGCATAACCAATCATTTGTGGTTTTGATCTTAGCTATTCTGACTAATGCAGGATGGTATCTTAGAGTCATTTTAATTTTCATTTACCTGATGGTTAAGGATTTTGATCAATTCCTTTAAGTGTCTTTCAGACATTTGAGATTCTTATGTTGACAGTAGTCTGTTTAGACCCATACCCCATTTCTTAAATTTGGTCAAACTCTGATCCCCTTGTGCTTGAATTTTAAGAAAACTAAAGGCATGTAATGTGAAACCTGTATACTAGGAACCATAAATGTGAATGATCAAGTAATATTTAAGTTTCAATTCTACTATTATATTAATAATTCATTTTGCAAAAGAATATTCCCATAATTTATGATATTAATTTTAACATAATTTATGTTAAAAAGAACACATTTGATTTGGTTCCCTTGGTCTTCCTGTCTGGTGCTATGCCAATACCAGGCTGTATTCAGTACTATAGCTCTGTAGTAAAGTTTGAAATTAAAGATTGTTTTGGCTATCCTGTTTTTAGTTTAGTTTTGTTATTATTATTGTTGTTGTTGTTATTGTTATTATTTTTTTTGGCTTTTCCATATGAAGTTGAGTGCTGTTCTTTTGAGGTTTGTGAAGATTTTTGCTGGGATTTTGCTGGGCGTTGCATTGGATCTGTAGGTTGCTTTTAATAAGATTGACATTTTTTTTTTTTACTACGTTAATTCTAACTCCCCAAGAGCATGAGAGATCTTTTCACTTTCTGGTTTTTTTCTTCAATTTCTTTCTTCAAATATTTAAAGCTCTTGTCATACAAGTTTTCCACTTGTGTGGTTAGAGTTACTCTGAGATATTTTAAGCTATTTGTGGTTATTGTGAAGGGTGATGTTTCTCTGATTTCTTTCTCAGCCCGTTTATCATCTGTGTAATGAAGGGCTACTGAATTTTTTTTTAGTTAGTCTTTATGCTACTACATTACCAAAAGTGTTTAGAAGTTTTAGAAGTTTTGGGGTAGAATTTCTGGGGTTGCTTATGTAAACTCTCTCATCATCAGCAAATAGCAAGAGCTTGATTTGATCTCCTTTTGTTGTTTTATTTCTCTAGCTAGGACCTCAAGAACTATATTGAGTAGATATGAAGAGAGTGGACAACCTTGTCTTGTTCCTGATTTCAGTGGGATGACTGTGAGTTTCCCTCCATTTAGTTTGATATTGGTTTGCTGTATATTGCTTTTATTATGTTTATGTATGATCCTTGTATCCCAGTTTTCCTCAAAACCATTATAATGAAGGAATGTTGTATTTTGTTGAATGATTTTTCAGCATCTAATGAAATGATAGTGTGGATTTTATTTTTTAGTTTGTTCATATAGTGGATTATGTTGACAGATTTTCATATGTTGAACTATTACTGCATCACTGGAATGAAGCTGACATTGATCATGGTGGATTATGGTTCTGATGTGTTCTTGGATTTGATTTGCCAGTATTTTATTTGGTATTTTCACATCAATGTTCATGAGTGATATTAATTTGTAATTCCCTTTCTTAGTAATGTCTCTATGTGGCTTAGGTATTAGGATAATTGTAACCTCATAAAAAGAGTTTGGCAATGTTCCTTCTGTTTCTATTGTGTGGAACAATTTGAGGAGTATTGGCAGTAGTTCTTTGAAAATCTTGTAGAATTCTGATTGATTTTAGTATATGCTTGCATTTGTGATTTGTGACCTTCTTCTCATGATTTCTGTTTCTATAATTCTCTTGGCTTGTGTTTTCTTTATTGTCTCTATTCCAGTTTTCAAGTATTGAATAGTTTCTTTCATATGTTTAATTGCTTTCTTTGGTTTTCTTTAAGGGATTTGTTGATGTCTTCTAATTTTTTCTTTATCTTTCCCTCCATTTCTTTGAGGGAATTTCTCATTTCCCCCTTAAGGGCCTCAAACATTCTCCTAAACTTATTTGTTCAGGTTATTTTCTTCTGCTTCATCTCTATTTAGTTGTTCAAGTCTTTCTGTTGTAGATCACTAGATTTTACTGGTGTTGTGTTACTCTTTGTGGTGTTGTATGTATTCTTACCTTGTCTACACATCTATTCCTCCAATTGGTGTTGTTGGTGCTGTCTATGACTGTGGTGATTAATTTTCCAGGTGCCAGGGGATCTGATTCTCAGATTGTTGCTCCTCATGGTGCAGTAAGGGCCACAATTCCAGTCACCCCATTGGCCACTCCATATTCCTGGAGGTCGCTCAGTGCTCCAGAGGTTTGCTCTGTTCCCTTGGAGTTCACTGTCTCAGGCCTACTCTGGCCTAGGTTGCTGGCTCAGTCCTGCCCCTGTGGAGTTCACTGCCTCAGGCCTGCTCTGTCCCAGGTTGCTGGCTCAGTTTTGCTCCTTTGGAGTTCACTGCCTAAAAACTGCTGTGTCCCAGGTCACTGGTTCAGTCTTGCTTCTTTGAAGTTCACTGCCTCAGGTCTGCTCCAGCCCAGGTTGCTGGCTCAGTCCTACTTCTGTAGAGTTTCTATCCTAGGCCCATTATGGCAAAGGTTGCTGGCTCAGTCCTTCTAATTTCTTTTTATAAAACGGATGAAATAGCATGTTTCTTCTCTTCTGCATACTATGAACCATAATGAACATTTTTATTAAAATTATTTTTCATGTAAAATTAGAAAGTAAGTTTCTCTTCAAGTTTTTTACTAAGAGTTTTTGTTTTTAGGCCAACCCATCACTTCTGAGCTGTCTAGCAGCATTCAAATGAGAGAAAACAGAATACATATGATTGACTTCATCCTCATGGGACTGACATAGAACCCCCCAGCTGCAGAGAATTTTACTTTTGATGTCACTTATCACCTACATTGTTACTGTCACAGGAGACCTCTTCATTACGAGGACCATAGCCAGACTTTGAACTCCCCAATGTACTTCTTCCTCACTTTCTTTTCTCTGATAGATGCATGCTATTCCTCTTCTATCATTCCTATAATGCTGACAGGTTTGCTATCAGAGACAAAAGCCATTTCCTTCAATGGCTGTATGATACAACTTTTTGTTGAATATTGCTTAAGAGCTTTAGAGATTGTTCTGTTTGTGGTCATAGCCTAGGACTGCTATGTGGCCCTGTGGTGACCTCTGTACCATGTGAACAGGATGAACCACTGAACTTACTGTATTCTAGTGGGTCATGCTGCATAATGGGTTTTCTCTACTCTTTTGGTCAAATGCTTGTTATTCTCTGAATTTCTTTCTGTGGCTCCAATATCATAGACCATTTCTGTTGTGACATCTTTCTCTTGTTGCAACTGGCCTATACTAACACTTTCATTATTGGTTTCCTGATTGTTCCCAATGGTGGAGTAATCCCCATGAAGACCTTCATGATGTTGCTGATGTCCTAAGTGATCATTCTGAGCTTCTTGAAGACACACAACTCTGCTGGGAGGAAAAAACCCCTTTCTACCTGTGGCTGCCACATCATAGTGTGTTCTTGTTCTTTGTGTCATGTATTTATACATACATGTGACCAGTGACAATTTTTCATCTGGATAAAGCCATAGCAGTGTTTTATACACTTGTCACTCACATGTCGAATCCAATTATCTACACTGTAAAAAATGTAAAAGCTGAAAATGCAATTAAAATGTTAACTAATTTAATATGTATATTCTAACAATATTGTCTCTTATTTATGAGAAATAAAATTTTAGATCTTTAGTGCAGTCTAAAACCATTAATATTATTAAACTCTAAATACATGTACAGATATATCATTTATGAATTACTTTTTCTATTAAGTACAATAAAAAGTTAAACAATTAGTTATAAAATAAAAAAGCTATGATAGTATACTAAAGAATAGTTGTATTTTTGACCACTGTTTATTTAAATCAGGGTTAGTCAAACATAAGCACTGTAATACCATCACAATCCATATTAATACCTCAGTAACTACTTAAATATTGAAAACAATTTTAAAAATGTGAATATGATGGACTAGTATAGAATTTTGTCCTAGGTTGGACCTAGTGGGATGATATTAGGTTGCTTCACATGACAAAGAAGGTAACGCAATTTTAATTTATAAATTATTTCTAGTCCATTCTATTCAATGTTTCACTAGAAAATGTTTAAAATAGTATTGGTTCTTGTAATCACTCTCCATCTATCCCTGCAGCTTTCTAAATGTAAACTTAATGAACAATTAATGAGCCAACTTGAATTGATTTTAATATTTAATTTGATTGCCCATGACCATATACAAAAATACCTTCTCATTTTCTAGTCTGACTTTTTTCATTCTAGGACTGAAATTCAATTTTCTCACATTTTAATAGATGATACTCAGTAAAATATACATTTACTTTACTTCCTTAGGGAATTTCATAGTTTCCCTCAAACTTGTTTCAGCTATTGCAAATACTCTGATCAGACTAAAATATTCACATCTAATCACACTATGTTGAGTCATGAAATCTCAGTTTTGCTAACTATTTTTGTTCTTTAAATTTCATCACT
Source organism: Myodes glareolus (assembly GCF_982192425.1). Lineage (NCBI taxonomy): Eukaryota > Metazoa > Chordata > Mammalia > Rodentia > Cricetidae > Myodes > Myodes glareolus. The sequence goes on from NC_142027.1 coordinate 140,094,011, forward strand.
CATATTGACTAAATTTTCTCAAAAATAGCACTTCTTCATTTTGATTCAGAATACATTTTCATTCAGAAAACCTATTTGAATGCAACTGAATATATGCCATTGTATGTAGTACTATGCTTGAATTGTACTCACTTCTAAGTAGATATTAGCTGTAAAGTAGAAGATAATATCATGCTATGTTCCATAGTACCAGAGAGCTAAGTAACAAGGATGGTTTAAGGGGGGATGCCAATGATCTCCCTTTGAAGGGAACATAGAATGGATTTAGTGGGTAGACCGTGGTCAAGAAGGCTTGGGAACTGGAGGGATCAAGTGGATGGGGAAGTAAATACTGAGAGAAAAGACTGGACTTGTGAGAATTTTTAGGGGCTATGTGGAAATCTAGTTCAAGGAAACTCCATGAAATCTACTAGAGTAATACTAACAAAGGCGCCTAGTCATGTGGACACGGAGTCTGAACCAGTCAAATCTATAACTAAACAAGGCCTTAATTAGAGGGATTGGGATACCAACCCAGCCACAATGCCTTGGACCTACAGCATATCCTGCCTGCAGAGTGTTCTGGGAACCTAGAAGAACTCACATCAAAGAAACCATAGAGACTTCAACTGATGGGAGCAGATGAAGAGTTCCACAGTCAAACAAAGTGAAAGCTTTGTTTTTAGGCAGAGCTTGAGGAGTTCTTTAGAGAAGTGGGAGGAAGGTTCAGAAGAACCACCGGGTTGAGGCACACTATAAGAACATGTCTCACAGAATCAATTGACTGAGACTAATGGGGGCTCATAGAAATCAGGAAGCCTGTAGGGGTCATGCCCAGGTCCTCTGCATATATGCTTTGGTTGAGTAGCTTGGTCTTCTTGTGACATTCCTAACAGTGAGGGCAGAGGTGATGTTTTTGCCTACTAATGGGAGTCTTTACTTCTTACTTGGTTGTCTCGTTTGATTTAAATATTTAATTTCCAGACTCCTCATAAATACTCTTAGTTCATTTGCCATCAAATATTGAAGTTCATTAGTAGTTTATTGTTTTAATTTCTTTTGGCATAGTGAACGTCTTCAGCTGGACTCAAGGAAAAATTATTTAAAAGCAAATGCTGTAGAAGTTCTCTATATTCAGTGAAATAATTGTTTTTTTTTAGCAAAGTTTACTAATGGCAGTGGAATGCTCCTGAGGTCTAATTAGCCAGGATAAAAAAATCAGAGTTTGACTGCTAAGAGGGCACATTGGAAATACTTGATAAGCTCCAGAGAAAGGCATTATCCACAGGAGCCACTTATAATCAATGATGATTTTGCACTCGGAGCTAGTTGACATCTTTAAGCTTATAGCTTTATGTCTTGAGGAACTAACAGATACCTGGGACTCAGGACATTGAGCTTGTCAGATGAATTGATAGGTGAGAGATTCATATTTTGTAAAGGAACCATAATTATAGGTCTCAAGGAGTGCAGTGCAAAGAACTTGAAAATTATATAATCACCCACTATCCCAATCATTCTAGGCTTGTCTGTTCTCAGCATTCCAAACACTATGAATAACTCTGCTAGTTTCACCCCCATAGAAGTAAAAGTCTCTGGGGTCTTTCCCTATATTTTAATATATTTAAATTAGTAAAAATCATACTACATATTGACTTTTCCACTCTAAATTCCCCTAATTAGTATGATAATACAAGAGTTTTCCTGTTGTGTTCTAAAGATTAAAATATTCTTTTTATTGTTTTTTTTAACAATCTCATGTAACAGTGGCTGCTATAGAACTGCTATATGGTAGAGAGTGGTTTTGAGCTTCTGCTAGTTTTGCTTCCTTCTCCCAAGTGCTTGGTTTGCAGGTGTGAAAAACTCTGCCAGGACAAAACACCTTGATAATAGGTACATAGCATTTCAAGTGACTTGGAATATTTTACATACACATTTCTCTGATGTCTGATAATTCATATGATTTCTATTTAATCTCAGTCTTTGATAACGCCATTTAAAATACTTCTTTAGAATATTTATATTTTGGTTTTTGTTTGTTTGTTTTTATGAGACAGGGTTTCACTGTATATCTGTAGCTGTCCTGGAACTCACTCTGTGGATAAGGTTGGCCAGAACTCAGAGAGAGCCACCTGACTTTGCCTCCCAAATGCTGGGATTAAAGTCATAGGCCACCACTGCTTGGCTGAATGTTTGTCTTTTCAAAATGTTTATTTTAGGGCTTATTTCAAAGGTTAATAGTGGAAAGTTGTAGAATAGAATTGAAACAGCTTCTATTTCTTCAAGCCAGGGTTCTCAATCTTTCTAATGCTGTAAACATTTAATACAGTTCTTCTTGTTGTGGTAAACATCAATCATTAAATTATTTCATTGCTATATTATGAAATTTTGCTACTGCTATGAATTGTATTGTAACTATCTGATATGTAAGATTTCTGATATGTGGCCCCCATATCAGAAGTTGGGGGTTTGGGTCCATGTGTTGATGACCACTACTCTAGGTTGATACAAAGGTCATTGTATCACCTTGGGTATGTGCCCTATTCTGTGTCTAGACATGTTAACTCACAGTAAGAGATGCAGTGATGTTCCAGAATGTCCTTCTCAAAAACTGTACCAAAACTTCACCTTGAACAATAAAATCTAAAGCAATTTATCCACTTAACATAGAAAACATGAAATGTATTTTTAGAGATAACGTTTTCTTTTCATTTTGTGAGAAATTTATGCCTGCAAATCAGAATGTATTTCACATGTTCTACAATTAATTTTATATTGTTATCCATAAGTTATTTATGGTGAATTATAAGAATAACTGGTAAAGAACTGAGAATATGAAAATTAACACTGCATAGAAATAGGGGTGATAAAGTTTTTCCTAGATAGATGAACTGTGATGAAAAAAAGTCATGAAAGAAACTACTGCTGGCTATCAACATAGACATTTTCATATGTAGGCAAATATATATATAGGTCCAAGAAATATTTGCTGAGTAGCTATCTAATAGATACTTGTTTACAGAAACTATCATATATTTTTGCATAAGTATTTTACTTTATCTTAGGTAGTAGTCAGTTTCTTTCTGTTTTCACTTTAAAGTTCCATTTTAAAGCATTCAAAATAAGTGTTTCTTTTCCTTAGTAAATGTTTATGAATTTAAAAACCCAAAGATGTTTTCCCAGTCTTTTAAATCTATAAATTTATTAAATATGATTATTTCAATACCAATTTATATATAATACATATACACACACACATATATTTAATCATTATATACATTTAGCAGATTGTATTTCACTGCCTAGGAACATATATATTAATGTATTCACACACACACACACACACACACACACACATATATATATATATATATATACTCATATATGTGTTTGCATATGTAACAAAATTTTAAAAACAGAGGCCATGATAAAGAAATATATGAGGAACATAATTTAAAGAATAAACAATATTTGTAGCCAATACTTAACTACCTGGAAAGTGAATAACACACTGATTCTAAAAGATAATTAGCTTTGTAATAATCTTTAAATATATCAAAAATATTAAATTCACTTTGACTTTAAAAGATTCATCATATTTCTTGTAGATTTTGCATCATGGATGAGTAACTGGGTTGCTAAAGGTGACTGGGCTCTCTGATCTACTGACTGGGAAGCATTGTATCTTACAAACCAAGATGTGTGAATTATGAGGTTCATCATGTATTTCCTCATCATGTAATATGTGGTAGACCCTGAAGGTGTTATGCCAGAAACTATACTAACAGACTGAGGAAATAGATATGTATGGCATATATGTTGTGCCATGTCATGGAATAAATCTCTACTACAATTTGTACATCTTGCTAAAACAAAAGCTTTGCTTATCAGAGATATGCTTTGATTAGGTTTTTTTTAAAAAAATAATCTTTCTTATTATTTAGAATTTTATACATGTATACAATGAAACATGATACTCCACCAAGTCTATCTTAATTTAAATATGGCCACACGTTAACAACAACACAAAAGTGAATGGTTCTTACTCCTTCAGCTGCAATGCTGGTAGCTTCCCAGTAAGGGATGGGAACCTCCTTCCTATATGAAAGAAGCTTGGTTGGTTGTTCTTATGCAGGTAACCATGACTGGAATGAGTTAGTGACTATGATAACCATGTCTTTCATTCATTGTTGCATCTATATGATCAAATGAAAATCATCTCTATGATCAAATGAAAAATAATATTCTTTATGTGTGTAAGCACTTGGCAGATTATAAAATGTGTCTCATAATGTGAAAATGCTCAGGCTCAGGGGTAAGCCAAGACACACAGAGCACAAGAGCAACTCAGAAACACCACACAGACTGGAAATAGAAGAACTCAACATAACATAACACACACACACACACACACACACATATATATATGGTATATGGTATATATATCAGCATATATGCTATATGTATATATATATATCAGCATTTTTTCCTGAAAATTAAATAGTAACTAATGCCCTATAGATGCGTTGTAGCTGATAGTATGGTATATGAAGAGAGTATGATGAGATGAATAAAGATGGAAGAAGCTACTGGGTTAGAATACAAAGAATGTGCTCCACAGTTACAGAAAGCCCTATTGCTGTAGTATGAACATCAAATGATAATGCACTCAGAATTAACAACCTACCTTTATTCTTTTGTAGGGAATTCAGATCTTGAGAAGGGGTTATTTTCTGAATGGAGCTCCACAGGTCTCCCAGTAATGTGACAGAATTTGTTCTTTTGGATCTCACACAGAATCCACACTTGCAGAAAATTCTGTTCATTGTCTTTTTATTTGTTTCCCTATTTACCATGTTGGCCAATCTACTCATTGTCATCACCATCTCCTTCAGCCGCACCCTTTCAGCTCCCATGTACTTCTTTCTCACTTACCTATCCATCATAGACACCTTCTACACCTCTGTCACCACCCCAAAAATAATAATTGACCTGCTGTACCAGAGGAAGACAATATCCTTGGGTGGTTGCCTGATTCAGCTCTTTGTGGAGCACTTCCTGCGTGGAACAAAGATCATCCTCCTCATTGTTATGGCCTATGACCGCTATGTGGCCATATGCAAACCTCTGCATTACATGACCATTATGCGATAAGGGCTCTGCAGACTCCTGGTGGTGGTAGCTTGGGTTGGAGGGATCTTGCATGCCACCATGCCAATATTTTTTATGATCAATCTGCCCTTCTGTGGCCTTAATATAATTGATCACTTCATGTGTGATCTCTTCCCATTGTTAAAACTTGCTTGTAGAGACACACAAACGCTAGGCATGATAGTGGCTGCCAACAGAGGGGCCATGTGCTTGCTCATATTTACTATGCTCCTCATCTCATACATAGTTATCCTGCAGTCCTTGAAATCTCATAGTTCTGAAGGGAGATGCAAAGCCCTGTCCACCTGTGTCTCTCACTTCACTGTGGTTGTTCTCTTCTTTGCGTCTTGCATATTTACTTACATGCGCCCTGTGAACACCTACACCAGTGGACAGCTGGTGACTGTGTTCTTTGCAATCCTTACTCCTATGCTAAATCCCATCATTTACACAGCAAGAAACACAGAGGTGAAGAATGCCATGAAGAGTTTGTTGACAGGGAGAGTAACTTAGCCTATTCAAAATGGCCAGAAGGTGGTGATGCATAGAAACAACTAGGATTATGTTTGTGATAAACTATGAAAGGGAATTAAGAAGTTCCACAGTTCATTAACAAATAGTAAAAACGAAACTTCCCATAATAGCATTTTTGGCCAGTTAATGTGGAGAGGCCTTATATATGCCTTTAATAGTTTTAAACGTATATTTTGTTTTCAAAGCTCAAATATTAATGTTCACAGAGTCTGAATTTTCAATAGAAAGCAACAAATATACAACTTTAATGATTTTGGACTATGTTTTTCTCTAGAGACTCATCAAAATTTATTGAATTTGTTCACATATTTGTTACATGGGTAACATGGAATTTTTGACAGAATTTTAAATATATTTTGCATAGACTATGGTAACACAAAAATAACAGAAAAATATAAATTAGACATTTGATGAATAATGGACAACTTGTGTACATGTTTCTTACCTCACTTTTATCTGGTATTATTTATATAAAAATAATATAATGTTTTAACATCAAGTACACAAAAGGAAGAAACAGTTTCTAACCAGTCTCTGCTCCCCGACCTCAGGGTGAAATATAAGGTAGAAATTTTGAAAATTACATTGAATTTGTTTTTATTTTCTCACATATTGTCACGAGTAAATTTTTTCTAGGTTATAAAGGATAGATAACTTTTTCCCTGAACAGTATTGGAGTAGACATTTGTAACAACATGAGCAAATATTCTTCCATTTTACCACACTGAAATATGCAAAATAATTTCTCATGTCATTACTCTGTATGTATGTTGCATATGTTTACATTAAATATATTATCATGTATCAGACACATTCACTTAGGTAGATGACACGGAATATAAAAAAGAAACAGAAAACAAAAAAACTCTGGTTATTTAAAAGACACAGTATCCATTTCACAATGAAGATAGTTGAATCTGAGAAAGCTACTAATACGCTTTCCACAAATCAAACATTAAGTCAACTGCAGGATCTACATTAGTTTCTAACTCTTACTCCTCAATTTGAGAATGAAAACACAATAATTTGTGATATGTTTATACGTAAAGATAAGGAATTGATGCATGTTCTTAGGAAATCTTAGTGATTTCCTTTTGCCCTTGGAGGAAAATTGTCAGGGTTTTTTTGTTGTTGTTTCTTTGTTTTTTGTAGTCTCTTCCCACTTAAGCTATGTAAAGGAGCAAAGATCCTCTGTACTCATTGGAATCAAGTTTCTCCATATTATTATAAAAACACCTTTATGAATCCAATTTTCTTTCACGGTAGTATCTCCACTCATGCTTTCCACAAATATCCCTTCTCAAATTTACTGCTCAGGGAGATATTTCTTCCATAATTTGAACATCCAGTAATGCTAGACCTCGAACATTTATTTTTGGAGTGCAACTGTCTTGCCTACCTTAAAGTTTTAATATATTGAGTTTACTAAAAAAATGATATTTTCTCACAGTGATCAAGCCTAGAAACCTGATCGTCATTAGCACTTAATGTACAGAAATACAATATTCTGGTGATAATTAAACAGATAAACAGACTCTAAAGTAAGCTAAATGTAGTTTGCTTTGTTCTATGATTAGCTAGGAGTCATGAAAAGGCAGGAAGAAGTAGTATTGAGAAAAACATCTTCTACTCTAAAACAGATGGATGATTTCAAGTAGAAAACCAAGGCCGATGACTGTGTCCTAAGAGATATACCAACTTCTTAATGGATGAGAGAGAGATTAATTAGATAATTTAAAATCAAAGTGAGAAAGTAAAAACAACCAAAGAGATGCAAACAAGCCAGATAAGCTCATTTGATGAACTTTTGCTCCTGATTGTTTTAAGGAGTATTGTGATATTTCTTAATACATCAAGTGCATCTCGGAGATTGATACCATACAGTTATGCTTAGTAAAGTAATAACATCCAAGTCCAGGGAGCAGTGTGGGTCAGAAACATGGTAAGATTTGGGGTATGTAGAAGAATGAGGTTATTTAGATAGAGCGATTAATTAAGAACAGGGTTAACAGGGGTAGAAGGGGTCATAACAAAAGATGATAGTGTAAGTATGATCACAATACATTATCTATGTATAAAATTGTCAAAATAAAATAACATAAAAGGGAGCGTGATATTTTTTCCTAAAATTCATAAGAGAAATAATATTGGCATTTAGTGCCTATTTCAATAATAATCTTAAAAAGTAAGAGTACCAGTAAACAGGATTAGAAATGTTATGTACAGGGTACTAACTAGTTAGGTTAGGCAAAATTAATTCCCTTTCCTTTATCCTTTTCAAGTTGGATAAACCAATGTATGGACAAACTGTTCACGAAGAACATAAATTAGTTCTGGGATAAGTAATTGAATGGCTCCTACTATGATCTATGAATTTTTGTTGTTCTGGAGAGTATCATGTTGGCCTTGTTCCAGTTTATTTCTGCCTCTGAGAAATGTTTCCTCAGTGTAGGGAAAGATGTGAAATTATTGCAAAGTGATTAGAGTCTCAGGCAGTTGAGACATAATCACATAGAAATGTGATTAAAATGAGGCAAACATACACATATTAGAAATCTGTCTCTAACAAATTATACTCTGACCTTTTCCCCCACAAATTCATTACCTAAGAGACAATATGCTAAAAGTGTTCCTTCTAAAATGTGTTTTGAGAGCAGTTTACTAATTAGATCAGAATAGAACCAAATGGTAGGCATAGTGTTGTGGGTGATTTTTGTGAGATATTTTGTTGGCTGCCTTTTTAGAAAATCTACATAAAAAATTTCAAGACTCTTCCAAAAAGCATCTCTTTCCTACATAGGTACTGGGCTACTCAGAATATCTATCATTAATCTTCCTTTGAAGTCATTGGTAACTCTATTGCTAACAAAGTCCCTTCCCCAGGATTCCTTTTAAACTGAGATCCAAATGATGAGACCATCCCATGCAATCCAGTGGAAAGAGCACTCTGAACAAAACAGGAAAACCTGTTGATAAACAAGTGAAGTGAAGATGGAGCAGAGCTGAGTACTAAGGAGAGGCAGCATGGAAAGAGGTGATGCCCTGAGCAGAGGAGTTTTTACAGAACTGAGAAGCTTCTGTAAAGCAAAGGATACTATCATTAAGGCAAAAAGGCAACCTACAGATTGGGAGATCTTCACCATAGAAGGAGAATTGCAGAACAAAGGTCCAGAAAATATATTCAACAAAATTATAGAAGAAAACTTTCCCAAACTAAAGAACGATATCACTATGAAGGTTCAAGAAGCATACAGAACACCGAATAGACTGGATCAAAAAAAATCCCCTCACCATATAATAATCAAAACACAAAACATTCAGATTAAAGAAAGAATATTAAGAGCCACAAAGTAAAAAGGTCAAGTAACTTATAAAGGTAAACCTATCACACTTACACCGGACTTATCTATGGAAACCATGAAAGTCAGAAGGTCCTGGATAGAGGTACTGCAGAAACTAAGAGACCATGGATGCAAGCCCAGACTACAATACCTACCAAGCTATCATTCACTATCAATGGAAAAAACAAAATATTCCAGGATAAAAACAAATTTAAACAATACGTAGCCACAAATCCAGCCTTACAGAAAGTATTAGAAGGAAAATCACAACCCAAGGAATCCAACATTGACAATACTGCCTACAATAACTCAGACATCTAGCGACCCTTCACAAGCACAGCTCAAAGAAGGGAAACACACAAACTCTACTACCCTCCCCCACAAAGAAAGAAAATATCCGATGTTAACAACCACTGGTCATTAATATCACTTAATATCAGTGGATTCAATTCACCTATAAAAAGGCACAGAATTAGAGATTGGATATGATGACAGGATCCAAAATTCTACTGTGTACAAGAAACACACCTCAACCACAAAGACAGACACCTACTCAGAGTAAAGGGTTGGGAAAAGGTTTTCCAAGCAAACGGACCTAAGAAACAAGCAGGTGTGGCCATTCTAATATCTAACAAAATTGACTTCAAACTAAAATCAATCAGAAGAGATGGAGATGGACATTTCATACTCATAACAGGAACAATTCATCAGGAGGAAGTCTCAATCCTGAATATCTATGCCCCCAATATAAAGGCACCAATTATGTAAAAGAAACACTTCTAGAACTCAAGGCAATCATCAAACCACACACATTAATAGTAGGAGATTTCAACACACCTCTCTCACCAATGGACAGATCAATCAGACAGAAACCTAATCGAAAAATAAGAGAATTATTGGAGGTATTGAACCAAATGGACTTAACAGACATCTATAGAACATTCCACCCAAATAGGAAAGAATATACCTTCTTCTCTGCAGCTCATGGAACCTTCTCGAAAATTGACCACATACCCGGTAACAAAGCAAGCTTCCACAGATACAAAAAAATTAGTAATAACCTGTGTCTTGTCAGATCACCATGGATTAAAGTTAGAATTCATCAACAATGCTACCCCCAGAAAGTCAACAAACTCATGGAAGCTGAACAGTCAACTACTGAATCACCCCTGGGTTAAGGAAGAAATAAAGAAAAAAATTAAAGTCTTCCTTGAATTTAATGAAAATAAAGACACAACATACTCAAATCTATGGGACACTATGAAAACAATGCTAAGAGGAAAGTTCATAGCACTAGGTGCCCAATTAAAGAAAACAGAGAAAGCACACATTGGAGACTTAACAACACATCTGAAAGCTCTAGAAAAAAAAGAAGCAGATTCACCCAGGAGGAGTAGAAGACTGGAAATAATCAGACTGAGGGCTGAAATCAACAAAATAGAAACACAGAAAACAATCCAAAGTATCAACGAAACAAAATATGGGTTTTTGGAGAAAATCAACAAGATTGACAAACCCCTATCCAAACTAATCAAACAGCAGAGAGAGAACATGCAAATAAATAAGATCAGAAATGAAAAGGGGAACATAACCACAGACACAGAGGAAATTCAGAGAATCATTAGATCTTCCTACAAAAGCCTGTATGTCACAAAATTGGAAAATGTAAAAGAAATGGACATTTTTTTTTAGATAAGTGCCATATACCAAAGTTGAACCAAGATCAGGTGAACAATCTAAATAGACCTGTTAGTCGCAAAGAATTAGAAGCTGTTATCAAAAATTTCCCTACCATAAAAAGCCCAGGACCAGATGGTTTCAATGCAGAATTCTACCAGAACTTCCAGGAAGAACTAATACCTATACTCCTTAATGTATTTCACAATATAGAAACAGAAGAGTCATTGCCAAACTTCTTTTATGAAACTACAGTTACCCTAATACCAAAACCACACAAAGACACAACCAAGAAAGAGAAATACAGGCCAATCTCACTCATGAACATTGACATGAAAATTTTCAATAAAATCCTGGCAAACCGAATCCGGGAACACATTAGAAAAATTATCCATTATGATCAAGTAGGCTTCATCCCAGAGATGCAGGGCTGCTTCAACATACGCAAATCTATCAATGTAATCCATCATATAAATAAACTGAAAGAAAAAAACCATATGATCATTTCATTGGATGCTGAAAAAGCATTTGACAAAATTCAACACCCATTTATGATAAAGGTGTTGGAGAGACTGGGGATACAAGGATCATACCTAAATATAATAAAAGCAATATACAGCAAGCCGACAGCTAACATCAAATTGAATGGAGGGAAACTCAAAGCCTTTCCACTAAAATCAGGATCACGACAAGGCTGTCCACTCTCTCCATACCTCTTCAATATAGTGCTTGAAGTTCTAGCAATAGCAATAAGACAACATAAGGAGATCAAGGGGATTCGAATTGGAAAGGATGAAGTTAAACTTTCATTATTTGCTGAAGATATGATAGTGTACATAAGTGACCCCAAAAACTCTACCAAAGAACTCCTACAGCTGATAAACACCTTTAGTAACGTGGCAGGATACAAGATCAACTCCAAAAAATCAGTGGCCCTCCTATACACAAAGGATAAAGAAGCAGAGAGGGAAATCAGAGAAACATCACCTTCCATGATAGCCACAAATAGCATAAAATATCTTGGGGTAACTGTAACCAAGGAAGTGAAAGACCTATTTGACAAGAACTTTAAGTCTTTGAAGAAAGAAACTGAGGAGGATACCAGAAAATGGAAAGACCTCCCCTGCTCTTGGATTGGGAGAATCAACATAGTAAAAATGGCAATTCTACCAAAAGCAATCTAAAGATTCAATGCAATCCCCATCAAAATCCCATCAAACTTCTTCACAGACCTTGAGAGAATAATAATCAAGTTTATATGGCAAAACAAAAAACCCAGGATAGCCAAAACAATCTTAGACAATAAAGGAACTTCTGGAGGCATTACCATCCCTGACTTCAAACTCTATTACAGAGCTACAGTATTGAAAACAGCTTGGTATTGGCATAAGAACAGAGAAATCGACCTTTGGAATCGAATAGAAGACCCGGGTATTAACCCACAAACCTATGAGCACCTAATTTTTGACAAGGGAGCTAAAGGTATACAATGGAAGAAGGAAAGCATCTTTAACAAATGGTGCTGGCATAACTGGATGTCAACCTGTAGAAGGATGAAAGTAGATCCATACCTATCACCATGCACAAAACTCAGGTCCAAATGGATTAAAGACATCAACATTAATCCGTCTACTTTGAACCTGATAGAGGAGAAAGTGGGAAGTAGTCTACAAGATATAGGCACAGGAGGCCTCTTCCTAAGTAGGACCCCAGTAGCACAGACAATAAGAGAAACAATGAATAAATGGGAACTCCTGAAACTGAGAAGCTTCTGTAAAGCAAAGGACACTGTCAGTAAGACAAAAAGGCTGCCTTCTGACTGGGAGAAGATCTTCACCAACCCCTCATCAGACAAAGGTCTGATCTCCAAAATATACAAAGAACTCAAGAAACTAGACCCTAAAACTCTAATTAACCCAATTAAAAAATGGGGTACTGAACTGAACAGAGAATTCACAACAGATGAACTTCGAATGGCCAGAAGACACTTAAGGTCATGCTCAACCTCCCTAGCAATCAGGGAAATGCAAATCAAAACCACTTTGAGATACCATCTTACACCTGTCAGAAGAGCTAAAGTCAAAAACACCAATGATAGCCTATGCTAAAGAGGATGTGGGGTGAGGGGAACACTCATCCATTGTTGGTGGGAATGCAAACTTGTGCAGCCACTGTGGAAATCAGTGTGGCGGTTTCTCAGGAAACTGGGAGTCAACCTCCCTCAGGACCCAGCAATTCCAGTCTTGGGAATATACCCTAGAGATTTCCTAACATACTACAAAAGCATTTGTTCAACTATGTTCATAGCAGCACTATTTGTAATAGCCAGAAGCTGGAAACAACCTAGGTGCCCCTCAATAGAAGAATGGTTAAAAAAGGCATGGAACATATACACATTAGAGTTTTACTCAGCGGTAAAAAACAATGACATCTTGAATTTTGCATGCAAATGGATGGAAATAGAAAATGCTTTACTGAGTGAGGTAACCCAGACCCAAAAAGAGGAACACGGTATGTATTCACTCATAAGTGGATTCTAACCATAATTAAAGGTCTTTGAGCCTATTATTCGTGATCCTAGAGAAGCTAAATAAGAAGATGAACCGGATGAAGATTATTTAGCTATCCGCCAGGAGGTAGGTAATAGTCAAGAGTCCCAGGTAACCTCGGGTGCATGGGGGGGTGGATGGGAGGGTTGTTGGAAGGGGAGAGGGTTAGAGAGAAGGGAGTAGGGGAGGAATGGGGAAAGCTCGGTTGACCGGGATTGGGGGGAGGGAGGAAGGATGAATATGGGATCAGGGAAGAATATATTTCAACTAAGGGAGTCATTTTTGGGATTACAGGAGACTTGATTATATATGGGATCCCAGGTCCAAGGAGAGATCCCCAGATTGGGGTATAGCCTTTTATGAATGTGGTACCCCTGGCAGCAGGACTAGGACGTATCCCTGGTGCATGACCTTACCCTTTCTGAGGTGTGGATGGGGGTGGAAATGGAAGGGAGCATGTGGAGAAGAGGGGCAGGGGAACCATGATTGGTATGTAAAATGAATAAAAAAATTAAAAAAAAAGAAAAATAATAGCTTTGAACTAATGGTACTAGAGACAAGCTGGAAAACCTAAATCATGCTGGCATTGAATTTTGGAATGAAAAAGTTATGGAGTACTTAGAGCTCAGTGGAATGTTCTATGAGATCTTAGAAAATAAAAATATGGAGACTAGCTGTGATGGAGGACTAGCTTGTGAAGTTTCAGAGGGAAGAAAAGACTCTATAAGTATATTACATAATATTTTTAATTAAGAATCCTTGATTCTGGTGAGTTTTTGCTGAAGAAATGACTTTGACTAACAATACACCAGAACCACTAAAGTGAAGCTTTTGCCTTATTGGGACAATCTATACTGGTTATCTGCAGTTGAAGAAACAGCTGTGATTCAGAAGAGACCAGCATAACTGAGGAAAAATTTGGGAAATACTTCCTCCTGATCAACACACAGAAAGACAGACAGAGCAAAGACAATTCTTTGTGCTTGCAACTCTATTTGATAATGTGTGAGAGTTTCCCAAGTGCTGCTGGTTTTGAAGGCATGGCAGAGTGATGGAGATCCTAAGATTTAGAGCTAATGATAGCCTATAAAAGGCCATTGTTGAGAGGCCAGCCTCACTTGCAACCGAAGTCATAAGACAATATATACGATTAAATGGTAAAATTGACTTAATATATTTGTTGTCATGCATAGCATGTGTCTTCTGCAGTGTTCTGATGGAATAGAATTCAATTACCCTTGTATACTAACATATTATATCCTTATATATCCATAAATAGAAAAGAAGAAAATTCAATAAGTATAGTGATTGGTATAAAGATGATAGGGAGAAAGTAGAAGGTAGGAAAAAGAAGAGGTAGCTTTGGAGACCTAAAAAGTCAGGAGGAAGACATTTTGTCTAAATAGACTAAAGAGGCTGAGGTAGAAATAATGCTTTTCGGTAACATAAATATCCAGTCTTCCAGAAGGCTGTGGAAGGGTTCCTGAAAACCAGGCCCATATATTTGATGAAAGGAGAAAGCAAAGCAAAGGATTAAGGAGAGACTGGTGAAAAAGCAAACACAAAACTAAAGCAACAAACATAGTAGAGAAAAACAGACTAGAGTCCAAATGATCACAACTCTCAGTTTTTTAATACTACTCTTCCATCCTCCAGTGATAATAAAACATTCAGAAATATTTTTAAGTTTACTTTTCCCCAAAGTAAAATATGCACTGTGTATCTTTTTTATTTATCAACAAAGGAGGAGGCACAGTTATAAATGTATCTGTTACATATGATAATGAATTTATCTGTTGTAATATAAGTTGAAAATAGTTGAGCTTTAGTAGAGCCCATCTGGCCTTAGGACACAGAAAATCCTGTTTGCAAATATAGATAACAAAGATAGTAACTAACTAGAGTAGATAATAATCCTAATTATAGAAATATTAGTGAAAGTCCTGGCTATAGTTCTTTTTAAAATACTAGAAGAAGGTGGGCTGCGGTACAGTGGAGTGTGCTCTATGGACCATATGCTGCTATGGATTCCTGAAGCACTTGAACTGAAGGTTGGGAAGATGCAGACACTAAATGCTGGGCTGGATTAAGTGCCTGCTGAGGATAGTGGTTCAGCAAGTTGGGGTCAACATGCAGTTGGTACTTTGGTCTGGAAAGCCATATGGTTCATCTCGAAGTATGGTAAGGAAGATTGGTACCAACTTGTCTCTGATTCAGTGTCCAATAGTTCAATGTCAGCTTGCCAGCCATGCAACAGAATGGAGTCCCACCCACCCAGGAAAGGATGCAGTGACATCTTTTGCTGATTTTGGGTGGATAGCCACAGAAGAAGGGGAGTGCTCAACAAGACTCAGAGAAGAGGTCAGATCCAAGTCTCCCCTTGAAGATGAACTTCTTTGCTTTGAGAAGCCCCCAAGCAGGCACATTTCCTTACCAAACTTGTCACAAGATGAGCCTTCTCCAAAGACAACACTGCAGTGGGGAGGCCTTGCAGGAGATATCGGCACTTGAGAACGAGCTCGCTGCCCTTAGAGCTCAGATTGCCAAGATTGTGAACCTGAAGGAGCTTCTGGGTATTACTGCAGGTCATTTAGATTCTTCTACTGCAGCACCTCCACCTCTTCCCCCTCTTCCCCCCTCACCCCCCTCCTCCCCCTTCATCAATGCTCCACCAAAGTATGTCTGCTGTTGATCTTATTAAAGAGTGATGAGAGCAAAGACTCAATGCTGGAAAGACTTTGGCTAAGAGCAACTCAAAGCCGCCTGACATGTCAAATATGCTAGAGATCATTAAAGACATGAATAGTGTGAAACTGCACTCAGTTAAGAGGTCAGAGAAAGATGTAAAGCCTAGTGCAGTGGATACTACTGACCCTGCTGCCCTCATAGGAGAGGCTCTGAAAAAGAAGTTTGTTAATCGGTATCGCCAGGGTGAAGTTGAGAGAGGAATTCCAAAGCCAGAATGAGAGGCCACCTCAGACCTGGCCCTGTTTGGTCTGTATATATTGAAGTCTACAGGTAAAATGAAGGCATTAATTGAAAATGTTCCGGACTCCTAATGGACAATGACTCCTGGTTCACCTGTTGGCTTGCAAAGCTGAGTCTGGCTAGTAGAAATCACCAGTATTTAGTACATTCCTGACAGTAGTTTTCATGTGTCTTCTTTTTATCCTAATTAGAGGAGTGAGAGGTAGTGAAAGCACCAGAGGTTGGTTTGGTTATTAGGAGATGGCCAGTTTTGGAGCTTTTCTTAACACACATGTATTATGAGATGTTTTAAATAGGTTTTAATAGAGTTTCAGAATACAGACATGCCATTTGTGGATATTGGTGTTCATTCTCAATTCTTAACACTAATATCTGTGTGTGTATTATATGCACACATTTGTATATAAAACAGTATGTAAAAACTCACAAGGAATGGTATCAGTGAGAATCCTGTTATCTTCATTTTGAGTTTACTGGTCAGTGAGGGAACAGCTGGTATACCGTGTTATTAGAGGACAGTGTTGGAAATGGGAATGCTTTGAATAGGACTTACAAATGTTCTCACATTTTTTATCCTCCTGGAGCTGAGTCTACATAAGCAGCAGAAGATGTTCACTGCTGAGTTTCCGTATTGCTTTCTATTAGAGGAAACTGAGGGCCTGGAAGACTGCTTAAACCTCATTGCCATCCAATACTGGGAAGTCAGTGTACTTCTCAAATAGTAACAAATCGAATTATTGAATTAAATCACTTTTTAAATAAAAGCCAGAATGTACCATCAAAAAATACTAGAAGAAAACATAAGCAGTATTCTATATGATATAGCAATAGGAATGTGTTTCTCTCATAGGACTCCCTTTGTCCAAGAATTAGGGTCAACAATTGACAAATGAGACTTAATGAAACTGTTAGGCCTGCACAGGTAAAGAAACTATTAATCAGGTGAAAAGGAAATTTACAGAGTGGGAGAGAATCATTGCAAACCGTATATTGAAGAGAAGATTAATATCCAGAATATATAAAAAACTAAAAAAGAGTTAAAAAACAAACAAGACAAAAAACTGACCACTGCTACTACCACCTTCATCACTGCCACCACTGATAACAACAAAACAAAAAAAAAGAAGTTGGCACATTTGGAAAATGGGTTTGGGAATATGTTTTTAAATCTTTATCATCTTTGAATTTGGAAAATTCAAATCAAAACTGCTCTGAGATTTCATTTTACCCCAGAACAGAAAAGATGAACAGAACAACTAACAACAAATACTGGTGGGATGCAGGGAAAACAATTGGCTTTTAAATACAAATTATTCAACCAACAAAGTCTTGAGATGAAGGGGTTAAATGAATGGAATAAAATTACTTATGGCTCCATATTGCAGTGATTATGGGGTCAACTAAAACTCTCTACTCCTTCAAAATGAGCATAGTTATAACTCTTTTCTTAAGAGTCAGTTATACCAGATTCTGCAGTGTAGTTTCAAGGTTTCTTACTGGAAGCTCAGAGTTTCTGGTCAGGACCCTGACACTGTCAGAGTAAGAGTGCCTGGTTGGTGTGCAGGTAGTTGAGGAGTCTGGGATGCTCTTTTTCTGTAGGTTGGATTGCATATTGCTTGACTTACCAACCATTTCATAATGTTTAATTTTCTAAGTGTTTGTTTGTTAATTATCTCACTTTGGAATTTCCTTGTTTTACATTATAGATTTGTGTCATATGGCAGCTAATTACTCTCACCTCCCTTGAGATTTCTTTTTGGGGGAAAAAGTGTCTAGGAGAGATTTCCTTTTCTGAATTAGTTCAAAGTATTTTAATGAATTAACCTATAATAATCAAATTATCGCTGATACTATGAATAGTCACCTGCTCAAATAAAATTATGCACTGATTAGAGGAATTATTTACCTTTTTTAATGAATCAGGGTACTCCGGAAGCACATGTGTCTAAGCTGGGTACTTGTTACTGGTATCTAGTCTTCAAGATACCATTTTGTCTTATTATATTCATCATTATTCATAGAACTCTGTGTAAAATGTCAAATTATTTTTGGGATATGTTTGATACAGGATTGATGTGGGATTCCCCTCTGTATGCTGTGAATGCCACTGTTTTGGGCCTGTGATAAGGTAGGGCAGAGCTAGGCAGGAAAAACTAACCTGAATGCTGGGAGAAAGGAGGCTGAGTCAGGGAGAAGCCATGGAGCAGCCGCAGAAGACAGACACACTGGAACCTTGCTGGTAGGCCAAAAGCTTCATGATAAAATATAAAATAATGGAAATGTGTTAAATTAATATGTAAAATTTATCCAATAAGAAGCTAGAGCTAATGGACCAAGCAGTGGCCCAAACTTTAATTAATAACGTTTCTGTGTGGTTATTTCAGGAGTCTGGGCGACCACGAAATGAACAAGTGGCCTTCCTACTACACAGGATGATTTTTTAAAATTAGAAATAAAGAATTTTAAGATTTTATTTCAATGAGTACAAGACTGAATGGATTTTCCTCTGGTTATGAGAAAGTGTGCCACTCAGTTTTCTATAAAGCTAAATTTCAGCCTTTCTACAGTTAGGTATAATGTTCAATAGCTAGGCAAACAGCTTGTTACTATAAATCCTCAAAGAAAGATCCCCCATTTTGTTTCATCACAATAGAGGAAAAAGTACATTTTTAATTAAATTATTTCTTTACCCAACAAAGTTTGAACATTAGTTTTTGTTAATTAAGTTACTCTCTCATAGTCATAAGTAAATTCAATATTTTGTTTGATTATATCAAATAATAATATTAAAATGCCTTTTTAAAGTAATTATATTTAATGGTCTTCTTGTATATCTTCCAATGCTGAATTTATACTGAGTAAAGGAGGCAATAATTTTCTCTGACAATATACAAGTTTTACAACATTAGATTAGGAACAAAGTATGATGCTCTTGTGTTTTACTGAAATAAAGGAATATTTTAAAGGTCAGATTGTTTCAAAAGGTATCAAAAGCCGGGCGGTGGTGGCGCACGCCTTTAATCCCAGCACTCGGGAGGCAGAGGCGGGCGGATCTGTGTGAGTTCGAGGCCAGCCTGGTCTACAAGAGCTAGCTCCAGGACAGGCACCAAAGCTACAGAGAAACCCTGTCTCGAAAAACCAAAAAAAAAAAAAAAAAAAAGTATCAAAAGTGGGAGAATAAATCTGGAAAACATAGAAACTCACTGGATAATGCATAATGTATTGGGTTAACTTTTTATACTCCCTAGAGTTTATTTTCCACATTGGCCAATAGCACATATTATATATTAAATAAGCAAAAATAAAAAACCACAATTATTTGTCATTTATGTTATGATATATTTTACATGACATATTGATAAGTATGCAATTATAAATATTTATATTAGAAATTTTAAATTTCATATACTAAATGTGTTAGAGTACATGGGAAATGTTTGTAATGTATATTTTGGAAGCTTAATATAGTCGTTGAAATGTAAATCTTAAAATTATTCTAGACAATATGTTAGCACATATACATAAAGAAAGCCATGATCAGTTTCTTGCATACTGTTATATAGATTCATAGAAGTGTTACATTGAAAGGCTATCATGCTTTAAAAGTTGTTATTTTCTAGAAAATCTTAATAGCTAATGTTAAATGCCACTATAGTGTTCTATATTTTTATACTACCCAATCTTTGTATATGTAATCTGTATAGCATACTAGATAGTTTGGAGGCTCTATATTTGCTATATTATAGAAATGTTCTAGAGATTACTCATGGTGAAATGCAGTAGTGATAATTAACGAAACTAAAGATGCTTAAATTTTTAGGAAGTCAAATGTGAAACCATGTGTTTTGGACACAGAGTGCTTTCTCTCTTATGCTATGCAACAGCTGTCCTGTTACCAACTTTTAGTTTCTGCAGTCCAGACCTTCTGAATGAATACTTGACATGAGTGACAATGGTACATGTAGAAGCTGCCTCATGGCTTCTAAATAGTTCCCAGACTTTCTCTTACAGGTTCTTTCTTATCCCATTTAATATATGGGCATAGGATCTTGATTGACTCAATGCATAATGAATTGCTTTACAGATAAATATTGTTCTCATTTACATATGATAAATAGGTAATTCCTAAGACAATATTTTGTCTATTTCTTAAATGATGTTTGCGAATTGCAAGATATACTGCGCTTTACACCCTGGGCCATGAAAAATTCTTATTTTTTTTTTTTTGGATAGTGGTTGAGATTGTTTAGTGTCTTTGGTCAGAGTGAACACTTTAAAGCATTGATAATGTCAATTATCCATCTAGGTTTTTACTAGATGCTATGTAGCGCTATAGTCATTACAAATAACAATATTAAAAAAGTATTGGAGAAAGTACATGCTAAGCATGTTCTCCTGGAATAAATGATAGAGTCATTGGGAGGTTACTTATCTCTCCAAAATTGCCTTCATATGAAGTTCATGAACCTGATTTTGCAACACAGGTTATATTACTGCAGACTCTTCATCACTCAACACTACCCTGTTAACTGCCTTCCGGTAATCCTGTTTCCTTTACAGATAGCATTCAATTAAAGAAACATAACCTTTATTTGGCCACAGTGGTTATAAGATCCTAATTACTACCAAGCAACATTTATCAAGATATGGAAGTAAGCTTGAAATCTGTTGCATGACTGTTCGAACATATAAAAAAAAAAGCAGTAGAATTGAAAGTGGCCTGAACTTGAGATTTTGTTCACTCCCTGCTTCTAATTCTCGTTGTTTATAAACTTCCTTTCTGTGGTTCTAATGTAAGTGACCATCTCATGTGTGACATGTATCCTTTGCATTGGTGTCACTGTGGTTGCCAGTGGTGGAGTAGGCTGCATAGTGATCTTTATCCTTCTCCTAGTCTTCTATGGAATAATTCTAAACTCTCTCAGAGCTCATATTCAAGAAGGGAGGTACAAAGCCCTGTCCACATGATCCCCCATCATAGTAGTTGTCTGGTTTTTTGTTCCCTGTTTTTTCGTGCATGCCAGACCTGTTTCCTATTTTCCCAAAGATAAATTCATTTCTGTTTTTATACAGTTATTAATTCCATATTGAATCCTTTAAGAAAATTCAGAGATGAAAATTAATATTCAAAAACTTTGGCATAAAATGTTAAGTACAAATGTTAACTACAGAAAGAAACTGTGCTGAGAAATTACTAGCTGTATCAGTTGGGAATAAATTCTAACAAAGGGTCACTTTGTCTACTTAATGGATCACAAACATTCTTTTCATTCTATGAAGACCTCAGAAAAGGAGAATATATTATCCATTGAGCTTTTATATTAAATATGATGTATTTTGATCATATTCACACATCATTCCCTCACTTCCAACTCCTCCTCTATTTTCTCTTACCATTTTTTCATTCCAGTATTATGTGCACTTTTTATGTTTACCAGTATTTATATAAGTGTGGAGTCATCTATTGAGTATGGTATATTCCCAGAGGCAGCAATTTGAGGAAAACCAATTCTCCCTGTCTCAGGAGTCACAAATTGTCAAAGGATTTTCAGCTAGATGAGGGATTTCACTACTTCCTTCCTCATCCATTTTGGTATTTTGTCTGGCTTGATGTGTTAAGATCTTTTGCATGTAGTCACAGTATCTATGAGTTCAAGTGTACACATGTTTGTAGTATCTGGAAAACATCATTTACCTTCATTCACTTTTGTTGTTATATCTTTCAACCCTATCTTCTTTGATGGTTACTGAGCTTTGTGTGTGTGTGTGTGTGTGTGTGTGTGTGTGTGTGTGTGTGCGTGTGTTGAACATGTCCCATTTTGGTTTAAATTCGACAGTTTCTTATTTTCTTCATTTTATCAGTTGTGACTCTCTATATTCTTTGACACCAACTGCAAAAATTCTTCTTTGATGAGGGTTAAGCGAGGCACTGATGCTTAGAGATGGTAACACATGCCTTTAATCCCAGCACTTGGGATGAAGAGGCAGGCGGATCTCTGTGAATTTAAAGCAACCCTGCTCTACAAAGAAAATTCAAGGACAGCCAAGGCTGTTGTACAGAGAAACCCTGTTTTAAAAAAGATGCACTAACCTATAGGTATTGTTGTTGGAGGTTGCTTGTTTGTTCCTGGCCAGACAGACCCAAAATAATCACATAAAAACTGTATTAATTACAAAACTGCTTGGCCAATCACTTAAGTGTATTGTTAGCTAGATCTTATATCTTAAATTAACACATTTCTATTATTTTATATTTTTCCACAAGGCTTGTGGTTTACCATACTGGCACGTGGGCATCTTTCTTCTCTGGTGGTTACATGGCATCTCTCTGACTCCACCTACTCTCATTGAGAAGCCGCCATATACAAGATATATTGATAGAATTCCAGAGTTCAGTTTTATACTATGTCCATTTAGCAGAATAACTGTAATGGGGTCTCTCATAGTTCCTATAACACATCCAGGCACAGGGTCTCAGTGTAGCTAATGTCAATAATCAAAATGTAGCTAGGTATTCACATTCATGTCTTGAAAAAATAGAACCACCCTGTAACTGTATCAAATGATGAATAGCTTGTGACAAATGTGGCACACATATACTATGGAATTTTATCAAGGTGTATGGAAAATTAAATTATAAAATTGGCATGCAAATATATAGAGCTGAAAATGATGATTCTGAGTTGAGGCATCCCAGACCCAGTAATATCAACATGTGAATATTTAGATATATGTGCTTAAATTGAATTATTCATAGAATTCAGAAAATTACTCAAAGTAGTTGTTGAATTTCAACTTAAAGAGATAGAGTGTGTATGAAGTGAGAAAAGGAAATAATGAAAAAAGATTAAATTGAATAGGGAATGATATAGGATATTGGAGATAGTATGGAAGGGGATAACTGACATTGAAATCCTTAAAAGTCATGGAGAAATTTCATAATTAGAAACTTCCTAAAATATATACATATGCCTATATTCAGAAATATATGTAAATAGTCAAAATGAGAAAACCCTACAGAGGGGGAAATTGAGTAAACTCCTTTAATCACAACACTTCTGAGAAAAGACATGAAGATCTTTGTCAGCTTGAGGCCAGTCTGATCTACAGAGCAAGTTCCATGGCAGACAGGTTAGTCACACAGAGAAATCCCGTCTCAACAAACACACAGGAAAAAACAAAAAACAGAGTAAGAAATAAAAAAGGATGAAAAAAGGGACTGACTGAATGAAATAGAGTCATCAGGGCCATATCTCCTATAGATTTAGACTCAGATCACCATTCCTGCTTGTGTTAAAAACTATAGTTGATAGTCTTTTTAAGAATAACATCAACTACAGCAAATTATGCAGTTCCAAATTCTCTTTTTAGAATCCCAATGCTCTCTGTCCAGAATCTCCCACATGTCAGAAATCCAGGTTATGACTGGGCCTGGATACAAGGTCAGCTTTCTTTAGAGTTATTTATACATTTATTGCATGTCCAAGTGTTTTATAATGTGTTACAATTCAGTTTATCAATAATTTTATCTATATTTTTAATTATGAATTATAACATTTTAATGTAATCTATATAAATTTTATGTACATATACAATGAATTTTGATCATATTCTTTTTCTATTTCCTTCTCCTAAAACCCTGAAAACACCCATCTGAATATTCTCCTCCCAAATTCATGTTCTCTTTTTAATTCATTGAGTCCTATTAGTGTTACCCATTTGTTTACCTAAAGGGCCCATCCTCATTAACTTTCAGTCACAGATAGCTCCTCAGATAGGTGTGAGACCTGGAAAGTTGATTGACTTATCTTTTAAAGGTTTTGTGCAGTAAGCATGGCTTCTGTGAGTTCATGATTCAATGGCTATATCATGTTAGGATGACATTGTTTTAGTCACTGGCACTTATAGATTTTTGACTCTTCTTTGGATTTGTTTCCTGAGCCTTGAATGGGCAGAAAATGTGATAGAAATGAGCCATTTATGACTAAACACTCCAAAGTCAATTATTCTCAGTTCTCAGACTATTTATGGTTCTCTTTAATAATATTTGCTACTCCAGACTTGCTTTGATAAGGGGCAAAGATTGAACTCATTTATGGGTATAAAGGTAAGCACTTAAAAGGCAATTGGATACCATATCAATGCAAGAAAGTGGTAGTAGCAGGATATCCTCTACTGTGTATGATCTGTCAAGCCTCATGTTGATGGCTAGTTTAGCAGTACTGGAATGAGTTCCTTCTTCAGGAGCAGGCCTTCTGTTCACTCTGCTAGCTGTTTATTTTCCCCAAGAGTTTAGTGCCTCTATCGCACCAATAGGCTATATTGATGGTCATATCATACTTTTAGGATAGTAACTGTGAAGGGGTGTTGGTACCTTTTCTTTCTCAACAGGATATATTATGGCACCTTCTGATAGCAAGAAAGGTAGCTATTAGAGACTAAAATGAATGTTTAGATTTGTGTGTATACCATTAAAGCTTTCTCATGTCCCTTGGCATTTAAGTACTCTCCTTGTAAGCAATTCACCACCTTTTTCTTAGAAATTGTTCATGAAAATAAATCTATCCAGGAGAGATGTCATTTAAATTTCTGCCATGCCTTCTAACAAGCTCATTTATTGGAAATGTGGAAGGCATACAGTCACATACACATGTAAGATTATCTGTACACATAAATAGAAAATTATTTTCTCTTTAAATTTACACATGAATTTCTGAAAACTCAATTATACTCAAGATGAAAATCTTAGAATTTAGTCCTCAAGTTATTGTCTTCCTTTGTATTAATCACAGCTTATTGACGTTTGTAGAATGTTTCAACTGCCTTGGAGGTAATAAAAGACTACAGAGGTTGTTCCACTTATGAGAAAAATGTCATCAGCTTTGTCATGCACTTAATCTCAGCTTTTCTGTTGTTATTTAAGTGTTAGAAACATTGAAGATCTAAGCACATGGTAAGTTTGGTAAATCCTGAAGGAAAAATCCTTTTTGTTTGCTTTAACAAAATAACAAATTTATGAATTTACATTTTCACAAGTGATATATGTGTATGTATCTTGATGTTATTTGTTTAATACAGACTTTAAAAAAAATAAATCAGGCATTGATGTTACACACCTTTAATCCCAGCACTTGGGAGGCAGAGAGAGACAGATTCCTATAAATTAGGGGCTAACTTGGTCTACAAGAACTAGTACCAGGACAGGCCCCAAAGCTACAGAGAAACTTTGTCTACATAAACCAAACCTAACTAACTAACTAACTAACTAAACAACTCTCTACTGTGAGGGACAACATGGTTTATATGAGTCTTCCCTAAATTGTGAAAAGCTACTTCCTTGACAGCATTGCCAATGTCTAGATTTGCTGATTACCCATTTATTAAATACTTATCTGACTGATCAAACAGAAAATTTGAGTATATGAATCTGTGAATAGTTAAGCACCACTCCTAGTATAAGACACAAGTAATTAACCAGGGAACTCAATTTTGTGTCTTTTGACAATGCTTTTAGCATTTAGATGAAAATTTTCAACTGATTTCCATATGGAATTTACTTTCCAAGTTTGAAAGTTACTTTGGTAAATAAATTGTCTTATTTTTCTTTAGAAGAAAAAAATTTTAAATTTACTTTAATATGAAATCCATGCATACATATATCTATACAGAGATTTTTATGAAAATATAGACACACAGTTACAGAGAGAGGGAGAGAGATGCAACACTATATTGTTCATAACTATAGTGATACCATATATTGTATCAAAACATATTCATTCTTAATAGAACCAGCCTAGTTTTCATACAGGCAAATAAGTACTAGAATATTAATTAACTATAAAAACAAAAATATAGATGAGCATATACTTTTTTAAAATAAATTTATTTTTATTTGAGAAATAATGAATTATTTGCAATTATAGGGTATAACCTCGTGTTTGGCATTACTCAAAACATAGATAAAATGGGTGATATTATTCTTAAAGAAAATGACTGAATGAGCAATTATTTCAATGATTAAGTTTTATAATTTTCTTATATATTTTGTTGATTTCAGCTCTCAGCTTGATTATTTCCTGCATCTAGTCCTCCTAGGTGAGTTTGCTTCTTTCCTGCTAGAATTTTCTGGTGTTCTGTTAATTCACTAGTATGGGATTTTTTTTTCAGCTTCTTTATGTAGGCATTTAGTGCTATGAACTTTCCTCTTAACACTGCTTTCATTGTGTCCCATAAATTTGGATATGTTATGTGGACATTTTTCTTGAGTTATAGGAAGTCTTTAATTTCTTCCTTTATTTCTTCCTTGATCCATTGGTGATTCAGGTGAGAATTGTTTAATTTCATGTGTTTGGAGCTTTCTGAATTTAGTGTTGTTGTTGAATTCTAATTATAAGCCATGGTGATCTGATAAGATACATGGGAATATTCTAATACTTTTTATTTCTGTTGAGGATTGCTTTGTTACCCAGTATGTGATCAGTTTTTGAGATGGTTCCATGAGGTGCTGAGAAGAAGGTATATTCTTTTATGTTTGAATGGAATGTTCTATAGAAGACTGTTAAGTCATTTCAGTCATAGCATCTGTTAGTTACCTTATTTCTCTGTTAAGTTTCTGCCTGGTAGACCTGTCCAATGGTATGAGTTGGGTGTTGAAGTCTCCCACTATTAGTGTGAGCTTTAATGTGTGATTTAACCTTTAGTAATGTTTCTTTTACATGTGAGGATGCCCTTGTATTTGGGGCATAGATATTCAGTATTGAGATTTCCTCTTGATGGATTTTTCCTGTAACAAATATGAAATGTCTTTCTTTGTCTCTTTTGATTGATTTTAGTTTGAAGTCTATTTTGTTAGATATTGGGATAGCAACACCAGCTTATTCTTAGGTCCATTTGATTGGAATTTTTTTCCATTCCTTTACTCTGAGGTGATGTCTATCTTTGATGTTGAGGTGACTTTATTTTTTGGTCTTGTCTATTTGATGTTCTATATGCTTCTTGTATCTTCATATGCATTTTATATGCATATCTTTCTTTAGGTTGGAAAAGTTTTCTTTTATGATTTTTTGAATATATTTTCTGTGCTTTTGAGTTGGGCTCTCCTATCCCTATTATTCTTAAGTTTGGCCTTTTCATGGTGTCCCATATTTCCTGGATGTTTTGTGTTTTAGCTTTTGCTAGATTTAATATTTTTAAGATTTCAGTTTGGTGGATTTTTCCTTTGACAAGTATGAAGTGTCCTTCCACATCTCTTTGGATTAATTTTCTTTGGAGGAATATTTGTCTATTAAGACAGCTACAACAGCTTGCTTCTTGGCTCGATTTGATTTTTCCAACACTTAACACTCAGGTGATGTCTATCTTTGATATTAAGGTAGGTTTCTTTTATGTCGTGGAAGGATGGATACTGTTTTTAAAACCATTATGCTATCCTGTTTTTTTTTAATTGGGAGAATTGAGTCCATTGATATGGAAATATTTCAATAGTTAATTATTATTATTTTCTGTTATGTTGTTGGTAGTAGTGGTGATTGTGTGTGTGTGTGTTTCTCTTCTTAGGATTTTACTGGTAGGAGATTATTATTTTTCTTTGTTTCCATGAATGCAATTAACTCGTCAGGTTGGAGTTTTCCTCATAGTACCTTCTTATGGGACTGGATTTGTGACAGATATTGCTTAAATTTGGTTTTGACATGGAGTATCTTGTCTTTTGCTTTTATGGTGATTGAAAATATTGCTCCGCACAGTAGTCTGGCCTGGATTATATCATTTCATAGGGTCTACAGAACATCTTCCCAGTTCCTTCTGGCTTTTAGAGTCTCCATTGAGAAGATGGATGTAATTCTAGTAGGTCTGCCTTTATATGTTAGTTGTTCTTTTTCCTGCAAGGCTGTTAGTATTTTTGGTTGCTGTTTTTGTTTTGAATATTTAGTGTCTTGATTATTATGTGGCAAGGGGTCTTCTTTTCTGGTTCCATCTCTTTGGTGCTCTTTAAATTTAATATGTTTTTATAATCATCTCCTTCTTTAGGTCAGGAAAACTTGTTTTCTATAACTATTGAAATATTTTCTGGGCCATAGTGCTGGGAATCTTCTTCTTCCATTCCTATTATTCTTAGATTTGATGTTTTAATGTTGTCTGAGATTTTCTGGACATTTTCAACAGTTTTTTTTTTAACATTTTCTTTCACTGATGTATATATTTCTTCCTGACAATTTCAGTGCCTAAGATTCTCTCCTCAGTCGTTTGTGCTCTGTTGGTGGTGCATGGATCTGTTGTTCCTGTTCGTATATATAGATTTTTCATTCCAGAACTCCCTCAGTTTGTGTTTTCTTTATTGTTTCTGTTTCCATTTACAGAACTATTTTCTTTATATGTTTTCTTTTTTCTTAGTTTTCTTTAAGGGATTTATCTTTTTGTCCTGTAGTCTGTGTGTATTTTCCTGGATTTCCTTAAGGAATTTTCTAATTTCCTTCTTAAGGGCCTCGATCATCTTCATAATGTTGCTTTTAAGGTCTTTTCCCCATGTTTTTGTTACATCGGAATATCCATGACTTACTATAGTAGGATACCTGGGTTCTGATAGTGGCATATTACCTTGGCTAGTATTTCTTCTGTTTTTATGCTTGCCTCTAATCATCTGGATTTGGAGTAATTAAAGTTTAGGGTAAATTAACTTTGTCTAGATACTGATTTCTGAATTTGTCTTTGTTGGAGGGATATTTTATTCCTTGGTTTCTATTTACTTTCTGGTCTTCTGTTCTCTGTGGCCTGGGTTTTTCCCAATATATGTGGTCTCTGGTAGAGTGGGAGTCTCTGCCCAGTTGGAGGCTGGGGAAAGGCAATTAGAAGGCCTAAGGATTGGTGATAGGACAGGAGAATGCTAAGATATTATGATATTGGGGGAGTCTGGCAGGCAGGCAGCATGACTCAACTTCTAGTTTGCTTGGTGTCTAGTAAAGTAGGGAGTCTCCACCCCAGTTGGAGGCTGGGACAAAGCTGTGAGGAAGGTATGGGACTGGGGGGATATTGTGGGGAGACACTGAAATAGTGAGATAGTAAGGGAGTTTGGTGGGCAGGCCTGAACTTCTACCAGTCTTTGTAGTCTCTGGTAGTGAAGGGAGTCTCAGCCTGGGTTAGTGGCTGGGGTATGACAATTAGGAGGGTGAGAGACTGGGATTAGAATGGGCAGAGGCTAAGAGAGGGGGGGTGTAAGAGTCTGCATTTCCCAGTGGATTCCCACGCCCGACCCAGGCTGCACACTTCCTGAATTCAGGCCCACAAGAAGGGACAATTGTCCTGAGGGTTGAAAAGGAGACACAGACAAAAGAGACCTGGCTCATCTACAAGAGTAAATGGCAACTTTATTAAGCATAAGTTGGGTATATATACTGTGGGGCAAAAAGACACCAGCCTCCCCATCAGGAACAGGGAAAGAGAAAAGTCAGGGGGCCGCACCCAAGGTCGGAGAGCAGCTGAATAGAGAAGAGAGGAAGCCAGGTGGGCGTGCTCAGGCTCAGAGAAAAGCTGACCCAGGAACCTTGCCTGCAGGCGAATACCTTGCTTGCAGGTGGAATTACCACGACAGAAGAGTTCTCTCTGAGCTACACCCTTGGGCCGTAGGTGAAATTAACATAACAGGAGAGGGCAGTTCTATGCCACACCCTCAAGCTGATGCAGTGGAACCAGGAAGCAGAACAGCCCTGCATGGCGCCTCGGGAAAATGGGGAACCTGTGTACCTACAGGGGGGAATTTGGTGGGACAGCAGTCTATCCAGATTTACCCAGTCTGCTACAACTTTGTTAGAACTCAAAGCCTCTGCCTTTGTTGGAAGCTGGTACGTGGCAAGTAGGAAGGCAAGGGACTGTGGGTAGGGAGGGTGGATACAGAGACAGTAAGAGATTGGGAAAGTTTGGGAGGCAAGCAGCCTACCTAGTCTTCTTCCCATCTGCAAGGTTTCTATAGAGTACACACTGAGTTTTCAATGTAAATAATTTTCTAGTAAATACCTGTTGATTAGTCGTAAGGTATACATCTTGGAGTTTGATAAATTCATCTGTATTCTGAAATAGTTAATTTTTAGTGGTGTCTATGATGCTTTTGTTACAAAGAAGATCCATTTGCAATGAATGTAACCAGTGGACTGAATGTCAACAATTACAGAGAGAACATTGGAAGCTCTAGACACTGTAGTAATTGATTTCTTGTGGACAGGAAAAGTTATTCCACT
This sequence comes from Myodes glareolus, assembly GCF_982192425.1. Taxonomy (NCBI): domain Eukaryota; kingdom Metazoa; phylum Chordata; class Mammalia; order Rodentia; family Cricetidae; genus Myodes; species Myodes glareolus. Next base: position 140,124,458 of record NC_142027.1, read on the forward strand.
AACAATGGATTAGAATAAGGAATCAAATGAATGGACTAAATTCACTATAGCTTCACAGAGATAATGACATAAATTAAATGTCTCAACTCTGTTCAAATGTACAGAACTATGCTTAGTTGGTTTTTCAACAATTTTGATGTCAACTGCAACAGATTCTGAAGTTTTAAATCTCAAAGATTCTTGGACAGTTTCTTTCACTGTTAGAATAAGACAGTGATCTACTGGGGTGTGGGTAGGCAATGGGATAGGGATGACTCCATCTTTACACTGGTTCACAAGATCTGCCTTATCTAAGTATTTTGTAACAATAACTGTTAGTAGTAATAGTGTTATTTTGGGATTGATCTTTTCATAGTAAAGTCCATGTCACTTGAGGATTAACTACATTTGTTGTGGTAATCAAGTATTTTCTCTTTAGAGATTATTCAAGCAAAGAAGCCTTTCCAAGAGAGATTTTCTTTATTTGAATTTGATACAATATTATAACAAATAATTTATGATGACCTTAGAGTCCATTATATATTCTTATACATTCATGGATAATCTCAGTTGCTTGGATATGAATCTGTGGATATATATGTGAGTATGATTTAAGAAAGGTGAGGAACACATTGTAAAGATTCAATTGAACTGGAAAAAAGACTGAAGGCATCTTCCTCTCCTTAGGAGAAAATGGCAACATTGTTGTATCTATGGGGTAAATCACAGACAGCCTACTGTTGCACAGAACCATAGTACAGAATCACATGGAAGTTATTGTAAATACTTAATGTGAAATCCTTTTTGTTATTCCCATACTTTATTACAAAAGAAAATTTACAGAACTGATGTTAGCATTTTTTTTTATCTTTTGCTTACTAGTATCTTAAAAATGGGGTTGAAAATTTTTATTTGCACAAATTAGGCCAATTTCATGCATCATCATGTAAATCATAGCATCTTTATTTTTCGACAAAATTATTTCAGAGCAGGCAAGAATGTGAAATTAGCCTTGTACAACAAGTATTGATATTATATATAAAGGTACTTATATGTTTTTATAAGAATATTAACAACTTTATCTACTGCAATTATTCTCAGTAAAAGAGACAATTACTTTCTCCTCCAAAAAGAAATTCAGTATGTGAGTTCTTGAGCCATTGGAAAAGGCACAGTTGGTAAGTATTTGTAATACATGAAGTACAATTAACACATTGATTATGAGATAGTCCCTGCAGAGATATCTGAAATGGAAAAACAGTTAAAAACCAGAAATTAATCAGAGCAAATATAGTATGTCTGCTTTTATGTTATGGTCTGATTGTTAACCACATGAGAAAATAACACTTATTTGTTACATGGATAGCAAAATAAATTATATCTACCTATCTATCTATTTATTTTTACATTGATTCAAGTGTATTACATTTTTTATAGAATGTTATCAAACAAAAATACATTGTTTTTAGAGTACATTAGAGTATTAGGAAACAAATTGTATTTATTTAAATTCTGAAGCCTTCCTATGAGATTTTATGTTTGAATCTTAAAATGATAACTGCAAAGCTGTTAGACATATACAGAGGGAAATCCGTGATTAGAGAATGATACTTTTACTGTCATCTAGACTCACAAAAATTTTAACATATTTGATGATCTTGAAATATAAATTATCATAAATCTAGAAATGTGTGACACTTTTATTGATTGTATAGTATATCTCATATAGAATTTTCATAAATCCTCAAAAACTTACATTTTACCACAAAGTATATAGTTTAATAACAATTTTTGCAATATTATGGAAATGTTAAACTGAGTAATAGTAGATTTGTCCTAGTGAAATACTGCAGTGATTGTTAAAGAAGCACCAAGATTGTATAAGTTGAGATGTAAAAGCATAAATATTGGATACAGAATATTTTAAATCATGTCATTCAATAGGTGTGCGGTTTTCAGCCTGTAGATTCTGCAAATGCGGATCTACTGAATCTGATGCTTGCAGTAATGGGAATGATGTACACAGGAGTATCATAGTCAGCTTCTAAATAAAGCTCTGATTCTTGCTTGGCCTGTCTCACTCACACTTCTAGACAAGATATATTTCTTGTATAGGAAAATATTGCTAGATTTTATACATAATGCCATAGATAATTCCTGAGGTTTATAATTTAACTGATACCTCAACATGTATTCATAACTTTTAATACACTATAATATATATGTAATAGTATATATGTTATGCACACATGTGTGTGCACACAAGCACACACCCCGACAAACATCCTGGTCCATGACAAACATCCTTATTAGGATCATTTATTTTCCTTGGTCACAAGAACTACTCAAAAGCATTGATAACTGTTACCTTCTATACAGATTTTATCAAGATAAGTACTTTGGGATCACTGTATATTATAAAATTATATATATATATACATATATATATATATATATATTCCCACCACCACCAAAAACAACAATGGTAAAGTATTAGGGAATGTATATCTAAGCATATTCCAGTGGTAAAAATGACAAAGTCAAGATACAGGGAGGTGTATCATATGGGCCAATATTAACTTCATAGCAAAGAAGTGAACCTAAAATTATAACATAAGTCACATGGCACCAGAGTTCATATTATTCACTAGTAATGGCATACATCTGTAGCAAGTGTCCAAAGACCTCTCTGAATATGATTCATGTAATAAGCTTGCAAATATTTTCAGAATTCTGTATATCTAAAAAAGAAAGAATTTAGACTGAATAGATAGAGATAAGACTTCACTACTGCTCATTGGATTGTGTCCTGGAAATGATTTTGACTATGTGTCATTGAATCTTTTGGATTTTCAGTATGAAAAATAGGCAAATTTGTAATTATATTTAGAAAATGATGAGAACCACTTTTACTTTCACTAAATGTAGAGTTTCTTCTTTAGTATGGTGGTTTGGGGATCCTGAACACTGAATTTCAGTTTGAATTATATATATAGGAAAATATTGCTAGATTTTATATATTATATATACTCTCTCTCTCTCTCTCTCTCTCTCTCTCTCCCCTTTTTCAGTTTTTACATTCTTCCCTTTCATTAAGTATTTCCAATATTTCTAATAGTAAAGTAGCTTTGACAGACAGTTGGTTACAGTAATGGGTTATAAAAGATCAGTTAAATGATATTGACTCAAGTAAACATAATGTGTTAGGAATGGGGTCTAAGGATAGGTAGAATGGATAGGTAAAATTGATATATCTAAAGTAGACAAGCTAATTTTGTAAAACATCACTGTGTTAAATAGTTATGTAGCTACAAGACATAACATAAAGTCTCCTTCTCAATTTAGTAATAGGATTATAATGGTTGCAAAACTTTGGGAAGTGCATGCAGGTGTCTAATAATACAACAACAATGATGTACTGGATGCTCATAGATACCAAGATGATGCTTTAAATATATTCTTTACAGAACAACAGCTTCATCAATGACTCTATATTAACTGATATACTGACTTAAAATATTTAATTTATGTATTTGTTTGTGTATATTTATGTGCAATATGCATGCCTGATCCACATATAGATCAGAAGGAAACAATGGACTTGTGGGTACTAGACTTCTAAATGGTTGTGAATCAGGAAGACTTTTTTTGTGATTTACTTAACTTTATTATACGTGCAATAGTGTGAGGGTGTCAGATCACCCAGGAACTGGATTTACAATCACTTATGCCCTGCCATGTGGGTGCTGGAAATTGAACTAGGGTCATCGTTAAGAAAATATAGTGCTCTTAATCATTGAGCTATCTCTTCATCCCCATATTGAAGACTGTTGACATCATAGAGAATACATTTCTGAAAAGTAGATGCCCCCCCTTTTTTTTAACATTTCTTACACATTTGCAAAAGTTAACATTATTTTAAATATGAAGTTTAAGTACATGACTGTAGTATAGAGATATATTGAGACTTAAACCCTTGTACTTGCAGGCATGATTAACATATCCAAGGATGAATAGAATCATCAACAGGAGGTACATTGGGATTTTTAAAAAGAGGAACCCAGTACTGCTCATTCACTAAATTTTTACTTAATTTCACTACTGTAAAATATAAAGAGATTGTGTTTTCTTGTTGAAAGGGATTCATGGCCACACACATACTTCAGGACACATCTTGTTTTGACTTCTCATCTCTGAAGCCAATCTAAAAAGTTCAATGGGAGAGAGCAACAATGTCACAGAATTTATTTTCGTGGGCCTCACTCAAGATCCCGCTGGGCAAAAAGCATTATTTGTTCTGTTTTCACTCATCTACATTGTGATGATGCTGGGGAACCTGCTCATTACAGTGACAGTGATTGTTAGCCCTTCTTTAGACTCACCAATGTACTTCTTCCTTGATTGTCTGTCACTCCTGGATGCTTTTTATTGCAATACAATCTCTCCAAATTTGATTATAGATTTACTATATAATAAGAAGTCTATATCCTGCAAAGCTTGCATGGTCCAGATCTTCATAGAGCACTTATTTGGTGGTGTTGAGGTCTTTCTTCTGATATTCATGGCCTATGATCGGTATGTAGTCATCTGTAAGCCACTGCACTATTTGACTATTATGAACCGACAGGTTTGCATCCTCCTGTGTTGGTGGTTGAAGTTGGGGGCATGGTACACTCTCTGATTCATGTTCTGACTGTGTATAAACTTCCTTTTTGTGGTCACAATGTCATTGATCACTTTATGTGTGACATGAATCCCTTATTGGAACTTGCATGCACTGACACCTACTTCCTGGGCATTACTGTTATTGCTAACGGTGGAGTAATCTGTGTAGGAATTTTCTCATTTCTCTTAGTCTCTTATGGGATCATTCTAAACTCTCTTAAGACTCACAGTCAGGAAGGGAGGGGAAAAGCCTTGTCCACCTGCAGTTGTTACATCATGGTGGTCGTCTGCTTTTTTGCTCCTTGTATTTTCATGTATGCCAGGCCTGTTTCAAACTTTCCTGTTGATAAATACATTGCTGTGTTTTATACAGTTGTAAGTCCCATGCTGAATCCATTGATGCATACCTTGAGAAATTCAGAGATGAAAACTTCTTTAAAAAAGCTATGGTGTAAAACACTAACAATATAAAATGAGGCTGTTTCCTCATTGAATATGTTATTAGCTGTAAATTGAAAACCAGGTATGAATTCTAAAAAGGGATACTGTCCCTTGCTCATGTAGGCATGGTTTAAAGTATACAAAATCAATGAAATGAAAAACAAATTTTCAGTTTGAGATTGTGATTAAGGCAGGCTTTAGCCTTTAATGGTTAAGACAAGAGAATGTTTAAACGATAAAAATGGTTACAGAATTATTTCATATTATAAGCAGGAATAGAAGAATATCACCTTGAACTTTATTTTCTTCAGGTAATATTGAATTAAGAATATAAAAAAGTCAGTGGGGGAATTTCAAATAACCTACATTCGTGAGAAAAGAATTAGAGTGATATACAAATTTCGGGGACTAAAAGAAAAGATTTTGATATAGCAATTGTGCAGTAATCCACCAGTATAGTGAATTTTGTGGCTGTGTTATATGCATTGCTTTAAGAGGGTTCCTCTTATCTTATGTCAGGTCTCAATAGTTTTATTACTGAGTGCTTAGATAGCAGGTGCCTAGCTGATGACACCAGCGGTCAACACTCTCAACTTATCCTATGCTGCTGCTGCAACAGGATTCTACTTTTGAAGACCCAATGTGGACATATATTTTTATAAGATTAATTATCAAATAATGTATTTATTATTTATATTTCAAAAAATAACTATGTCTTCATGTTGGTGAAGAATTTATCATAGTGCTTATATATAAATAACATGAAAATGCTTCAACATTTTTCTTAGATACTTAAAAGTAATTTATTTTGGCATAATCAAAATTTAATTTTGTAATATTTGTAAAAATAAATTACTGAATTTGTTCTCAGTTTTTATCGATTTTGGAACATCACAAACCAAAAAAGATAACATTATTTTAATTGCAACATGAAACATTGCACCGATGCGTTGATGTGATTTTGCTCTGTATTCTTGCTTTTAAATAAACATTATTATTATATTCAAAGTCTACAAGGTGATGTTATGATAAACATATCCATCATAAAGAGACTTCTCCAGTGAAGAAATTACTTTTTTTCAGTATTTCACCTATAGCTTTTCATATTCTTTGCTTCCTTGCAAGCCTAGCTAAAATCCACTATCTTAGCACCACTCCTAGCACAGATCAGTTTTATTGCCTATAGTTTTATATACATTCACTACAGGAAAAAATAGTACATTTGTAGCTTGTACTTACAACTTTCATCACTTAAAAATACTATAATAATTACAATTAACTAATGTAGGTACACAGGTCTTTTTCCCTTTTGTTCTTGGTGATATGCAGGGCTGTTTGACCTCTGGTTCCCTGGCTTCTCTGCTCTGCACCGGCCTAAGGGTATAGCTTAGAGGATTCTCCCTCTTCTGTTATGGTAATTCCACCTGCAAGCAAGGTTCTCGCTGCAGGCAACGTTCCCGGGTCAGCTTCTCTCTGACCCTGAACACAGCCACCTGGCTTCCTCTTTTCTCTGATCAGCTGCTCTCCGACCCTGGGTACGGCACCCTGATTTTTCTCTTTCCTTGTTCCTGATGGGGGGCTGGTGTCCTTTTGTCCCACAGTATATATACCTGACTTGTGCTTAATAAAGTTGCCATTTGCCGCTTGCTCTTTGGTAAATGAGCCCGGTCTCTTGTGTGTGTGTCTGTTTCAACCCTTTAGGATATTAATCCGTTCTCGTGGGCTCGAGTCAGGAAAAGCGCGCGCCTGTTTTGAGGTTCGGGTGTTCACAGAAAAGTGCGGAGGCTACAAACTAAAGTATATATAGCTTATTTTTAAATTTTGTAGGATCTTACTTGTGAAAATTACTGAAAGTAGTTTTCTGTAAGTTCCTGATGTCATTCCTGTGTCTTTCCAAGCAAATTTAATCAGCTTAACATCACATTTGTGTATTCTTATATATATTTTGATATTTTTTTATTAATTTTTTTGTAATATTGGCATTAATAACACACAAATCATTTTGTAATTAACAATATAACTCCAGGGTTCATAAATTTACCACTGCCTTAAGCTTTATCCAAGATGTCTTGAGTCATCTCTTGGTATTTTTATTTAATTGGAATATTGGAGTCGCTATTTAGTTACAAAAGTTTTTACATTTCTTTTACAGTAGTGGGCACTTATGTGAAACAATAAAAGCTTGAAGATATTCGCATGACTCAATAAATATGACAATCACTTGCAAATGAGAAATGAATTGCTTTTAGGTAGTCTTACTGAGGAAACAAACTACTCTTAAGGGTAGTTCCTATTCCAAGCAGAAAAAAATTCTTAATGGTATCTTTGGAGGTTCGTTGTCTCACAATGTCATATTAGGGATTTCTTTAAATTTGAAGTTTTACTTTTACATGTAGAATGTATCTGTATACAAAAAATCAAAGAAGTATAAATAATCATTTAAGATTAGAATCAATTTAATAGAGAATTTAGGGAAGATGATTAAATAGCATAGGGTTTTGTTATACTTCAGGTAAAGATAAATAACAGTATAGCAGAAACCAAAAGACTAATGATTGTTTGCTATGAACACTTGCAGGTAAAGATATATGGACTAAAGGGTATAATGTGGGACCCACAGGGTCTTACCATATCTTCCACTATGAGAGTTTCTTTTTCTTTTCTCTTAAATTTTATTTTGTTTTATTGGGGAATTTTCAAGGATAGAGGATGGATATAAAGGGATGGGAAGATAAACGAGATTGAAATACATGATGTAATATCACAAAGAATAAGAAATATTTTAAAAAGTAAAGATAAAATTAAGTCCTTAATTTTAATTTTTTACAATTGAGTTTGATATATACTTTAAAATAACATGATTGATTCTTTTTTCTTTTTTTCATTATTTTGATTATTCTTGGGAACTGTAATATAATTATGGAATTCCTCTTTTGCTTTTTTCATATCCACAGTCTCTAAAAAATTGATTGCTGTTACATAGTCAAATATCTCTACTCTGTACTTATTTTATATTTCTAAATACTATATAAATACAACATTTTCAGTTTGTATACTGTTTCTTATGTGTATTTTCAGTGTTTATCATTTGGTATTGGATGATCAGTTGGTGTGCTCTGTCCTGGGTAAGACTATTTCTTCTGCAACATTAACTACAATTATTTGTTTTGAGGAAATTTTCTTTGCAGATTCAGAATTTCTTATACTGAGTCTCTCTCAGTCTCAGAGAGTGATCAATGCAGAGATGTGTGGTTTTGAGAAAAGACTAGGAGTGTTTCATTCTTTCGCTTGTGTTACATATTTTTCTTACATATTGCTGTTAAATTATTATCTCATTTTTAAAATTTCCATTTTCACATTATTTAATTTTCACATTTCTTGAGAGTTATCTACTATTTCTTTGTAATGTCCAACTATATTTTTAATAGGGATTAGTTAGGAAAAGAAATCTATCTGAAAAGATCTATTGACTTGAACGTGTTCCGAGTAGTCTAACAACATCACATATAATGATGCAACAGGCTAGACCATTGGAAATAGAGATGATGTGAAGAGTTGATTTTTCATGTAAAATTACCTACACAAATGAATGGAGAAGAGTTTTCCTGTTCTGACAGGAAATAATCCAGGGGCTTTCTGAAAACTGTTATATCCATGATTGAGGTTGTCTTAGTATTTAGTCTTTGATATGTTGTGTTGTCTTGTAATCTTTACGCTTATTCAGTCCTGGAAGATATCTGAAACTTAAGTGAGAATGATAAGAGATAGGGACAATCTTTTAAATCAGAAAGAAAGACCTTAGGAATATTGTGAATTGATGAAAAGGTGTAGAAGACATGTGTAAGGAAAACCCTATTACTGACTTCATGATTTTCTATTACTATGTGAAAACATGACATATGACATTATCTTTCAAGGCTCAACAAAGTCTTGTTAAGAGAAGAAGTTAACATAAGATGTGTTGGGCTCATTGGAAGAGGAACTAGAAATGATTATTAAATATATACTGCAGGTTTGTGGAACAGGCCCATTTTCACCTTGTCTGATGGTCAGAGAGTCTGGGAACTAACAGGCTTAATTGCACCTTCTAACTCAGGAGGTGAGGTGGTTGCCTGGCCCTTTTGAAATTAAGATAGCTTGGTACCGTCCTGATGGTGAATGGTCAGGATATGCAGGTTTGCTTCTGCTCCTTTTTTTCTGTAACTTTGAGGCCACCTAGGGAAGGGTGGTCTTCTGTGTACTGGACTTAGAGTATGTGACTTGGGGCACCTCACTAGTTAGACAGCAGAATGGTAATGATTGGATGTCTCAGAGGTGGCTGTGTGAGTTAACTTTTGATATTATGTTAATAAAGCCTTTTGTTCCATTCCCCACCAGTTTACATTGGATATAAAAGTTGTTGAAAAATATGGGTAATTTCAGGGTATGAGTAATCCCTGGAATATCCTTATGATATTTTCTATGTTTTCTCTCTTATTATTTTTATGCATCTGCATACTCTTTAGTTATATTTTTTTTAACTCCCACACTCCTACCCTGGTAAGAAGTATTTTTGTCGAGGCTGGTCCTTGACACAGGTTCACCTGTGGAACAGATAATGGTGATGTTTATGCCATAGTGAATTCACGGTCATGATCATAACTTCATGTCAAGATCTGTTCGAGATCTTTAATCAGCCAAACATGACTTTTAAACAGATCAATAGAACAGAAAATCAATGTCATAGAATTTGTTCTCCTTGGCTTTACTCAGGACCCTGCTTGTCAAAGAGCAATATTTGTTACGTTTCTACTCATCTACTTAGTGACAATAGTGGGTAATCTGTTTATTGTGGGGAACAATCATTGCCAGCCCTTCCTTAGGAAACCCAATGTACTTCTTACTTGCCTATCTGTCACTTCTGGATGCTGTTTATTTCAATCAAGACTTGATGTATGATAGAAAGGTCATTTCCTTTCCAACTCACTTGACTCAACTCCTTTTAGAGCACCTACTTGGTGGTGATGAGGTCTTCTTTCTGGCAGTTACAGCCTATGATCATTATGTGATCGTCTGCAAACCTCTGCATTATTTGATCATTACTAAATACTGGGCTTGCTTCTTCCTGTTGGTGGTGTCCTGGTCTGGAGGCCTTGTAAATTCTATGGCTCAACTTCTTTTTGTATAAAACCTTCCCTTCTGTAGTCATATATGTTAGACCTATTTACAACTTTTCTTCTGATAAATTTATTAGTTTTTTTATACAATTATTACTCCCACTTTTATCCCTTTATTATATGTCTTAAGAAATTCAGAGATGAAAAAGTCTGTGGAAAACCTAATCTATAAAGTTTTATTTACAGTTAGAATAAGAATGTCTTCTCATTGAATGTGCTAATTGCTGTAAAGTAATTAACAGGCAAGAAGTCATAAGCAGGGGTAATGGAACTAATTCAGTGTATCTATATGGATGATTTTCTTTAAATAAATTCCTAAAAAGCAAAATATCATAAATAATCACTTGAGATTACAATCAAGTCTATGGTCATACTACCCTGGACGTGATTGATCTCATCGCTGATTAAAAGCAATTTAATGGATAATTTCTGGACCATTAATAAAGGATATAAGGCTTAGTCAATTCCATGAAAAATTTTGCTCAGTAAATTTTATTTTTCTTAGTAAGATAAAAATCTGTGTTAGAATAAAACTTTTCTTTCTCTTTGTCCAGTGAGAAAAGACATTTTATCTAAAAACCATCATTCACTCTGTTTGTAATAGACACATTTCTGGAACCAATGAGGTGCATCCTATTAATTCTATCAGTAAAGCTGATTGCACAAGAGGACAAGATTTGTTCATTGTAAAGAGCTTGAACCTGTAGGTCAGCATAAGTGCCCTCATCAAGAATTTGATCTTGGGAAGTCTCAAGTCCTTTTTTTTTCTCTGTTGTTCTAGAATTTTAGCCTCTTCCTTGAAATAACATTTAAACATCAACTGGGGTCCATCATCCAGGACTGCTCAAACTAACTGAAGTCAGTCATGTGGTGTTTGCTTGATTCTAGATGTCCATCTTCCTAACAAATGTGGAATGAAAGCCATAAGTTATGACAGCTTGTTTAATTTCTTTTAGATCATTCATCCCTATAGGTATTCATCTATCGTCTTTGGATCCTTTCTGGCCTTTAGAACTTGATGTTTTGTCAGAGTAGATTACAGGATAGGAAGCTAAAACCCTGGGTAAGTCATGGCGATGTTGAATCCTGTCTTTGTGCCTTCTTTCCCTGTTGCTCAGCTCCAATAATTTCCTCAATCATTTCAAATCTTTTTACTATTATCTTTTGTAAAGGATGAGTCTCCTGGCCTATATATATTTATAATGTGTCCACTGAGGCACCTAGCCTCTGGTCCTCATTCTACACATGTGTTTCCAAGGTCTGAAGCTTCTCTTTTAAAGATAACACTTCATCCTTGGACATTTTTTAGATAGTGTGCAGATTGCCATCCTGGATAGATATTCTATCTATGGGTTTATCATAACTTTTTAACAAATTTGATTAAATTCAACAAATTTTTAACAAAATTGATTAAATTTGATTGTCAAATTCAACAGTATGTATTCTTTCAGATAATTTCTCTGTACCCTTAGATATGGATTTCAATTTTGTCTGTTAAATTAATGTTACCCTTTTCAATAGTATTAATTTTTTCAGGTAACTTTTGATTTTTAATGGTATTAATACTTTCAACTAGCTGTTCATTATAAGTCTGTAAAGACTATATCATTCTTAAAAGTGCCACATTCTTTCTTAATGATAGAATATAAAGAAAAAAACTGAGTCCCAATATTTAATAAATGAAAGTATCACCATAACCATATAAGTCTCATGGAATACAATCTATAGTATTAGCAAAAAAGTTACTAAAAGTTTCAATATTAATGTAGTCTTCCATATTGACTTATTAATTAACTGTTATGAGATCCGGTAAATTGTTTTAGGTCTAATAATCTTCATTGTCTAGCAGATGTCGTGGTTGCACACTCACAACTAGCAGCGGTGTAACAGGTGATGACAGGAATGGTCCTAAGCCTTCTTAGTTTCCCACTTTGGTACTGGTTAAATACTGAGAAATATGTTTTGCTTGACAAATTAAAAGCAGTTAAATCAATTTCATACATGGAGCAAGAAACCCAGTACTCACAGGTAGTGAGCACAAACCGGAAGCTGTACAAGTCGCCACCCAGCAAGGAACCATGCCAGGGAACCATGCCAGGGAATGCAACAGTCATGCATGTGCTTAGGAAATTTCAAAGTTTTCACACGCAGTAAGCTCCGCTGTGGTGGGGGGTTGTACAAAAACAAGCAAACAAGCAAACAAACAAAAAACGCTTAGTAAAAGCAAGTCAAGCAGGCATGGCTTAGAGACTTTCTGGGCCATGGACCAGCTAGGCTATTAGGCTGTCCACCGAGTCTGAATCCATGTGGGCACCAGATGAAGAAGGACACTTAAAAGAAATTTCATGCTACCTCAGAATTGAGAAAAGTAGATGGTTATTTATTTAGGGGTACACTAACAAATCAGAATCCTCTGCTGGAACGGAGAACAGCAACCAAATCCTGCAGCTAGAAAAAAAAGCCGGACTCATGCTTTTAGTATAAGAGGACATGCCTCAGTGGATGGCTAACTTAAAGTCTACTGACTATAGGATTTCCTACAGCACAGTTTTGGTGATTTTACTTTAGTTTTCCTAAAAATAGATTTTTTTCATACAATATATACTGATTATTAATGCTCCCCACAACCCCTCCAATGTCCTTTTCACCTCCCCACCCATCCAAATTCTCACTTTTCTCCCCCCCCTTATTAGAAATCTGGCATCTAAGAAGAACAAATAAAAGAGAAAAGAAAAATATAATACAGTAAGATTAACAAAAGCTACACAAACCTGAATAGGAAAATCAAACAAACAAATGAACAAATATAAAAACAGGGCCATAAAAATCACAAGAAATATATATAAACTCAGATACAGACACACACAGTGGCATGTACAGAAATCCCCTAACAGCACAAGAGAATAACATAATATATAAGTAAAAAACCTACAGGATGATACAGGAAAAAAGTAAAAGAGAAAAAGAGAATATGCATGGCAAAAAATTATGAGATAAAACAAAACAAACAGCAGAAATAAAACCTACAAGAAAGACAAAACAAATTAAACCAAACCAAACCAAAACAAAATGAAATAAATTCAAAAAATACTATTGAGTTAGTTTGTGTTGCCCATCAACTGTAGGAATGAGGCTTGGCCTTAAGAGTGACTTGTATGTCACTGAGAGTCCCTTGAAGAATATTAATTTTTCATTTGCAGGTGATTATTGGTTGGAGATAATTTCTGGTTAGGAATGCAGTCCTATGTCCTCTTCCATTCTCAGTGCTGGGACCCCACCTGTTACAGATCTGTGTAGTTCCTTTTGTATGTTGTTTTATTCTCTGTGAGTTCATATGTACACTAGTACTGTTTTGTTTAGAAGGCCTTGTTTACTTGATATTCTTTAACCCCTATGACTTTTAAAATATTTGTCATACCTTTTTATCAGGGTACCCTCAATCTTAGGGGAAGGATTTGATGAAGATATCTCATTTAGAACTGAAAGATCCACAGCTATGCCTTGTCCACCCATGCATCTCTGCATTTATTCCCATCTACTGTCAGAGTAGGCTTCTCTGATTATGGAGGAGCAAGGCACTTATCTATGAGCATAGCATAATATTCTTAGAAGTCTTTTTGTTGCTGTGTTCCTTTTGTACATGTAGAATTTGGTCTTGCCCTGGGCACCTAGTCCAACTAGTCCTAGGCTTTCTACTAACCTAGAAGTGTTGGTGATTTATTCTGTCTCGAGGAGTGGTCTGTAAATTCAATCAAATAATGGTTGTTAATTCCCACAAGCTTTGTGTCACTATTGCCCTAGCTTATTTTGTGAGTAGGTCACCACTGTAGATCAAAAGTCTTGAGGCTCAGTTATTATTTACCTTACATCTTTGGTAACATAAAGAATACTTTCTAAGGGTGAGACTCTTCTTAGGCACCAGTCTCACATCTTGGAGTTCAATGAGTTGTGTAAGTAGGTGTTGTCTTCAGCAATAGAGCCTTACTGTCAGTTTGTGGAGAGTGACAAATATTCCTCCTAATAGTCTGGTTCTTTGTGGGTTTCTATGGGACCACTTTGGGTAACAACTCAAATAGATGGAATCCATTCGTAGTACTGGAAGCTTCATTTGGTAAAAAAGAATGGAGTAACTGGGGTTCTGTATTCTCCACTGCTTGTTGACTTCATTTAATTCACCTTCCTATAAGTATATATTACAAGAAGCTTACATCATATTAGGTTTTTATGCAACCCTTTCACATGGCCCTTAGTTTTAACTTTCTCTCTCCATATTCTTTTTTCTAAATTCTGTGCTCCCTCCTCCTCTCTATTTGACTCTTCCTTTCCAGTACCCTCCTCATCAATCCATAACTATATAGTTTATAATGTCTTTCTATGAAAATTTAATTTTCCCCACAATCCTTTAATTTGTACCTGACCTCTGTAGTAATATGAATTGTAGTCTGCTTATAGAAGATATAACAGCTAACCATCATATAAAAGTGAATACATACAATATTGTCTTTTATTGTCTGGGTTTCCTCACTCAGGATGATTTTTTTCTACTCTATCCATTTACCTACAAATTTCAATATTTTTTAAAAAAACTGAGTAATATTTCATTGTTTAAATGTACCACATTTTTACCCATTCATCTGTTGATGAATATCTTGTTTGTTTCAAATTTCTGAGTATTTTAAATAGATCAATCATGAACACGATTGAACAAGTGTCTTTGTAGTAAGAATACAAGCCTTTGGGCACATTTCCTAGAGTTGTATAGATGGATCTGGAAGTAGATTAATTACTTGTTTCCCAAGGAGCCATCACAATAATTTCTATAGTGTATGAACAATTTTGTACTCCAACCAGAAATGGATGTGTTTTCCCCTTATTCTACATCTTTCCAGTATCAGCTGTAATTTGTTTTCTTGATCTTGTCTCTTCTGTCTGGTATAAAATGAAATCTGATTGTGATTTTGATTTGCATTTCCCTGATGAATAACAATTTTGAATAATTCTTTGAGGGTTTTATTGCCATTTGTATTTCCTCTTTTGAGAATTCTCTGTTAAGTTCTATACTACATTTTATAATTGAACTATTTGTTCTTGATGTTCAGTTCTTATGAGTACTTTATATGCTTTAGATATTAATCTTCTATTGGATGTTTAGTTGGTAAAAATCTTTCCCATTCTGCACCTGCTGCTTTGCCCAACTGATAGTGTCCTTTCATTGTTCAGAAAGTTTTGAGTTTTATTAGGTCCCATTTATTAATTGTTGTTTTCCGGACAGTGCTATCAGTGTTCTGTTTAGAAAGTCTTTTCCTGTTCCCATGACTCCTAGGCTATCCCTCACGTTCTCTTCTTTCAGGCTTAAGGTATCTGTTTTTCCCCATAAATTAGGTAATTTATTTTTTGAAGGAATAGAAAATGTGAATAAAAGAAGAAAAAAATCACTGAGCACCCACACCCACACAATTCTTTCCATGTTTGTAAATACATTTTTCTGCAAAACAATCACATTCTACAACAGTTTTGTAACTGAAAGTACAGATTTTAGAGGGAACTTTATACACTTTTTTTGTTTAATTTTAAAAATGAGATGAATTAATTAATCATTAAAGTGGGATATTATACTTTTCCAATGAAAGAAAATTTATGTTGACAGTTAACATATTGATCTTTAGAATGCTTTAAATAATTCGCCTTAACAAAATTGAGTACTAATGAGGGACATATCCAGTATTTATTTTAGCACTACTCAAATATTCAATATTTAACCAAATTAATGAATTATGTGTGTTCTACCCTTCACTTTACCAAGTGCCAAAGTTCAGTCCAGCTTGAGCTTTGCATGTGCTAGGCAGGTGCTGTTTCCCTGTCCCAAAGCAACATGACTATAAAACACATTGATATTCTCTCAAAACATATTTTCTACTGCTTTTTAGGTTTGTCATAATACAGTTCTCTAGTATGTAATCTAGTGAAAAGCTGAAGAATGCTTCTCTGTGGAGCATGTCAGATTTCCAAGAGCTGGAAAACTTTCCTGACTTCCATTACTTATCTGTCCAGTAGAGTACAGTCTTACCAAAATGAGGTCTCATTGATCAACTTCCTTGTTGCAGACCCCTTTCACATATCTCAGCTTGTGAACATCGGCTAAAGTGGTAGATAAGCCTAAGTGACTGAGTGTCCTGATGAGCTTATCCACCTGAATTCAGATATTCTACTTGGGCTGGGCAAGTTCCTAAAATCATTTAACTGAGGGCGCTCCAAAGTCCCAACAGTGCAGACTGTCACTTCACTGGTATCTAACTGTGCTTGAAGAAAATATTTCTTCATCTAAGCACTGGGCCTATCAAAGTACTTCCTTGTATTAATGTTCTCGTGGATGTAAATAATTTATGGAAAATTTTAAATAAAATAAGCCTTTCCCAAGGCTGGAATAGATAGCCATATATTTTTCAGGCCTAAAACTTTACAGATCAATTTATATGGTCCCATAAAAATGCTTTATGTAGGAAGGGATGCAGGAAGTTCTCAGCAGCTTCCAACTTTGGATAAAGCCATAAAATATGAAGAAGATATCTAGTTTTATGTTGAGATTTTTGACCCATTTGGAGTTCAGTTGTGTACAAGGTGGTAAGTATAGACCCATTTTCATTCTTTTAGATGTAGTGGTCTAGTTTGACAGGCACCACTATTAAAGATGCTATCTTGTTTCCACTGTGTATTTCTGGCTTCTGTATCAAAAACTCAGTTGGTCATGTGTGTGTGGGTTTATGTCTGACTCTTCAACTAAGTTCTATTAATCAAGGTACATACTCTGCTAATTCTATTCTGTTTCTATTACTCTAACTTTGTAGCACAATTTTAGGTTGTCAATGTTGATAACTTCAGCAATTCTTTAATAATTCAGGATTACATTAGGTATTCTGTGCTTTTGTTTGATTGTTTTGGACATGCATATGTGTGTGTCTACATGAAGCTAAAAATTTTCCTTTTAAGTTCTATGAAGAATTGTGATGGAAATTTGATGGTGATTGCATTGAATCTGTAAATTGGTTTTGATATGATGCCATTTTAACCAAATTTATTTAGTCAATCCATGGACATGTAATATCTTTCCATTTCTAGTATCATCTTCAGTTTTTTTCTTCAATGTCTTAAAGTTTTAATATACAAATCCTATAATTGCTTAGTTTGAGTTTTCTCAAGATATCTTATGTTTTATGAGATTATTATGAAAGGTATTGTTTCCACGATTTTTTCTCAGATTGCTTCTTATTTGTATATATGAGGGCTACTGATCGCTTTAATTTTTATTTTTTTATTATTAAAAAATTTCCGACTCCTCCTTACCTTCCATTTTCCTCGCCCTCCCCCCACTACCCTCAACCTCTCTTTCCAGTCCAAAGAGCAGTCAGGGTTCCCTGCCCTGTGGGAAGTCCAAGGTCCTCCCCCCTCCAACCAGGTCCAGGAAAATGTGCAACCAAACAGACTAGGCTCCCACAAAGCCAGTACATGCAGTAGGATCAAAACCCAGTGCCATTGTCCTTGGCGTCTCAGTCAGCCCTCATTGTCTACCACATTCAGAGAGTCCGGTTTGATCTCATGCTTTTTCAGTCCCAGTCCAGCTGGCCTTGGTGAGCTCTCATTAGATCAGCCCCACCGTCTCAGTAGGTGGGCGTACCCCTTGCAGTCCTGACTTCCTTGCTCATGTTCTCCCTCCTTCTGCTCCTCATTTGTACCTTGGGAGTTCAGTCCAGTGCTCCAGTGTGGGTCTCTGTCTCTATCTCCATCCATTGCCAGATGAAGCTTCTATGGTGACATGCAAGATATTCATCAGTGTGGCTATAGGATAGGGCTACTTCAGGCTCCCTCTTCTCAGCTGCCCAAGGAACTAGCTGGGGACATCTCCATGGATACCTGGGAACCGCTCTAGAGTCAAGTCTCTTGCTAACCCTAAAATGGCTCCCTTAATTAAGATATCTTCTTCCCTGCTCCCATATCCACCCTTCCTCCATCCCAACCATCTCATTCCCCCAGGGTCTCCCCATCCTCCCCTCCTCACTTTTTTCTCCCCATCTCCACTTACCCCCATCCCACCCCAACCCCCAAGATTCCAATTTTTGCCTGGAAATCTAGTTTACTTCCAATATCCACGAGGATAACTATATGATTTTCTTTGGTTCACCTTATTTAGCTTATCTAGGACCACGAATTATAGGCTCACTGACCTTTATTTATGGCTAGAATCCACTTATGAGTGAGTACATACCATATTCCTCTTTTTGGGTCTGTGTTACCTCACTCAGAAGAGTGTTTTCTATTTCCATCCATTTGCATGCAAAATTCAAGATGTCATTGTTTTTTTGCCACTGAGTAGTACTCTAATGTGTATATATTCCATACTTTCTTTATCCATTCTTCCATTGAAGGGCATCTAGGTGGTTTCCAGGTTCTGACTATTACAACTATGAACATAGTTGAACAAATGCTTTTGTAGTGTGATTGGGCATCTCTTGGGTATATTCCCAAGAGTGGTATTGCTGGATCCTGGGGTAGGTTGATCCCAAATTTATTGAGAAACTGCCACACTGATTTCCAAAGTGGTTGCACAAGTTTGCATTCCCATCAGCAATGAATGAGTGTACCCTTTACTCCACATCCTTTCCAGCAAAGGCTATCATTAGTGTTTTTTATTTTAGCCATTCTGACAGGTGTAAGATGGTATCTCAGAATTATTTTGATTTGCATTTCTCTGATCGCTAAGGAGGTTGAGCATGACCTTAAGTGTCTTTTGGCTATTCGAGCTTCTTTTGAGAATTGTCTGTTCAGTTCAGTGCCCCATTTTTAAATTGGGTTAATTAGCATTTTAAAGTCCAGTGTTTTGAATTCTTTATATATTTTGGAGATCAGGCCTTTGTCTGTTGCAGGATCGGTGAAGATCTTCTCCCAGTCAGTAGGTAGCCTTTTTGTCTTATTGACAGTGTCCTTTGCTTTACAGAAACTTCTCAGTTTCAAGAGGTCCCATTTATTCAATTGTGCCCTTAATGTCTGTGCTGTTTGGGTTATACACAGGAAGTGGTCTCCTGTGCCCACGTGTTGTAGAATACTTCCCACTTTCTCTTTTATCAGGTTCAGTGTGTTCAGATTGATACTGAGGTCTTTAATCCATTTGGATTTGAGTTTTGTGCATAGTGATAGATATGGATCTATTTTCATTCTTCTATAGGTTGACATCCAGTTATGCCAACACCATTTGTTAAAGATGGTTTTTTTTCTTCCGTTGTATACTTTTTGCTCCCTTGTCGAAAATCAGGTGTTAATAGGTTTGTGGGTTAATATCCAGGTCTTCTATTTGATTCCATAGGTCGACTTCTCTGTTTTTATGCCAATACCAAGCTGTTTTAAATACTGTAGCTCTGTAATAGAGTTTGAAGTCAGGGATGGTAATGCCTCCAGAAGTTCCTTTATTGTATAAGATTGTTTTGGCTATCCTGAGTTTTTTGTTTTTCCATACAAAGTTGATTGTTGTTCTCTCAAGGTCTGTGAAGAATTTTGATGGGGATTGCATTGAATATATAGATTGCTTTTGGTAGAATTGCCATTTTTATGATGTTGATCCTCCCAATCCATGAGCAAGGGAGATCCTTCCATTTCCTGGTATCCTCTTCAATTTTTTTCATCAAAGACTTAAAGTTCTTTTCAAATAGATCTTTCACTTCCTTGGTTAGAGTTACCCCAAGATATTTTATGCTATTTGTGGCTATCATGAAAGGTGATGTTTCTCTGATTTCCCTCTCTGCTTCTTTATCCTTTGTGTATAGGAGGGCAACCAATTTTTTTGAATTGATCTTGTATCCTGCCACATTACTAAAGGTGTTTATCAGCTGTAAGAGTTCTTTGGTAGAGTTTTTGGGGTCGCTTATATACACTATCATATCATCTGGAAATATCGAGGGTTTCACTTCTTCCTTTCCAATTTGAATCCCCTTGATCCCCTTATGTTGTCTTATTGCTATTGCTAGAACTTCAAGCACTATATTGAAGAGGTATGAAGAGAGTAGACAGCCTTGTCTTGTTCCTGATTTTAGTGGAATGGCTTTGAGTATCTCTCCATTTAATTTAATGTTAGCTGTCAGCTTGCTGTAAATAGCTTTTATTATATTTAGGTATGAACCTTGTATCCCTAATCTCTCCAACACCTTTATCAAAAGGGGTGTTGAATTTTGTCAAATCCTTTCTCAGCATCTAATGAAATGATCATATGATTTTTTTCCTTCAGTTTATTTATATGATGGATTATATTGATAGATTTGCGTATGTTGAACCAGCTCTGCATCTCTGGGATGAAGTCCACTTGATCATAATGGATAGTTTTTCTAATGTGTTCTTGGATTCGGTTTGCTAGTATTTTCTTGAGAATTTTTGCGACGATGTTTATGAGCGAGATTGGCCAGTATTTCTCTTTTTTGGTTGAGTCTTCGAGTGATTTTGGTATCAGGGTAACTGTAGTTTCATAAAAAGAATTTGGCAATGACTCTTCTATTTCTTAATGTATTTCTATTTTGTGAAATACATTAAGGAATATAGGTATTAGTTCTTCTTGGAAGTTCTGGTAGAAATATGCATTGAAACCATCTGGTTCTGGGCTTTTTTTGGTAGGGTGGTTTTTGATAAAAGCTTCTAATTTTTCATTAATAACAGGTCTATTTAAATTGTTCACCTGGTCTTGGTTCAACTTTGGTATGTGGTACTTATCTAAAAAATGTCCATTTCTTTTACATTTCCCAATTTTGTGGCATACAGGCTTTTGTAGTAAGATCTAATGATCCCCTGAACTTCCTCTGTGCCTGCGGTTATGTCCCGTTTTTCATTTCTGATCTTATTAATTTGCATGTTCTCTCTCTGCTGTTTGATTAGTTTGGATAGGGGTTTGTCGATCTTGTTGATTTTCTCCAAGAACCAACTTTTTGTATCATTGATTCTTTGGATTGTTTTCTGTTTCTATTTTGTTGATTTCAGCCCTCAGACTGATTATTTCCAGATTCCTACTCCTCCTGTGTGAATCTGCTTCTTTTTTTTTCTAGAGCTTTCATGTGTGCTGTTAAGTCTTCAATGTGTGCTTTCTTTGTTTTCTTTAATTGGGCACTTAGTGCTATGAAGTTTCCTCTTAGCACTGCTTTCATAGTGTTCCATAGGTTTGAGTATGTTGTGTCTTTATTTTCATTAAATTCAAGGAAGACTTTAATTTTTTTCTTTATTTCTTCCTTGACCCAGCGGTGATTTAGTAGTTGACTGTTCAGCTTCCATGAGTTTGTTGGCTTCCTGGAAGTAGCATTGTTGTTGAAGTCTAACTTTAATCCATTGTGATCCGACAAGACACAGGTGGTTACTAATATTTTTTTGTGTCTGTGAAAGTTTGCTTTGTTACCGAGTATGTGGTCAATTTTAGAAGGTTTCATGAGCTGCAGAGAAGAAGGAAAATTCTTTCCTATTTGGGTAGAATGTTCTATAAATATCTGTTAAGTTCATTTGATTTATTACCTCTATTAATTCTCTTATTTCTCGGTTAGGTTTATGTCTGATTGACCTGTCCATTGGTTAGAGAGGTGTGTTGAAGTCTCCTACTATTTGTGTGTGTGGTTTGATGACTTCTTTGAGTTCTAGAAGTGTTTCTTTTTCATAAGTGGGTGCTTTTATATTAGGGGCATAGATATTCAGGATTGAGACTTCATCATGATGAATTATTCCTGTTATGAGTATAAAATGTCCATCTCCATCTCTTCTGATTGATTTTAGTTTGAAGTCAATTTTCTTAGAAATTAGAATGGCTACACCCTCTTGTTTCTTTGGTCCATTTGCTTGAAAAATCTTTTCCCAACCCTTTTCTCTGAGTAGATGTCTGACTTTGTGGTTGAGGTGTGTTTCTTATAAACAGCAGAATGCTGGATCTTGGTTTTGTATCCAACCTCTTAGCCTGTGCCTTTTTATAGGTGAATAGAGTCCATTGATATTAAGTGATATTGACCAGTAGTTGTTGACTCCTGATACATCCACAGCTGTCACGCCAGTGTAGCAGAATTGCTGACTGGATGGACTTTTGCCATAAGGATTGGGATTTGCGCTTCACGGAGCTACATCCCTGGCTGTCCCTTGGCAATCAGCTGTGGTCATGATACCACCTGAAGTTGCTACCTGCACTGAGTCGACCTCGCTGTCCTTGGCGCCATATGTCTGTCTTTTTCTTGTCTTTATTCCTGCATATTGCTAACAGATCAGACTGTTCCAGGCAGTTGCAAATACAAACAAGACTGCTGAGGACATTTTTGAGCTCTGCCCCACCATTCATTAAAGCCTTAAAAGAAGTAGCCAGTTCTGGGAATTGGCAGGGTCATCATTAGGATAATTCCTTGATGATGTGGAACAAAAGGAGTTAATTTTACTAGGAAAAATCTTAGGAGCCTTCTATAGAAAAACAGTATTAGGCATTTGCCTGGGAAATATGTGCAGTTTAACAGGAGGCCTATGCAGCCTTCCTTATGGCCAGAAAACCTAGGCTCATTACAACATCTGACCCTGAGAGTCAGGAAGGGAAGGGAGTTGAGGTTAATGGTATGAGATGAGTTTCAGACAAGTTTGAGATCATAAAATTTCCTAGCAGAAAGTTTTCCCAGGAAAATAATGGCCTTTCTGAATACAAGGTCACATAGCTCAACCCAGCCAGCCACCTGGTGTAGGCTGATAAAGATGGCCTGACTCAAGGGCAGTGGCCTCTCTGAAGGCAAGAAAAAGGAGTTTAATTAACAAAATATGAAAGAGCAAAAGTCCTTGTACCCATGCCAAAGCATCTTCAAAGATTCTCTTTGTAAACTGTTTTATGCTGTTCTTTTCTATTTTATAATTTGCTGACGTATGCTTTTGCCAAGTTCCTTGTTTGTAAAGTATAAAAACCTTACACTAATTGGAGTAAAGTTGCAGCAACATATTCAACTACATTGAGTGTGTCTGACTGTCAATTCCTCATTGATTCCTGGAATCTTCTGAGCCTTCGCCCTGTTTTCCCTCGGTCTGAGTGTCTCCAGGAGAGGTGGTCCGTGGCAGACTCCGGTTATTTTTTGGGGGTGGGGTAGTAGAATTTGTGTGTTTGTTTCCCTTCTTTGAGGTGTGCTTGTGAAGGGTCACTAGATGTCTGAGTTATTGTAGGCTGTGTTGGCAATGTTAGATTCCTTGGGTTGTAATTTTCCTTCTATTACTTTCTGTAAGGCTGGATTTGTGGCTATGTATTGTTTAAATTTGTTTTTATCCCAGAATCTTTTGTTTTCTCCATTGATAGTGTATGATAGCTTGGCTGGGTATAGTAGTCTGGGCTTGCATCCATGGTCTCTTAGTTTCTGCAGTACCTCTATCCACGACCTTCTGGCTTTCATGGTTTCCATAGAGAAGTCCGTTGTAAGTCTGATAGGTTTACCTTTATAAGTTACTTGACCTTTTTCCTTTGCAGCTCTTAATATTCTTTCTTTAATCTGTATGTTTTGTGTTTTGATTATTATATGGCGAGGAGAACTTTTTTTTGATCCAGTCTATTCAGTGTTCTGTATGCTTCTTGAACCTTCATAAGAATATCATTCTTTAGGTTGGGAAAGTTTTCTTCTATAATTTTGTTCAATATATTTTCTGGGCCTTTGATTGGCAGTTCTTCTCCTTCTACCCCTATTATTCTTAGGTTTGGTCTTTTATTATATCCCAGATTTCTTGAAAGTTTTTTGAGGAAAATTTGTTGGATTTGCTGTTTTCTTTTATCAGAGTGTTTATTTTCTCTATGGCATCTTCAGAATATGAGATTCATTCTTCTATCTCTTGTATTCAATTGGTTATGCTTGATTCTGTAGTCTCTGTTCATTTACCTAGATTTTCCATATCCAGCCAGCCCTCGATTTGTGTGTTTTTCATTGTCACCTTTCAGTTTTCAATTCTTGAACTGTTTCCATTACCTGTTTGATCGTTTTTTTCTTGGTTCCCCAGGGTATCATTTACGGATTTACTCATTTCTTCAAACTTTTCATTATACTTCTCCTCCATTTCTTTACTCATTTCTTCAAACTTTTTGTTATACTTCTCATCCATTTCTTTAAGTGAGTTATTCATATCCTGTTTAAGGGACTCTATTGCTTTCATAATGGCACTTTTTCCCACTTCTTCTGGATTAGGGTGTTCAAGTTCTTCTGTTGTAATGTCACTGGGATCTGGTGCTTTCATATTATTTTTCAGATTGTTCGAGGAATTCTTGCCTTGGTGTCTGCCCATCCCTTCCTTCAAATGCTCTCTAACGGATCTTCTGGCACAGGATTATGTTCCCATGTTGGGGAGGGACCTCACTGACAGAAGGCCTACCTTTCTGCAGGCAGGCTATTGAAATACAGGAATTCCCTCCTGCCAGGGTTGCATTTACCACCCTGTCCTGGAGCCCACACATGCTGAGCTGGGGGATTTTATGGCCCTGAGGAGGAAGGGAGGAATAAGAAAAGGAGCTCCTGGGTGAAAGCTGGGATGGGATAGGAGGCAAGAGGGCTTAGCAGGGTGGAGCATCAGTTTGGCCAAAGATTTTTAAGGGTACAAATGTCTGGTTATAAGCCCCAAGAGCAGGCAGTAGTTATAACTATTTGGGGGTGGAGATTAATGACTCTAGTGCTTATCTGGGGCTTGGGACCTTTGACTTTGCTCCAGAGAAGCCTGTCTAACTGATGTTCCTCTAGTCCCTCCCAAAATGTTAATACAGCTGCACTGTAGTTATCATGACTGAGAGGATCACACCTTAGCCTTTTTTGGAAAAATGTCAACAAGCACTTAATGTTCAGGAGAATTCCATTTTCACATACTTACTAAATAACTGAGTTTCAGAATTTTTGTTTCCCAAACTAAAATTTTCCGTATCTTTATTCCCCACTACAAAAGACTTTTTTCCTATCATTTTTAGCTTTGAAAGCATTTTAATGTAGCATTAGTTTTATATGTATGTTTTTATATTCAGGTGTGGGATAATAGGTGATTTCTAGTGTTTCTTCTTAAATAATATAGTGATTTCTGGTATTTTTTTAAATATAATTTTACTTAATCTTTTAAAATTTCATATATGTATATAATATATCTTGATCATATCCATCTCACACACCCTTAGAACCCCAATGATATCTTTTAGTTTCATTTCACTCTTTATAGTGTTTTTTCTTAACTCACTAAGATTTCTTTTGTTTCTAATTGCATCTTCTAGTTTTAATAACTTACCAGTATGTTTTTAGTACTGTAATCTGCTTATAATTTAGAGAGTGAATATTTACATTATATTTTTAAATGTAGAACATAGGGCTGCAGTGTAATAAGGCTTATTAGCTACTGTCCTAACCAGAAAGCTTCAACCCCTCCACAAATCTTTAATTTTCTTTTGTGTGGGTGTTTGTATGAGTGGTACTAATGATCACACCCAGTGTCCTGAGTATGCTAGCTAAACAGTCTATCACTTAGCTATATATCCTCAGTCTTCATTCTTTTATTTTTATTAATGTAGTTACTTTGGTTACAGCTTTTCTCTTAAAACCAGCTACCTTTCACCCCCCCACTATGTTAACAAAATAGTTATAAAGAGATAAATGGGTATGTGGGGAAATATACTGTTTTTAGATGAATCAGATACAGTACATGAGAAATTTATAGATTTCATCATCAGTTCTTCAGAGATTTTGGGGTTTTTTGTTGTTTTTTGAGACAGTGGTGTAGGACCATGCCCTCCTGAAAGGTTGCCATAACCACCTTCAGAAAATTACTTCACTCAACTGCTAACTGAGATGAACCTAGCACACAGGTTATACCATGAAAGACCTAATTAACAGGGCCCCCATACAGCAAGAAGAAGTTTGGAGAGAAATAACTGCATCCATATTCCCAAACATTGTTTATAAATGTTCTTTTACATTTAAAGGGGGATATAATATAGATACGAATAACTTACATTGATATAAATTTTGCTTTGTTGATATAAATTTTATGATCAGTTTTGTTATACGTATATGTATTTCTGATCTTGATTGAGGTATTGTGATTGTGTAGTTCATTTAAAAATACAATGTATAATTAAAAATATAGGTTGTTAATGGATAATCATCAATAATAGTGAAGCTTGTAGTCATGTTAGTTCGATTTTCTAGATATTTAGAGATACATTTCAGTTATATAGGCATTCTTCATATCTTTCAAAGACTACAGAATATGGCATTTAATATTTTAATAACTTAAGGTATTTCATGACAATGAGACACGTCTGCTCCTGACAGCACCAGTCTACTTCAAGAGGTAGATGGACATCGATGAATCTCTTTATGGAGTTGGTTAGCCATTTGGGCAAGAAACTGCTCTGCCTGGACTGTTGCATAAACTGGACACAGAGAACCCACAGAGAGAGGACTGCCAAACTTGCCTAAAGGTGAGATGGTCTTTTGGGGTTCCTGATTCATGAAAGAGTCTGTAAGACATTCTGCATGATACAGAAGAAAATGACTAAACTGTCTTTGAAATTTCCTGCTTCATGGAAATGTCTACTGGATACTATGGAACTGTAGAAAGAAGATGGATGCCCCAATGATACAAAGGAACTTTGGGTGACTGTCCAGGCAGCGAGATGTCTCTGTCATTTCTAGAGTTTTGAAAGTTGCTTATTTCTTGTTTACTTATGTAGAGAAAAACCAGGCCCTCACGATTCTCTGTGTCTATGGGTGGCCTTAGCAAGGATGTTCAAAAGTTAAGATTCCAACTAAAAATGGAAACTGGAAAGAATTTGGGAACTATTCTAGGAAAGAACTCAAAAGATCCCAACAGGTACTTGGAAAAAGCTCCAGTAACATTGCATGGGGCAAATCTTTTAGAGTCATAAAGAAATCAAGTGAAGAGCATGAAGAGAGACTCCAAAACTGACTCAACAATACACATAAGGAAGAATCTAGAAAGCAACCTGAAAACTCACGTGGGAACAAACTCATAGCACATCAATCAAAGTGTGATCCCAATGAGTGTGCATCGATTCTGGCTTGCTATGAACGATGATTCTTCCATGTCAGACATCCAAATGGAAAGTAAAGATCTGACATCACCTAAGTGATCAGAAAACTTCATCAGCTCTTCACAGAAACTTGCCTTTCTTGATCCAGCACTCACCAGGCCCTGGAGGAACATATTGTACAGTTTCAGGTGAGGCACAGGTGGGGAAAACCCTTCAAGATACTCAAGTCTCCCAAAGAATCTCTTTTAAGATGAAAAAAGTTGAGTCCTTGCCCATTGCACAGTGTAACTCACTGCACTCAACCACCTTTGTATCTGGAAACAGTTAAGCTATTGAGGGAGTCAGGTTCCTAGGAAAACCATGCCAGACATGTTTGAGAGAGGTGGTAATTGAGGATTCTTCTCCATCACTACAGAATCTTCTCCTTTTGTCTTCTCTTTCTGTAAGGATAGCGAGAAAACCCCGAGACCATTTCTTTCTGGGGCTGACAATGAGCCTTCACAGGTGATGCAAACTCAATCAGAGATCAAGCCTCCTTCTGAAACTCTCCAACGGAAATTCACAGACACACCATCTCTGAGTGGGACTGTCTTAGAGCAAGAGAAAGAAACCCAAGAAGTCCTTTTACTGAACATGAGGACCAGTGTCCAAAACCCAGGGGCACACAGTCACCAGGCAAAATCTGTTAGTGAGTTTCCACAAAGTGTGGAGAAAGAATCAACCAGTCAGCCACAAGGCTATACCACTGTTGTGCTCCTTCCAGAGCATCCCAGGAGCACACTGCTTCTTGCAGACACTTTGGCTTCTCAGGAATTAGGTGACATTGTGATGGTAGGGGGGCAGGGGGACAAGAGCCTGGTGCAGCAGAAGCCCAGTACTCCAAAGCATCGAGTCTCACTGAAGAGCCAAATCTAAGTGTTGGCACCTACTTACCAAGGTTAGGAAACTAAGAGAAAGAGTAAAGAAAAGCATGAAGAAGGATCCATGCACAACAGACTCAAGAAGAATGCAAATTTAGAAAAAAAAAACACTATCACACCCTTCCAAAAGCCTCACAGATTCCTCCAGAAAGCTCCTTCCAAAAACCTGTTATCTGCTTTCTTCAATGGATTCACCCTACACAAACAATCAAAGGACAGGAATCTGCTCCTAAGATAGGTCAGCCAACAGCAGCTACTGCCCAGAGTCAGTGAAAGCCAGTGAAAATGAAACCTCCTATGAACCGCAATGTTGCAGAAGCCCTGGAGTTTATGCCAGCCATTGAACAGCTGTTAAAAAATAACATGATGCAGCAATGTAAACTCTGTGCTTCTAAGCTCAAATAGCACAGGGATATCTTTCACCCCCTACCCCTCAGTCTTCCTATTGTCATAGGCCAGTCTTTTCCTCGGAGAAAAATGGAGCACCCAGCCACCCACCCAATCCCTATTGCAAAGGTTTTCTACAAAGGAGAGGCACATGCAAGACCAACAATCTCAGAAAAATGTACAATTTATCAAGGAAGCACAGAGTCCTCAGCATCCCAGCCTCTTGCCCCTGAACACAGCTTTGAATTTAGTACATTCCTCTCAGCATGGAACAATAGTGTCAATGGTTTCAAGTTGCCATCTCTGCTGTCCTAGGCACTGTTAGGAGATGTATCTGTAGCCAACTAGAAAATTCCTCTCTAGTTTTTACTAGTAGGAAAGCATAATCGAGAGAACAGAAAACTTATTCCATGTAAAGAATTTGGGACCTATTCTAGGAAAGATCTCCAAAGATTCAAACAGGTACTTGGAAAAAATCTCCAGTAAAGTTACAAGGGGCAAATCCTTTGGAGATAGAAAGTAATTCAGTGTGAGCTTGAAGAGATGCTCCAGAACTGACTTCACAAAACATATTAACAAAAATCTAGAAGGCACGCTGAAAGCTAATTTGGGCTCAAAATCAGAGCAAATCAATTGACATCTGATCTCTCTGAGTGTGCGATGATCCTGGACTGTTATAATGATGTTTTTTCCATGTCTTCCATCCAGATGGAAACTAAAGATTTAGCATCCTCTAAGAGGTCACAAAACTCCATCAGCTCATCAAAGAAGCTTGCCTTTCTTGATCCAGCACTCACCAGGCCCTGGAGGAACATATTGTACGGTTTCAGGTGAAGCACAGGTGGGGCAAACCCCTCAAGCTGCTCAAGCCCATAAATAAAAATTTCTTTAAGATGAAAAAAGTTTGAGTCCTTGCCCATTGCACTGTGTGACTCACTGCCCTCAACCACCTCTCTGTGTCTGGGAGCAGTTCAGTTGTTGAGGTAAGTCAGGTTCCTCGGAAAACAATGCCAGACATGTTTGAGGGAGGTGGTAATTGAGCATTCTTCTCCATTACTCGGAAGTCTTCCTTGTCTCCTCTCCTTCCTTTGAGGATATTGAGAAAACCCCAAGAACATTTCTATCTAGTGCTGACCATGAGCCTTCACAGGCCCTGCCAACCCAATCAGAGAGGAAGGCTCCTTCTGAAACTCTCTAACAGAATTTCACAGACACACCATCTCAGAGTGGGATTGTCTTAGTACAAAAGAGAGAGACCAAAGAAGTACTTTTACTGCCCATAATGACCAGTGTCCAAAACCCAGAGGCAAACAGTCATCAGGCAAAAACTGTTAGTGAGTTTCCACAAAGTGTGGAGAAAGAATCAGCCAGCCAGCCACAAGTCTGTACTACTGCTGTACTTCTTCCTGAATATTCCAGGAGCACACTGCTTCCTGCAGACACTTTGGTATAGGAGGTTTCTCTATCTCTGTGTTGCTTTGATTGGTTAATTAATTAAAAAACAACTGCTTGACCTGATAGGTCGGAACATAGGTAGGTCGGGTAGACAGAAATGAATTCTGGGAGGGAGGAAGGAAGGAGAGAGAGCTTCCTGCCATGAAGCTGCCAGGTCAGACATGTTAAATCTTTCATGGTAAGGAACAAGCTTGTTGTGACATATAGATTATTAGAAATTGGTTGAATCAAGATGTGAGAATTATCCAATAAGAGGCTACAACTAATGGACCAGACAATGTTTAAATGAATACAGTTTCCTTATAATTATTTTGGGGTATATGCTAGTCAGGTGGCTGGCAGCCAGGTGGCAGGCATCGACCCACTACTTCTTTTTCTACACATTGGCCCTCCAATGTGGTAACTAACTCCACATAAAACCTAAGAGGTCTTAAAAAGGAATTCTAGACACAAATATAGAGTTTAAGCTTTTTGCTGTTTGTGGATTGCTTGCTGCAGAGAGAATTTCCTGTCTCAGCAGTTTTATAAAAAATAAGCCATTCCATTTTAAAGTGAAGCTTCCTGGGCCCTGCTGCCAGTGCAAACTCCCAGCTATGGAGCATTTGTGGGCCCACTTGGGGTTGGGAATAAAGTAGATGAGACCATGCCCATGGCTCAGCTCTTCCTGCCTGGGTAGGCAATGGGATCAGGTGAACTAGAGAGTGGTGGTTTTGAAATACGAGTTTCTGGGCTGTACTGCCATCATTATCCCTGTCTGGCTCATGTGGGAGACAGAGCATTTAAATGGGGTTTTGGAGTAAAGTGCTATGATTTGTTTGATGGCAACTAGACTCACTGTGTGCCTAAAAGGGGGATATTGTGTGCTGCAGCTCAGGCACAAACAGCTCCACCATACTAGTGGTGAAATGTGCAAGGCTCAGAGGTCCAAGTGACTATGCCATGTTGGACTGGATGGAGCAAGCCCACAATACCCGTTTTTGACCTAGGAATGTCACAGCTTAGATTCTTAAGTGCTTAGTGATTTAAAAGCACAAAGCAAAAATGTTACTGGACAGCAAAGAGTTAGAAAATGCAATAGGACAGATACAGACATAAAAGACCTTGAAATGGGTTATAGCATTAGATAGACATACGTAGGCTTGGGAGAGAGAAGAAAAAGAATATAGAGAATAAAGTTAATGCTTTAAAAAAGGGTAAAGTCTTTAAAGAGACAGAGTACAAATAGTTATTGATTAAAGGAAGAAAAAAAGCCACGTAAAAATAGAAAATTCACAGAGAGTTTGGAATCTGTATATATTATTGTATTTTCTTTCAATTTTTTCACTGTGAAGGAGCTAAATACAGAGAGACATTTCATTGTGTGATCTGCTAAGCTAATCCAAAATGTGTATTGTAAAGCTATCTTGACTTCAGAATTCGGATCTAAGGATATGATGCTTTGGAAAAGAGGTTCTTCTTTTGTTTTCACAGAGGATGAGACCCTCTGGATTGCTTCTATCCCAATATGGTATGATAAACCAAGCTCTCCTGAACAGGTTGCAATAAACACCCTCAAAAACTTACTTTGCCCAACTGCTGACTGAAATGTACAGGATACACCATGAAAGACCTGATTAACAGCACCCCTACACAGCAGAGAGAAATAAATATGTCCATATTCCCAGATATTGCTTATAAATGTTCTTTTACATTAAAAGGGGAATATGATATAGATATGAATAATTTGCACTGGTATGGATTTTAAGGTCAATTTTGTTAATGTATATGTATTTCTAATATTGATTAAGGTATTAAAAATGTAATGTATAATTAGGAAATATAGATTGTTAATGGATAATCATCAATAATAGTCAAGCTTGTAGTCATGTTAGTTACATTTTCTAGATATATAAAGTTATATTTCAGTTAAATAGGCATTCTTCATATCTTTCAAAGACTACAGAACATGACATTTTAAATATTTTAATAACTTATGACTTTTCATGACAATAAGACATGTCGGCTTCTGGAAGCAACAAGCTACTACAAGAGGAAGTGTTAGGGTATAGAGTTTTGGGTTAGGGTTAGGGTTTAGGGTATGGTTAGGGTTATGGTTAGAGGGTTAAGGGTTATGTGTTTAGGTGATAGGTGTTTAGGGATTAGGGTTTTTAGGGTTAGAGTTTTGGGTTAGGGTTTATCAATTATGGTTATGGTTAGGGTTATTAGCATTAGGGCTAAGTGGTTAGAGTTAGGGTTAGTGGTTAAGGTTAGAAATTGTGAGGCTGTGGATTCATTCTGAGTTATGAAAAATCAGTTTTCATCAAGGAAGACCACTTGAAAAATCTCCAGCAGGAACAAATGACCTGGATGTCTGAGTTCTACATCCAGAACAGATTCAAGACTGCTGCCTGAGTCAAGACTCACAGGATACTTCAGTCAGGACTTTTTTATAATTTTAATTTTTTGTGTCCCCATAAGATTATTAGTGCCCCCCAATCAGCCAGAAGTAGCCTGGAAAACTATGCCCACATTCCCAAAACATGGACTTTAGATGTTCTTGTTTTCTTAAAATATAAAGAGTGGGAAACACCTTGGGTCATGGTGTGTAGCCACCCTTGTTGTTAACAATTCTGAGCAACGTCTAACTCTCTAGCCTTCAGGCAAGGTGAAAACAGGCTCACATTTTTGTGTTTTCACAATGATACCATTTTCCTCATAGCTATAGGTATACAGTACACTTTCCCTTCACAACTATATGTATGGCCTTACTTATAGTCAGGATAGCACTTTTTTCATAGCCCTAAGTATCAGGATACTTTTCCTCCACAGCTTTAGTTATAGCCAGACTTCTCAACAGTCAGGATTCCTTTCTCCTTATAGCTATAGGTATCCAGTATACTTTCCTTTCACAGCTGTAGGTATGTCCTGACATGACAGTCAGGATACCTTTCTATTCAGAGCTGTAGGTATGCAGGATACCTTTCCTCCACAGGTTCAGGTATAGCCCAACTTAACAACAGTCAGCCTAGCTTTCCTATCAGCAGTAGATATCCACGATTGCAATCGGAGACTGCTTGTTTGTTCCTGGCCGCCTAGACCCAACTAATCACACATAAAGTATATTAATTACAACACTGTTTGTCCTATTAGCTCAGAATTCTTATTAACTGACTCATACATCTTTAGTGAACCCATTTCTATTAACCTTTATAGTGCTACAAGGTTGTGACTAATGTGTTAAAGTTGTGTTCTGGTGTCTTTCTACTTCAGCTGCTACATGGCATCTCTTTGACTCCACCTACTCTATATATCTCTTTCAGCCTTACTATATTTTGTCCTGCTGTAGACTGAAAGAATCTCTTTATTAACCAATGCTAATAAAACATATTCACAGCATTCAGAGGGAAACCACATATCATAGGATACCTGCCCTTCACAGCTGTAAGTATAAACAGACTTCTGATAATCAGGATACCTTATTCCATACAACTGTAGATATCCATGTTACCTTCCCTTCTTAGTTGTAAGTGTAGTCTTACTTTCTTTCAACAGTCAGAATAACTTTCTCTCCAGATCTGTACCACTTGCACTATGAATTTAAATGATAATGTAGCGCTCTTAGATTTTCTTTCTCCTTGGTTAAATAAAACACTGATTCAAGTATAAAACTTTAGTGAATTAGTTCCTTTTCTGTTGTGATATAATGTGTAGGTCAATTGATAAATTTTAATTTGACCCCTTGTATCTTCAGAGAGATACGGGATTACCATGAATATGGCATGGCAATTGGTTGTTGGTGTATCCCTTCATTCTGTGATTTGATGACAGGTCATTTAAAAACACATACCTCAGCTGGAATTAGAGGTTCATAGCTGTAATCCCAGCACTTGGGAGCCTGTGTTGGGCCAATCTCTGTGTGTTTGAGGGCAGATTGGTTCCTACAGTAAATTCCAGGGCAGCCATGGCCACAAGGATACATCCTGTCTCAAAAAAATTCCAAAAAGAAAAAAATCATATTTCATTATGGAAATTTTCTTAATATAATGTGAAAGGACTCTGATGGGTTCCAACAAAAGCTTTTGTTATTTTTACTCACATTAAAAGAACTGTGTCAACAATGAAAATAAGGATTAATATAGAGAGTCCATTCACAAAGGTATAGAAATCCATTGAATCCTTTGACAACCATCTAGAGGAACTTTCTTCACCTTCAAGTGATAGGAAACAGAAGGAACACTGCAACTTCTTCATCTTCAGTATTATAATGACATATTTGTAACCTGGATTATTGGCTCCATAGTACTGCTTCTCTTGGGTACCCAAGTTTGATTCCTAGCACCATTTCAGATTGGTCAGAGCTCCTTGTATTTCCAGGTCCTAGAGATCTGGTGCATTCTTCTGGCCTTTTAGGTCACCAAATATGCAGATGGTGAAAAGATAGGTATGTATATGATTTTATATTGTAAAAAGGGTTTCTTCATGCATCTTTAAAAAGAATGAAATTTAATATAGGTGTATAAGTTTTGCCATTGAGCATACCAAGTGCCTGCCAGGTACCAGCAGTAACCAAAAGATGGTGTCTGATCCCCTGAAACTGGTGGTACAGATAGTTATGAGCTATCTTGTAGGTACTTGGAATCAAAGTCAGGTCCTGGTAATGAGCAGCCATTGTTCTGAGTGCTGAGTTTTCTACTCAGCCCCCATGAACATGTCATTAGTAGCGGTAAGATGTGAGTGGCTGATCTAAGAAGAAATCTATGAAGAAAGTGGCTGATGATCCAGAAGAAATAAAATAAAAAATTAATTACATCAGAAGCTTAGACTTGGTGCTTAAAGAATTTTCTGAGCCCAAAACTCTATAAAATGAGGGTAAAGTACAAAAAATATCAGGAGGGATACTGACAATAAAAATCTTTAGAAGATTGTTGACCATTTAACAAAAGCCAAAATAATGAGTTTGTCTCCAATGTGGTAAATAGGCATCTATTGGAACCCATAAGCTCACATGTCAGATGGACCCGAGGTTTTTACCTCCTGTGAAGGAGAGAAAAGGAACTTGCAGGCATAAAGTCTGACTTATCTAAATGGAATCATATTGTGCTTCCCTGATGCCTACAAAATCTCTAGTTTGGAGTTTTGAATGGTGGTGACCAGATGCCATCCAGGTTGTGGGGAGATCTTGAGACTTGAACTGAAGTCACTGTAAGGCTAAGTTAAACAGATACTTACATGGACCTGTGGTTGAAAGAATTGTTAGGGAGGAAGCTTTGCAAAAGCCCAAGGATTAAATGCCAAAGAGCATTAATAAATAGCGTGCACTTAAGTAAGTGGGCACCATCTGTACTCTGTATCCACTCTACTTTGGTTGTTCAGCCTCCTTCAGGCCTTCCACTATTTACTTTTTTGACAACTTATGTAACTGTCGGTGGCAATATCCTACGGCCCCCATTTTGCAGTCTCCATGGGAACGTAAAGGTCTTTAGTCTCCACCCCATTGAGCCACAATATTTGTCTGCCTGGCAGGAATAAGGATATTCTAAGATACATTTAAATTTCTTCCTTTGGCTAACAACTAGTGAAATAATACACACTATGAATTCGAGTTTCCCTGGAAATTTTACTGGGGAAAAAGAATGACTCCTCCAGGTGAGATTGTGTCTACTGAAGAAACATTTACTCCTTTTCTGACCACCTTACAGGAGAGACAGGAGCTGAGGTTTGGGGAGGGGTTTAGAGATGGGAATGTTTTCATTTTATGACTCAGTTATATTAACTTAGTTGTGTAAATCCCTTGCCATCTATCTAAACCTGTTAGGACCCCATGGATAAATTAATCACCTTATATCTTCATCACTTTTCCAAATTAGTCACACCAAAAATATCATGTTTATTATTTTTATTAATAATTTGTTCTTTTTTCTTTCCCATTTTTTCTTAAATAATAGCCTGATTATGAATCTCTGGTTGTCATGGAACTCAGTGTATAGACTAGGATCTTGTAGATAATCAGAGAGATTTGGACACCTTATCTCCAATGTACCTGAATTATAGTTGGGGACATCACAGACAACTGAATTAGTACATTTTTGTTGTTCAAGACAGGGTTTCTTTGTGTAGCTTTGACTGTGATGCAACTATTGTTGAGGACCACTCTGACCTTGAGTTTATAGAGACCTACCTTTCTTACACTATGTATTTTAGAATTGTTTTGAACACCTAATCCTGCTTCTTTTGCTAAGTGTTAGAAAGAAAGTCCTTCAACTGCTTCAAGGCTGGGCCTTAATTGGTCAGTGAGAAGGAAAATAGATGAGTGTCCTCCAACTAATATGTATTTTATTGTGAGCTTGCAAATAAAGATGGACTCATGTAAGAATTGACTTCACTGACAAACTGTAAATCAAGTATAGTTCCAGCACAGAGAGGTATGGGCAAGAAGGAGCATGAAAGCTTTCCCCCTTAGACCATAGCTCACATAAGAAATAGGTAGTAAGTCAATCAATTTTAGATGATTGCTAAATGTTCTGACTGGCCATTTCTTGCATCCACAGAGTAAGGAATCAAGAAGTGGGATAAAGAACCAAACTTATAAAACCAAATTACAGTAGTTGAACTAGTCTGACCAAAATAGAACTGGATAAAATGGTATTCCCCTGCATAAAAGAACTGTTATTTTACTTATTTAAGATGTACAGCCTGAGATAAAATGTGTTACTAATACTTGATGTGTTCTAATATAAATTACTAAACTTTGGAGTTCATGACCATAAATCTGTTTCACCTTTCATATTAATTTTTGTGGTTTATAATTATATCATTTACATAATCACTTTCTTGCCTCTAAGACATTCCAGAAATTAGCAAAATCATGAATTTTTCTTTATCAAGGGTTGCTGTTTGAATGTGACCTAAGTTTGGTTACAGAATATATGAGCTATGAGGGAAAGAGTTGATTACACTGGTCAGTGACTCTGTAATGGAACACACACACACACACACACAAACACACACACAGGGCACCATATTTTGGAAGAGGAACAGGATGTGCTCTGAGAGACTGGAAGAGTTTCTAGTAAAATACCAGTTTTCCAAACTAGAGCTCTGTCTTCCCCTAGGGTGGAATGACAGAGCTGGGAAGGGCTGTACTGGCTTAATCATTTGATTTCTGCTCATCTAGTAGGGGAACTGCTATTGTCTTGAGTTTCAGCTGGGCAATTCTAACTATTGAGGGATTCTGGTCAAGCCTAACAATCAAGAGCACCAGTGGGAAGTAGATTGTGAGCCATGAGGGAGCCAATAGGGAGTCATGAGAGTTGTTTTTCTTTTCCCCTAAATTGTGTAGTTGATTTCTACATCCAGTTCTTATCCCGGTTTCCTGTGAAGAGGTAACACTAACGACCATTTTGGGATTGGGGCAATGACTGATCTGGTTTGTTTCAGCTGAATTTGGGGCATCAGGTGTTAATATTATGATACCCTTCCAAAGAGCTTCTTATAAAGACTAAACTCTCAGATGTAGACAGAGTTGTCTGGAAAGATGTACTGTTGTCTGGGAAGCACTGACTTATCCAAAGCCCATAAGACATTCTTAATGGTCTCATAATAGCTTCCATCTGGTAGAGGTTTCCATTTAACTTCCAAAGTTTTTCACAATAGCTTCCATCTGGTAGAGGTTTCCATTTAACTTCTAAAGTTTTTCACAATAGCTTCCATCTGTTAGAGGTTTCCATTTAACTTCTAAAGTTGGTCTTCAGAGTGATGAGCCCACAACCAACTATCACATCCTTTTATACCTGTTTCCTCAGCCAAAAGTCAGCATGATGCTTTTCCCATGTGGCTTCTGGATAGGGAGAGGTATTTAGCATCATTTAATTTGAAGGTTAAAACAATCATGGGCCTGTCCTTCTTTGCTGTGTGCAGGTGCTCTAGGAGCCAAGGTCTGATGTCTCACATCTGTACAGAATCTTTTTATCAAGAAAATATTAGTGAGATTTGCTATTTAAATAATATCTCATGTAGACTTAATCAAATGTCTGTGGAGTGTAAACCCTTGTGTTGTTACCAATCCTCTAATCCTTTGATTAAATTACTTCTTGAGTACTGAACAATGTAGGTTCCAGAATTAATTTTCTTTTTGTGTTGTCAAGGCCAGTTGAGCATCTAGTCTTTAGAGGTCACTTGTCCTTGGAAGGAATCTCATATTCTTCAAGTCTCTCTATTATCAGTTGTCCATCAATGTGAGGATAAGTCAAAAGGTTTGCTTTATGTACTGTGGCTTCCTTTGAAGCCTTGAAGAAATCTTTCCCACATTGAACCTCCTTTTGTAGACTTGATAATAATTCCAATTCATTGATTGGGCCTCCATGAACAGCACAATAAATGCTCAATAAATAGTCTTTGTTCCTAGGGACCTCACTGACCTTGTATAGAAATAAGAGAAATATTCTGCCTTTTGTCCCTCTAATGACATTAGAATAGCCCCTAAGAATGATTATTAAACACCTAGAAGATCAGTTTTATACTAGTTTTGTACTTTTACTACTTTATAATACTTCAATAGTCAGATACAACTCAGTAAACTTTGTTTGACATACCTTTTAGCCAGTCCTTGAAATAGCTGGAATCTGACCTTGCAAAGTTTAATAAGTATATGATCCCTAAGTCTCATTCTTATGTACCTTAAACAACTTACTCAGACCTTCATAGCTTGTAAAACCTTTCCAGTCTTCTTTATCCTGGAGCAATCCAGTCATAATCATGTTCATATATCTAAGTTCTTTTTTACTATAGTCATTTACACATTTATATTCTTCTAACATGTTCTTTTTATGTACTGCTTCCTTTTACTAATACTATGAGAAGTAGGAACATTAACAAATATGCTTATGATCTGCTGTGAGAATTTTCTCCCCTGTGAAGGGGGAGGAAGCAATTCTATCCTATAACCATAAGCCCCACTGAAGATACAAAGTACAATTTCACCAAAGTCCATCCTGGAGAATCAATGAGTTTTTTGAGCTTACTTATTGATCATGGTTCAAAAGGAACTTACAAGGGTTTTGATTCTGTGGTTGTTTGTATCAAAATGGCCCCCAAAGTCCCATGGAGAGTGGCACTATTAGGAGGTGTGGCCTTGTTGAAGTATGTCATAGTCATTTTCTGCTGCCTGCTGATTTGGATGAAGTCCTGATTAACATACTACTTTTCTTTGGAGTATTTCTGAGTCAGCCCTCCCTCAATTAAGTTCTACTTTGTGTGACTCACTATCTCCTAAGCATTGGTCAATCTTTTATATTACCATTTCTACTCTTCTACATTTTGACTGAGTAGTGGAGTACTACACAGTACATCAGATGCTGATTACGACTTCCATAAATTAACTCCAAATGGACCTTACACCTAAGCATCAAATGCCAAGTGCAGAACTTCTAGAAGACACTTGAAACCAGGCCTCTCTGAGTTTGGCAACCTGCCTAGGTTTTGGGAGGTTTCTCTAAGGCCCTGATGTATAGAGCAATAACAGAGCTCTGTCTCTAATATTGGGAATAGGCTGGGGAGAGCTGGTAAAGATGTGGGTCCAGGCCTTTGTTAAAGGGTTGTTTCCACTCTTCAGACCCAGAAATTTCACAAAAGGGCAGAAACTGTGGTTATCAGTCCCAACACCACTGTGGACTTTGTTTATGTTGTTCTTGAATTACCCAATGTTCTTCTCGTGCAATGTTGTCTGATTGGTCTCTTTCTAAATTTGTATATTTCCTTTGAAAACCGAACCCATTTATTTACATTAGCAAGAGACTTGCTGTTGAACTTCGCATAAATCTCCTGTCAGCCTGGGACAGGTCTGTCTTTAGATTAGAAGCCAGTGCTGGACTATGTTGCTGAGTTCCTTCTGTTCACTTGGTCCCATCACTCAGACCTCAACAGCCAATCAGAGCCTCCAGCAGACTCGCCAGTCAGATGGGAGGGTTCTTCCGGTAGCCAGACTTCCTTCCTGTTCAGCTCTTTCACGCTCTTCCGCTAGTGCACTCTTGTTGGCAGAGATCGTGTCAGCTCGGCAGCTGCTCCATGGTGAGTGAGGGGTTGCTCTCCACAGACGGGAGGGGTGGCTGGGCTTGACGAGCAAGAGGCCAATGTCCCCAAACTAGGTGGAGCGGCCGCTGAGGCTCCTGGCTGGTGTGGTGGCTGGGTGGGAGCCATCAGACAGAGTTTAGCGTCTTCCTGTCTCAGTAGTCCTAAGTTAGCGTCTTTCTGCCTCAGTAGTCCTAAGTGATCCTTGCAGCTCTCTGCTGGCAGCCTCTGAATCACTTCACTACCCAGGCTTTGTCTGCACAGAGCAGAGCATCAGGAGCCACAGATGGTGGTGTCTGTCGTGGTTGTATCGTCGAATGTGGAGAGAGATCACCACATTCGCCAAACGTGGAGACTCCTGGTCTTTTCTGGGTCTTCAGAAGTTCTGCTTTTAATATTTAGGTTTGAGGTCCATCTGTAGTTAATTTCGTGTGTCTTATAAATGGTTTCTCCTGTGTAGAGTAGGTCTCCACTACTAAACTGTGATGTAGAAGAGTATAGTTGATAATTAATGGTATAAGGATTTGCCAGTACATAGGAGACATTAAGTTACACAAAGTAGAATTTAAGTGAGGGAGGGCTGTATCCCAAATTTCCTAAGATGAGTATCAGGTGCACCATGCCTGTTAGAGATTAGTATGATGAGATGCAAATGTTTGTTCATCAGGATTAATCAGCCATTAAGGTGCATTCCTACAACAAATGAGACAACCATGATTTACAACCAGCCAGAAGACCCACTTCCCCATCAAAGGCCTCTGACCTGCTGCTCAGGGACTGTTACAGGGTCACAACCTTGTGCACCAGGAGAGTATAATTAATTCTAGAACAGCTGCATTTCTCAGCTCTTAGGAAAGCAGTTGTAACTCAGTGTCCCTTGTGCTGATTGAGGTAGACTTGAATCCTGTCTGCAGCCCCACAGAACATTACCCTTGCTAGCCTCTAGGCTAACCACTATAACTTTTTGGTAAGCTCTACCACAGAGATTTAAAATTACCAGTTTGAGTCATGCAGTGGGACTGTCTATTGCAATAACAATAAAAGGATTTGCATGTGGAGCATGGCTTCTTCCTTTAGACCAGAAAAGTAGGAATGTGTACTGTGTACACTGGAGCAGGTAAACACACTGGACAAAAGCTAGATCTTAGACTGAAACTTAAGGCCATGGGCTGCAGAGGTATTCATTACAAAGAAGGGCCTGATGGGGCACAGTGAGTGACTTTCTGTGATTTCCCATTGTACATTAATTCCTTCCTTGTGAATGAAGACAGACACCGGTGGGTGTACAATTTAGGGAGGAGAGCTTGAACTACTAAATATTTAGTTTGCAATTAGTGAACTCTCCCATACAGATATGTTCAATCCTGGTTGACACAGTGAAGTCAGCTCAGATATTTGAGACACAGGCCATTGGCTGTAACTCCATGTGTCAGGTTATAGCACTCAGCAGCTAACATTTTACATTGTACAAAGTTATGTGTTCTCTCATTAATGGCATTCTCCCTACCAGGGAAGTGCCTACTCTGTTTCAAAGTCAGTATAACTGAGTGTTCAGTTACTTTTATCATTTTAAGGAGTCAATTATTGGTTATCATTTTT
The DNA here is from genome assembly GCF_982192425.1 of Myodes glareolus. Classification (NCBI taxonomy): domain Eukaryota; kingdom Metazoa; phylum Chordata; class Mammalia; order Rodentia; family Cricetidae; genus Myodes; species Myodes glareolus. The sequence goes on from NC_142027.1 coordinate 140,166,139, forward strand.
TAGATTTTATTTTCTTCAGTGGAATTACTGTTATAATCTCTTTGTTTCTGTTTTCCAATGTTTCCCAGTTTTTGAATTTCATTCCACTTTTAAGTCCTGTTTATTTATTCATCTATTTACTTATATCAGTTTAGAGAAATGATTCTCAACCTGGTGATCAATGACTCCTTTTGGGGAGATCAAATGAACCTATCATAGAACTAGCCTAAGGTTATCAGAAAGTACAGATATTAATATTATAATTCATAACTAGCAAAAATATAGTTTTGAAGTAGCACTAAAAATAATTTTATAGATGGGGAGATCTCCACATCATGAGTAATTGTATTAAAGAGTCACAGCACTAGAAAGATTGAGAACAAATGATTTAGATTAATGTCTGCTGTAGCTCATTCTTGTATCATACTATGTAAATGAGAATTGCTGTGAACACCTAATCCTGCTTCTGCTACCTAGTGCTGGAAAGACAGTTCTGCAACTCCTACCAGGCTGGACCTTGACTGGTCTGTGTGAAGGAGAAATAGATCAGTGAATGAGTATGCTCCAATTTCTGTAGATTTTATTGTGAATTTACAAGTGAAATGGGAAATGTGTAAGAATTGAGTTCACTGACCAATTGTAAACCCAGTGTAGTCACAGCTGACAAAAGATCGGCAAGAAGGAGGGTAAAAGCTTTCCTACTGTGAAGGTAGTTGACATTAGCTGTGAGTAGTAAGGTGATCAATTTTAGATGTTCCATAAATGTCCTGTCTGGCCATTTCATGGGTCCACAGACCACACACAGGTGACTTGGAGTAGGAACAGGAAGTGCTCTGGGAGAATGGAAGATTTTACTAAACTACAAATTTCCCAGATTAGGGTCCTGTCTGACTATAGTGTGGAACAACAAACCTTGAGGATCTTTGATTTCTGAGTCATTTGATCTCTGCTCACCCAGTAGGGTAACTGCTAATGTCTTGAAGTCCAGCTGGGTGGTCCTAGAAGGACTCTGTTTGGCAATTAGGAGCACCTGAGGCAGTTTACAGATTCTTTCCAGGATTCTTTTCTTCTGCTGTATGGAGCTGTAAGGAGGACCACAAGCCATGCCATGGTGAATGTAGAAGCAACTGTCCTCAGACCAGGTTGACTGAGCTGTCAGACCTGCTTGGACAGGGATGAAACATGAGCCAAACAGGTTCTATTGTCCTTTGTGGTCACATGGGTAGTTGCCCTTGGCCTCTGATCTTTTTTGAATGTGGGGGAGGCTCTGCCATCCTGGCATGGGAGACTATGAGCTTGTAATATTGTTGCCTCACACTATTCAATGGAGAATTGATTTGAAAACCTAATCCTGCCTCTGCTGCTTAGTTCTGGGTAGATAGTCCTTCAACTTCTTCAGGACTGGGCTTTGACTGGTCAGTGGGAAGGAAAATAAACCAGCTAAGGAGTGACCTCCAGTCTCTCTGACTTTCAGTGTATGATTATAGATGAAAAGGGTGAGTACATTGGTCAAGCTTGAAGCTGGTAGATTCACAGTGCAGGAAGGGCGAGACAGGAAAGTGACTGAGAACTTTCCTACTTCAACTGTAGTTGAGATTAGCAATGCGGAAGTAGGTAATCATTTTTAGGTGCTTCATAAATGTCCTCATGGTCATTTCTTGCTGTCCACAGACCAGGCAATCAAGAATATGGATAAAGAACCAAACTTATCATGAAACCAACTTGCTGTAGTTACAGTAATTCACCCAAAATAGATCTGAGTAAAATGTGACCCTGCCTAACAGGACTGTTATTTTACTGGTTTTAAATATACACCCTGAGATAGAAGGTTTGAGAAATCTTTAAAGTGTTCTAATATAAATCCCTTGTTTCTGAAGCACATGGCCATAAATCCTGTTTCTACTTTTTAAAATAAATTTTTGAGTATATAACTATATCATATCCATATTCTCTTTCCTGTCCCCAAGCCTTACCATGACCCTTTATTATCTTCTAATTCATGGCCCGTTTTTCTTTAACAACAATTGTGAATGTGACCTGTGTTTGTCTGCAGGATTTCTCAGGTATGAGGTGATGGGTGGCTGCACTGTATATTGAGAGTGTAATGGAATGTGCATACAAAGGACCTTGTGCTTTGGATGAAGAACAGGGTATGCTCTAGGAAAGTGGATGAATGTCTACTAAAATACAAGCTTTCTGGACTAGGGCCCTGTCCACTGGACTGGAAGGGCCGAGCAGAAAGTTCTGTAATACCTGAGTAAGTTGATCTCTGATCACCCAGTAGTGGAGCTGATAATATTCTGAGGCCCAGCTGGGTGGCGTTAGCCACTGAGGGACTCTGGGAAGGCTTAGCAAGCAGAAATAATAGTGGGAGGTAGCTTACAGGTGGTTCTTTCTAGGATTCTTCTCTGCTTCTGTTGTCATGAGCTGTAAGGAAGACCACAAGCTATGTCAGAGTGAGTGTAGGCTGTTCAGAGGTCTGTTGAGCTGTCATTTCTGCTGGGATTTGGATGGACCATGAGCCAGGCTGCGGTTCTATTGCTCTATGTAATGACCTGGGCAGTGGTCCTTGTCCTCTGAGCTTCCCTGTGTATGGATTTCCTGGGGAGAGAGAGACTTTGCAGTCCTGGCATGGTAGGATATTATGCTTGTAAGATCACTGTCCAGTGTAGAAAAAGTGTCATGCTTTTGGTATGCAGTGGGAAGACAGATTTGAAAACTGATAATCTGGTTTCTAGAAGTTCTGAATATTGCAGCCTACTTTCAAGTTTGTCTTATGTTTCAAATAGTTAAAAAGCTGGTAGAACTACAGTGATGTTGATTTAGCAATGCAAGATTAAAATGTTTCTAACTTTCTGCTACCACCAGCTGCAATAGTGTGATTCAGTGATGTTTAGTTCCAAGGGACAAAGGGAGTTTCAGAGCTGCAGTGGTTTCTTAGATGTGTATGGTGTTGGGCAGGTAGGTAGAGCAGAATCTATATCTTGTGCTATAATCCATTTCACAGGAAGCAGAAATTATTCTACATTGTTTTGGGACTGGGCATCAGTATGGCTGGGTTTACCTGAAAACGAAAGGAGGTATAAGGACTTGCAGGACCATAGCAGTAGATCATCTCTTTTTGCAGAAAAGGCTCTAGAGCATAGGGCCTCTCAGGAAGAAATACCAGTAGCTGGAGCATCAGTAACAACAGTTTAAGGGTCACTTTGAGTTAATTTTGTGAAAATTGTGAAGTCTTTATTTAATTTCTATACACATAGAATCATAGGTAGCTGGATAACATGGGTCAAGATCACACGTTTCCTGACGAAGTTTCCTTTGGTCTTTTGGTTAATACCTGACTATATTTTTCTACCTTTGTTCTTTGCTTTTTCTCTCCATTCTCTCTATTCTTTCCCAAATATCATACACATTCTTGATTGATCATCTTTGTAGTAATTTTTCCCCCAAGACAGGGTTTCTCTGTGGCTTTGGAGCCTGTTCTGGAACTCTCTCTGTAGACCAGGCTGACTTCAAACTCACAGAGATCCTCCTGTCTCTGCCTCCTGAGTGCTGGTATTAAAGGTGTGTGCCACCACCACCCAGAAAGAAGTCATATTATGTCAGTCTGTGTACTATTTTTCATAATCCCATTGATTACTCTTTGTGCTTCCAATATGAATGTAGCTTTGTAATCAGCTTTCCTGTTGTAAATTGTTGGGAATTATTATTTTACTATAGTCATTTATGGTGCAAATTTAACATACACATCCTCTTAATTTTGATGCATTATGTTTCCAAGGATCATTTATTTACTTTTCTATTTATTTAGGTTTTGTTGCTCTTGTTAATTTGTGAGAGACTTTTGGTTTATTGGATAAAAGGTATTATGGATGTTGGCAGGTGACTCAGCATATATTCATTTTGGAGGTGACCTAAGTTCAGATACCTACCATCAAGTTGTGTGGGTCATAACTCTACCATTTCAGATTGAGGGCATCTGAACCCCTCTTTTTTGTGTTACTTGTTTACATGTGGAAGAAATTCTCACTCTTGCACAAACATATGCAAAAAATGGCAATAAACTTGTTTTCAAAAGTGCTTGTGACTTATAAAGCAATTAGAGTAAAACAAGTTGCTTTAGGTGTCCACTGATTCTTTAAAAATCTGTTATCTTGCATTTTGTTTTGAAATGTTTTTATTTCCTCACTCTGATTGCAGACTTACAGGCAATCATCAATCAGGGGGAGCAAAATGGTATCTAAGTGATCCTAACAGACATACTTTTCTTTTCTATAAGATAATGAAATTTTTTTAAGTAGTCAAAACTATTTTTTATGAAGTTACGGCACAAGAAGGTTTCAAGTGAATCTCTCCAATTTTGGTAGAACAGCCTTCCGCACCCAAGCCATTTTCTATTATTGGTAAAGGATAAAGAACTGAAGTGTATAGGATGAGTGCTGGTTAGTAATTTCTTAGCGTTTTATTTTGATTAGAATCTATTTTTTTTATTTAAAGGAGCATAATATGTCTCTGTCAGTGCTACCCATCTATGTTGTTGATTTTATTCATTATTATCTAAGTATATTGTTTGTTATCTGGAAAATAATGATCTCACCAATTTTGTCTTCAGAAGATTTCTCATGTTATGAGTTCCTTGAGCTTTTGTTGGTTTGGGAAGTTTCTGTGGAGAGACAGTTTTAGTTTTCCCTTCTTTGTTTTAGATGTTTGCCTCTTTCCATTTCCTGGCATATCTATCTTTGTTTGTGCTTTTGCTGCTTAAGTGATTGATATGATTAATACATTGCCTTTAGATCTTTCAAACCTTCTTGTATATTATTGTCTCTTTCTAGATAGCCTCAGCTATCAGCATGACATAGCTTAGACTGATCTGAGAAAATACCAATTGAGAGTATGCCTAGATCAGAATACCTGATTAAGGTATCTGAGAGAGATTTGTTGATTTTGATTGATATAGGAAGGCTCTTCCACTGAGTTGGCAATATCTCTGAGCAAGCAGCCCTGGGATAGATAGGAGAGCTAGTTGAGCACGAGGCAGTGACAAAGCAAGAGGGAAAGCCAGAAAACAATGGTTCCACATGTTTTGCCTTTAGTTATTAGCTTGAGTATCTATCCTACACTGTCATAAGGAGGAATTGTGAAATAGGATTAACAACCAAATAAACATGTTCATTACCTGAATTGCTTTTGACTGCATAATTTAATAATAGCAACAGAGAAGAAAGTTGGAACAAAAATGAGACTCAAAAAGGATTTTGTTGCTGCAAACGACCTGGGAATGTTTATTTTTATAAGAATGCTTAAGATATTAGAAAACTGGACATCTGTTCCTGTAGAACTTAGAAGATGGGAATGTTGCAGGTAATGGCAGACAGTGGAGGTCAAGGTCATAGGATTATACTGGGCAGTAGGCTCTTGAGGGAATCATGGAGCTGACCCAGCCTAACTCCCTTGAGAGACCAGGTTAAAGTTCATGGTTCCTGGGTCACTATATACCTCCCAGTTTCTGACAGACTGCTGCATTCCCTCAGGCAGTGAAGCATTCAGGCTGATTTGTGCTTCTTTGCATGATCCCTTAGTAGTCAAGGAATCATGAATGCTTAACAGGACAATTGAACTTAGATATTAATCTTGTGTGTGCTGTATAGCTTGCAAACTTCATTATATCCTTTTATGGACATTGGGTGCTTGATCATTTCCCCACTGCCCAGACTCGTAATAATTATACAGAAATTTTATTAATTATAAGACTGCATACCCAATAGCTTAGGTTTCTTATTAAGTAACTTTTGCATCTTAAATTAACCCATTGTTATTAATCTGTATATCGCCTCATGGCTGTGACCTACTGGTAAGGTTCCATCCAGCATCTGTCTCCTTCAGTGGCTACATGGCCTCTCCCTGATTCTGCCTTCTTTTCTCCTCTATCTCCATTTGGCATACCCACCTTGTTCTATTCTGTGCTGCCATAGGCCCAAAGCAGTTTTCTTATTAACCAATGGGAATAAAACATATTCACAGCATACAGAGGGGAATTGCACAACACCTCCCCCTTTCTGTCTAAATAAAAAGAAAGGTTTTTAACTTTGATATAGCAAGATTACATATAACAAAACAATTATCAAGCAAGAATTATAGTTACAATATTTAGTCCATTTAATTTGGCAAATTAAGGAAAGTACTCTATCATCTATTCTATTGCTGTGAGCCTAAAGTTTTATATCTTATCTATTATAATTATAAAACTGTCTTTCTTCAACTCCAGCAAAGACTCCAGAAGGATATATTATTACCTAAGTAGTTATAAACCCTTCTAAAACTCTAGAATTGACAAAGACATCTTGCTGCCTGGACCATTTCCCAAAGTTCTTCTGTAACATTGGGGCATCCATTTTCAGTTTACAGGCCCTTAGTGTCTGACAGACTTTTCCATGAAGCAGAAAATTTCAAAGACAGTTCTACCTATAATGGCAGTTTCTCAGTCACCTTTTATTTTCTGTGTCCTGCAGAATGTCTAGTAAACTCTTTCATGAAACAGGTATTGTCTTACCTTCTTTAGGCAACTTTGACAGTCATTTTTTGTAGGTCCTGCATGTGCAGTTAATACAACATATCATCAAGCAATCCAGGCAAGAGCAGTTTCTTGCCCAAATGGCTAGCCTTGTCACATTGAAGGCAAATTCCATAATGAGTTTCTTCAATGCCCATCAACCTCTCTCAAATAATTGGTGCTACCAGAAGGAGACATGTCTCACTGTCATAAAAAAGGCCTGGTTTTAAAACATTTAAAATGCCATATTCTGTATGTCTTTGAAAGATCTGAAGAATATCTATCCATATGAAATATATCTCTGTACATCTAGAAAGCCTAACTGATATGACAAGTTTAACTATTATAAATGATTATCTATTAATTTGTATTTAACTATACATTGCATCTTTAAATGAACTGAACAGATACCTTAAACATGAGCAGAGATTCATTTAACAAAATTGACCTGAAATTTGTATCAATGGCCAAAATCTATACAAATGCAAAGTATTATCTCTATATCATATCCCCTTTAAATGTAAACAAACATTTATAAACAATATTTGGGAATTATGGAGTAGTTTTCTGCAAACTGCTTTCTGCTTTTTGTTGGGCTAAGTATTGTTGAGGGTTCATGGAACCTATCAGGGGATCTTGGTCCATCAAACCATCTTATTCTGGAAGGAATCAACAGGTTCTCATTCTCTGCAGAAACAAAAGCAAAACCTTTTTTCCAAAGCAACATATCCTTTGACCCAAATTTTGAAGTCAAGATACCTTTAAACTATATATTGGCTTGGCTTAGCAGCCCATAAGATGAAATGTCTCTCTGTACTTAACTCATTCACAGTCAAAAAACTCAAAGAAAATACAATAAAGCATGTAATCTATACTCTCTGTGTATTTCCCATCTTTACATGGCTTATTTTATTTTACTCCTTTAATCTGTGACTGTCTTCTCTCTCCCAAGCTTGCTTACATTTATACACTGTCTTTTAATCTGAATCTGTTTATTTGCACATTTGTAATTATTTTCTGAATAGAAGCACTTTTTTAAAATGCTAAACAGGCATGTCTAGGACCAACTCCTCAACCCTGCCTGCTTGCTCTACTTAGTCCAACATGCAGAGCTATGTTTATTGCCAACTCTGTGAGCCATTTTCTCTGCCCCAGCTCCAGGGACTTGGCACAACTGTCTCGACTAAGCAATTTGTAACATGGTGCACACAGACCTCATTTCAGTGCAGTACCTCTGAAAAGAGTCAGAGCTATTTGTGCCAGCACAAACCAGAAAGCCATTCCCTAAAGAAGCTGTGCATCAATTGTTGCCAATGCTGAGTCAGAAAGATCTCTCTGATAGGAGCTGTGACACCCTTGCTTGCTGCCAGCAAACAAAGCCCATCTGGAAAAATGTGTGGCTTCCAAGAAGTCTTACTTAACTCTGTTCCTTTATGTCTAGATTTTTTAACTCTCTCAGGTTTTTTTTTGTTGATGAAGTTGCCTCATTTTGACACCATTCTGTTGTCAGAGGGTTTTTGTTTGTTTCCTGGCTGCCCAGAAATAATTACACAGAAAATATATAGATTACTATGCTGCTTGGTCAATAGCTTTGGCTTCTTATTTAGTAACACATCCTAAATTAACCCATTTCTATTAATCTGTGTATTGCCAATGGTTGTAGCCTACCAGTAAGGTTCCATCTGGCATCTGTCTCCTTTGGCAGCTACATGGTATCTCCCTGACTCTCCTTTCTTTTCACCTCTATCTTTGCTTTGAATTCCCACCTTGCTCTATCATGTGCTGCCATAAGCCCAAAGCAGTTTTTTTTTGTATTAACCAATGGGAATAAAACATATTTACAGCTTACAAAGGGGAATCCTATATCATCTTGGAAGCTACAACTGTATTGATCCTAGAAACTGTCATTATCTTCTATTTTTGAAAAATTAGGAGCACTTCTTAAAATGCTAAGCATTTCTTATGAACTTAAGGTGTGCCATTGGTAGAGCAAATATGGTCTGCCTGCTTGCTCCACATAGTACAACATGGCAGAGGCATATTTGCTGCCTCCAAGAGCCATATTCATTCCCCCATTTTCAGGCATACATGGGGTCTAAGTTGCCATTAGCAATCTTCTCACAGACCCCATAGTCAGTCCTCCAGGAAGAGTGAGAGTTTGCTCTGAAGTGACTTGGTGATTAAATTATGTTGTCAAAATAATACTTTCTGTTGTATACCCGTATGGAATATTTTAGGATTCATTGACCTATGATGATGTGCATGTCAACTTCACTTGGGAAGAATGGACTTTGCTGAATCCTTCCCAGAAGAATCTCTACAAAGATGTGATGGTAGAGACCTACAGAAACCTCACTACTATAGGTAAGACTGTATTATCTTATAAGGGGACAACTATTCATGGGCTAATGATGCTCTTTTGTAATATGATTGAGAAAGAAGAATGGGGCAAATCAATCAGGCTTGGTTGTAAGGTTTGCTGCAAATGGTAACTAAATTTTTTACAATTCTTAATATAAAACATACAATTTCTGGCATTATATTTTAGGATACAGTTGGGAAGACCATAATATTGAAGAACATTGTCAAAATTCTAGAAGACATGACAGGTAATTTTCATGTATAAGCTGATACAAATGTACCTCTGAAGAATTTGTAATTAATCCTATATGTTTTAAACAAAAGCAACAGTATAAATAATAAAGTGCATTGCTGTTTATTAAATTCTCACAAAATCATACACCTTAATTTTAGATAGGTGAATTATATTTGCAAGTCATTCTTTTAAGAAAGAAGAAAACAATGTCTTAACCTATATTACCATTTGAATCTTAATACAATGAGAGCTATACTGTAAAGTTGTCAATCCATTTATCTCATATTATTCATATTATAAAAGATATACATGTTGAATAGGAGATAAGTAGATCTCCAAAACTATCTATTGCACTAATAGTCCATATAAAAATAGTTAAAATATATAGAAAAGTAATTTAACCCATATACTTGTGACTGTGTTAAGTTTAGTGAGGGGGCATTTAGGGTTAGGAATCAAGGGCCAGCTGTTTTGGAGTTGCCTTAATCCATATACCACAAGTCTATGAGGACAGAAAGTCAAATTGGGTGAACTCAATGTAGAAACCTTAAATTTGTTATTCTTCCTTTACTAGGTACATCATATATTACTCTGTATACAAGACACATGAGCATAGGGATGTGAAAAGATATAATATACCTCTCTCAGAACAAATAGAAAATATGTAGCAGTCCCCATATTAAATATACTTGTTCAATTTGTTATACACGTATACAAGTAATTGATTTTCCAGTCTCATTGTTAATATATCAACAAACTCACATTTCAGAAAAGCACCATGAGTACTAGAACTGTGTAAATACTTAGGTTTGTCCTAGTTCACTTAGCAAATGTATCATCACTCACAGTATAGGAAACGTTATGAATACAATAAGAGTGGTAAAGCTCTGAGTTTTTTTAGTTTTCTTCAAATACATGAAAATTCTCATACAGAAAAAAAGATTCTGTAAATGTGAACCATGTATTAAAGGCTGTTATCAGTTATCTTCAAAGATGAAAAGCAAGCCTTAATGAAGGGGGAAAGCAAGATTAAAATAGGACTAAATTGTAAAATTAATTTATTCAGATAAAAATATTCAGCAATGTATTAAATGTAGTAATGCTTTCACATGTACCATTACAATTGTAGGCATGAAAAAAGTCAAACTAGAAAGAAAAGTTCTGCGTATACTCAATGTGTTAAAACCTTTGCATGTGACAATCATCTTCACAGTCATGAAAAAACACATACTACATTAAAACCCTATGAAGGAAATGAGTTTGGTAATGCCTTTTCACATCACAGTCATCTTCAAATGCATCAAAGATCATGCACTGGAGTTAAATCCTATGATTGTAATCAGTGTAGTAAAACCTTTGCACATTACAGTGATCTTAAAAGGCATGAAAATACTCATACTGGAGAGAAGCCCTATGGATGTAATCAATGTGGTAAAGCTTTCACACAGCACAGTCATCTACAAAGGCATGAAAGATCCCATACTGGAAAGAAACCCTATGATTGCAATCAGTGTGGTAAAGCCTTTGCATGTCACAGTAGTCTTCGAAAACATAAAATAACCCATACTGGAGAGAAACCCTATGAATGTAATCAGTGTGGTAAGGCCTACGCACAGCACAGTCAACTTCAAAGTCATAAAAGAACCCATACTGGAGAGAAACCTTATGAATGTAATCAGTGTGGTAAAGCCTTTGCATGTCACAGTAGTCTTCGAAAACATAAAATAACCCATACTGGAGAGAAACCCTATGAATGTAATCAGTGTGGTAAGGCCTACGCACAGCACAGTCAACTTCAAAGTCATAAAAGAACCCATACTGGAGAGAAACCTTATGAATGTAATCAGTGTGGTAAAGCCTTTGCATATCACAGTAGTCTTCAAAAACATAAAATAACCCATACTGGAGAGAAACCCTATGAATGTATTCAGTGTGGTAAAGCCTTCACACAGCGCATTCATCTTCAAAGTCATGAAAGAACCCATACTAGAAAGAAACCCTATGAATGTAATCAGTGTGGTAAAGTCTTTGAATATCACAATGATCTACAAAGGCATGAAAGAATCCATACTGGAGAGAAACCCTATGAATGTAATCAGTGTGCTAAAGCCTTTTCACGCCACAGTAATCTTCAAAGACATAAAATAACCCATACTGGAGAGAAACCCTATGAATGTATTCAGTGTGGTAAGGCTTTCGCACAGCACAGTCATCTTCAACATCATGAAAGAACCCATACTGGAGAGAAACCCTATGAATGTAATCAGTGTGGTAAAGCCTTTGCATGTCACAGTAGTCTTCGAAAACATAAAAGAACCCATACTGGAGAGAAACCCTATGAATGTAATGAGTGTGGTAAAGCCTTTGCATGTCACAGTTATCTACAAAGTCATGAAAGAACCCATAAGTGGAGAAAAACCCTATGAATGTAATCAATGTGCTAAAACATTTGCAAGTCACAGTTGTCTTCGAAACCATAAAAGAACCCATACTGGAGAGAAACCCTATGAATGTAATCAGTGTGGTAAAGCGTTTGCATGTCACAGTAATCCGCAAAGTCATGAAAAAATCCATACTGGAGAGAAACCCTATGTATGTAATCAGTGTGGTAAAGCCTTTGCATATCACAGTGATCTACAAAGGCATGAAAAAATCCATACTGGAGAGAAACCCTATGAATGTATTCAGTGTGATTAAGCCTTCACCCAGCATAGTCATCTTCAAAGTCATGAAAGAACCCATACTGGAGAGAAACCTTATGAATGTAATCAATGTGCTAAGGCCTTTGCATGTCACAGTAGTCTTCGAAAACATAAAATAACCCATACTGGAGAGAAACCCAATGAATGTAATCAGTGTGGTAAAGCCTTTGCATGTCACAGTAATCTACAAAGTCATGAAAGAACCCAAACTGGAGAGTAACATTATGAATGTAATCAGGGTGGTAGAGCCTTTGAATGTCACTGTACTCTCCAAACACATAAAAACTCATACTGGAGAGAAACCCTATGAATGTAATCAGTCTGCTAAAGCCTTTGCATGTCACAGTAGTCTTCAAAAACATAAAAAAACCCATACTGGAGAGTAACATTATGAATGTAATCAGTGTTGTAAAGCCTTCGCACAGCACTGTCATCTTCAAAGTCATGAAAGAATCCATACTGGAGAGCAACCTTACGAATGTAATCAATGTGCTAAAGCCTTTGCATGGCACAGTCATCTTCACAGCCATGAAAAACACATACTGGAGAGAGACATTATGTATGTAATTAGTGTAGTAAAGTCTTTGTTTATAATAGTCATCTTCAAAGACGAACTAACACATGCTGGAGAGAAACCCTATGAATGTAATGAGTGTGGTAAAGACTTTGCACTTCACAATACTCTTCAAATGCATAAAAGATCACACACTGGAGATAAACTCTATGAATGTAATCAGTGTGGTAAAGCATTTGCATTTATGAATAATCTAAACCATGGGAAAAAAATCATACTACAGAGAAACCCTATAAATGTATTCAGTGTGATAAAGTTTTGTACTTTATATAGGAGTAAAACTTTTGTGTGCAACAATCTGTTAAAATCTTTGCATATTACAATAGACATTGACTACATGAAAAAGATTTTGAGGACTTGCTATTATAAAGTATTTGGTAAGATCTTCAGCGAAAACACTTATAATCAGCTACATAATGATTTGGGATTCTCCTCTGTGTGCTGTGAATGTATTTTGTTGCCATTGTTTAATAAAGAAGCTGCTTTGGGCCTATGGCAGGGTATCATAGAGCAAGGCAGGAATTCCAAGCAGAGATAGTGGAGAAAAGAAAGTGGAGTCAGACTCTATGTATCTGCTGAAGGAGAGAGATGCCCTTACTGGTAAATCACAAGTTTTGTGGTAAAATACAAAATAATTGGAATGAGTTAATTTAAGGTGTCAGAGTTAGCTAATAAGAATCCTGAGCTAATTTTAGACCAAGCAGTGTTTTAATTAATGTAGATTCTTTGTGATTATTTCTGGTCTGAGCAGCTAGGAATAAACAAGAATCCTCTGTCTACAACACAAGGATATTGCTTCTGTAGAAATAAATTTGACAATGTTAACAATCTTTTCAAGCATTACGATGCCCTTTTTATACTGTTTGTACTTACAAACTCATGGTAAACTGAATTTGTGAATTTATGAAGCCCTATGTGTAGGGAAAATGGGCCAGTCAAAAAACCATCCAGACCCTGAAACCAGAGCCAGTGAAGTACGTGATTTTGACTCTGAAACTGGAGCCAAAGAAATACATTCTGACTCTAAAATCAAGACAAAGAAACACATTTTGTTTCTGAATCCAGAGCCAATGAGAGAGACACCTGACCCTGAACCCTGACTCACTTCATAAGTCTTCCCAAATGATTTTTTCCATCAACTTAGAAGAATTGATTTCTCAGACTTCAAGCCTACCTGATTGCTTCATGGTGAAGAAAAACTCTGTAAGCCATTGGGTACCTTAACACCTGTATTATAGGGATGAATTCTTACAAGAGAAAAACATTCATGTGTGAAAATATGTTTAAAGAGTTGTTTTTATTTTGATTATGTGATATCAGTGTGTTTTTCTGTGGGTATGTGAATGTGCATACTGGTTTCTGATAATGTTAGACCCTTGGATTTTCTAGCAGAAGTTACAGGAAGTTGTCAAAAATTAGACCTTGGTCCTGGAATTGTACATTTCTCAACTGCCCAGCCATGTTTCTAGTTCTCTAAATGTTTTAAAGCCTATGTGTTTCAATTCAAAGTCAGGAACTAGGGATAAACTCACACAGAAGAAAACTCTATATCTGAAAATGATTTTGTAAAGACTTCAGACATCACAGTTGGCTTTAGCTTCAAGAAAAAATATTTCATTTATTTATTTTTTATCATAGCCCCATGAAAATGTCATTAATAGCAGTAAGGTGTGATTGGTTGTTCTAAGTTCATCTTTACCTCAGCCTTGATGATTTAGAAGATTGATAGCATCAGAAACTAACTTAGACTTGGTGCTTAAAGAATTTTCCAAGCCAAAATCTCCACAAAATGAGGGAAAAGTACAGTGAATGATCAGGAGAGAACTGACAATAAAAGTCTTTTAAAGATGGTTGACTATTTAACTATAGCCACAAATATGAGTTTATCTCCAATAAGGTACTCATATATTTTATTTTAATCATAATGCATAATCTAAAAGATAGTTTTGATCTGTAAATCTCCATCTGCCTAAGTGGCTAGACTTGCATCCTCCTGTCTCTATTTAAACTGTTCAATGTATAACCTCAGGTCTGAACCTAAAAAAAAAGACTTAAGGATGACAGCGTATGTGTAATGCAAAATCTGGGCCAGGTTGTCTCCTCTTCTAGCATTAACCACCATTGAATGCATACTGTTATTAAAGGAATTCAAGTCTATTAAACTTTAAGTGTGTGAATGATTTATTCCTGGGAAGGCATATTAATTCTAGAATAGAAGTACCTCCAGCACTGTAGAAAAATGTTTCTGAGACAGAAACATGTTTATGTTGGATAAGGTAGCCTTGATCCCATGCCATTGCTCCCCAGAGCAATTCTTAGATTAAAGAACTCAACCACCACTGAGCTCTAAAATTAAAAATTCGAGTCATATTGTCAATTGTCTATTTCATTAACAGGAAAAGGATTTTTATGTGGAGCATGGCTTCCACCTTCAGACCAGAAGAGGAGGAATAGTTTACTGCATACACTGTCAGTAAGCAAACAGCTGCTGGAGTCACCATTATGAAATAGCATCTAAATGTGACAGGATCAGTGATTTTGTAATTTCCCAGCATGTGTTAATCTATGTCGTGTGAATGAAGGCAGGATAGATTTGGGGTGTACAATTTGGGAAGGTTAGCTTGAGTCAATAAATATTGAATTTCTAACAAGGGAACTCTACTATGCTTATATGTTCAATCCTGCCTGTCATTATATCCATTAGCTGTAGCTGTGTGTTTCAGGTCACAGGTCTCAGCAGCTGAATTGCACATAGGGGCATGGTGAAGTAATATCTTTTTAATGTCAATCTCTCTACCAGGGAATGTTTTTCTCTTTTTCAAAGTCAGTATAACTGTGTGCTTTTAAAAATTATATTTATGTTTTTTAAAAAAGATTGTAAAAGGAGTGGTGGGCTGCTTCCTGCCACCCGCCCAGCTAGCTTTACCCGAAATAATTACATGGAAACTGTACTCTTTTAAACACTGCCTGGCCCATTATCTGTAGCCTCTTATTGACTAACTTTTACATATTGATCTAACCCATTTCTAATAATCTGTGTAGCGCCATGAGGTGGTGGCTTACCAGGAGGATTCTAATCTGAAGCTGTCTCAGAGAGGAGAGTCATAGCAACTGCCTCACTGCCTTCTTCCCAGCATTCTGTTATGTCTACCCACCTATGTTCTGACCTATCAGACCAAGCAGTTTCTTTATTAATTAACCAATGAAAGCAATACATAGAAACAAGACCCACCTACATCAAAAGAAAATTCCTGTTTTCACTTTTTAAATTTTATTTACTTTATATGCATCACTGATCTAATCTGTTTCTATTCCCTATTGTTTCCAGTAATTAAGAATTTCTTTCCATTTTCCTCAAATGCTGTTGATCATTTCTGTCTTTGGTAGCTTAGGCATATCTCACACTATAGAGTTGAAAATTGCTTTGACCACCTAATCCTGTTTCTGCTGCCCAGAAAGCAAGTCCTGCAACTGCTTCAAGACTGGACCTTAACTGTTCAGTGAGAAGGAAAATAGATGAGTAAATGAGTGTCCTCCAACTGACAAACTGTAAAGCGGGTGTAGTCCCAGCACAGAAAGAGATGGCCAAGAAGAAGCATGCAAGTCCCCCCCCCCATAAACCATAACTTATATTAGAAATAAGTAGTGAGGTAATCAATTTTAGATGATTATTAAATGTTCTGACTGGCCATTTCTTGAATCCAGAGAGCAAGGAATCAACAATCTGGATAAAGAACATAACTTATCATGAAACCAATTTACAATAGTTACACTAGTTTGACCAAAATAGAACTGAATAAAATGGTGTGACCCTGCGTAAAAGAACTGTTATTTTACATATTTAAGATTCACAGTCCGAGATAAAATGTGTGACTAATATTTTGTGCTCTCTAATACAAATCCCTAGTCTCTGTAGTACATGATCATAAAGTCATTTTATGAATAATTTTTCTAGAATAATTCTGTGGATTATAGTTACATCATTTTCATCATCTCTTTCTTTCCTCTAAGCCATTCCATAGACACTTCATTGTTTTCTAATTCATGGCCTCATTTTGATTTAACAAGAGTTACTGTTTCAATGTGACCTTTGTTTGGCTTCAGGACTTCTTAACTCTGAAGGAATGGGTTGGTTACACTGGTCAGTAACTCTGTAATGGAATACATACACTAAGAACCCTGTATCTTGGAAAAGGAACAGGAAGTATTCTGAGAGATTGGAATACTTTCTACTAAAATACCAATTTACCAGACTAGGGCCCTGTCTTCCCCTAAGGTGGAATGGCAAAGCTGGGAAGGGCTGTGCTGGCTTAGTCCTGTAGGGGAGCTGCTACTATCTTGCAGCTAATCTGGGTAATACTAGCTATTGAGGGACTCAGGGCAAGCCTAGCAATTAGGAATACCAGTGGGAAGTAGATTGTGAGACATAATGGAGCCAATAGGGAGCCATGAGGGTTTTTAATTTTTTTATCCTAAATTGTCTAGTTGATTTCTACCTCCAGCGCTTATCCCACCTTTCTCTGAACAGGTAACACTAACTACCATTGTGATACTGGGGCAGAGGCTAATCTGGTTTTCCTACCTGAATTTGGGTTATCATGTGGCAGTATTGTGATAACCTTACAGAGGGATTATTATAAAGACCAAATTCTCAAATGTAGACAGAAAAGGAATTCCTTTACTGTTGTCTGGGAAGAACTAAAATATTAAAAGTCCCTAACACATTCTTGATTAGCTCACAATAGCCACAATCTATTAGTTGTTTCCCTTTAACCTCTACAGTTGGTCTCCAGAGTAATGAACCCACAACCAACTTTCACAACGTTTTATAGCTGTTTTATCAGGCAAAAGTCAGCATGATGCCCTTCCCATGTAGCTTCTGAATAGAGAGAGAAAATGTATTTAACATCATTTAATTTGAATGTTAAAACAATAAATGGCCTGTCCTTCTTTGCTGTGGGAAGGTATTCCAAGGTCTGATGTCTCACATCTGGATAATATTTTTTTTATCAAGAGGAAGATATTAGTGAGATTTGTTATCTAAATAACATCTAATGTAGACTTACATCTAATGCCTATAGAGTGTGAACCCTTATGTTTTTACTAATTCTCTTAGTAATTAGTCTTTGAATAAATTTTCTTCTTCCGTACTGAACAACGCAGGTTACCAGAATTAATCTTTCTTTCTGTGTTGTCAAGGCCATTTGAGTATCTAGTCTTTAGAGGTCACTTGTGCTTGGATGGAATTTCAGATTCTTCAAGTCTCTGTATTATCAGTTGTCCATCAATGTGAGGATAAGTCAAAAGTTTTGCTTTATATACTGTGGCTTCCTTTGAAGCCTTGAAGAAATCTTTCCCACATTGAACCTCCTTTTGTAGACTTGATAATAATTCCAATTCATTGATTGGGCCTCCATGAACAGCACAATAAATGCTCAATAAATAGTCTTTGTTCCTAGGGACCTCACTGACCTTGTATAGAAATGAGAGAAATATTCTGCCTTTTTGTCCCTCTAATGACATTAGAATAGCCCCCTAAGAATGATTATTAAACACCTAGAAGATCAGTTTTATACTAGTTTTGTACTTTTACTACTTTATAATACTTCAATAGTCAGATACAACTCAGTAAATTTTGTTTGACACACCTTTTAGCCAGTCCTTGAAATAGCTGGAATCTGACCTTGCAAAGTTTAATAAATATATAATCCCTAAATCTCATCCTTATGTACCTTAAACAACTTACTCAGACCTTCATAGCTTGTAAAACCTTTCCAGTCTTCTTTATCCTGGAGCAATCCAGTCATAATCATGTTCATATATCTAAGTTCTTTTTTACTATGGTCATTTACACATTTATAATATTCTAACATGTTCTTTTATGTACTGTTTCCTTTTTGTAATATCATGAGAAGTAGGATCATTAATAAATATGTTTATGATCTGTTGTTAGAATTTTCTTCCCTGTGAAGGGGGAGGAAGCAATTTCTATCCTGTAACCATAAGTCCCACTGAAGATACAAAGTACAATGTCACCAAAGTCCATCCTCAGGAACCAGTGAGTTTTTTGAGCTTAGTTATTGAGCATGGTTGAAAAGGTATTTACAAGGGTTTTGATTCTGTGGTTGTTTGAATCTAAATGGCCCCCAAAGTCCCATGTAGAGTGACATTATTAGGAGATGTGGCCTTGTTGAAGTATGTCATAGTCACTTTCTGCTGCCTGCTGATCTGGATGTAGAACTCTCAGCTCTTTCTCCAGCATCATTTCTGCTTGCATCCATCATGCTTTCTGCCATGATAACAATGGACTAAATCTTCTGAAAGTATAAGTCAGCCTCAATCAAATGTTTTCCTTTATAAATGTTGCTGTGGTCATGGTGTCTCTTCACAGCAAAAGAAGCTCTAAGATACCCAAAATCAGACACACAGGCATGTCTCCATCTAGTATGTACAATGGCTCTTCCATAGCTGCAATTGTTGAGCTTACCTTCTCTCTACATTTCCACTGCCCATATACTCTCCATTATAATACATTTCTCAGTGAACATAGGAAGTAAGCCTGATAGAACTCAAGGTAATTTTTCACTTTTAAAGATGGCTTTCTCATAGGTGCATACGCAGAATATACATCCTCCCAAGTCTTTCCCAGGCTATGTACTCTAGCTCATTCCTAAAACCACAAGGTCACATATCATGAGGGATCAATTGCATATAGTTGCCTGGAAAAGAGGCTGTGTACTCAGATCAAGGGGATACTTTCTTTCATGATGGAATACTAACAGTCAGCAAACCTGGTGGTGGTCATCTTTTGTAAGCAGGAACAGTTGATCATAGGAAGGTACCAATTGTTTGTCCTAAGATAGTGCTGAGCAACAACAAATAAAAGAAAGCTGAATAGAAACTGTATATGATAATG
The DNA here is from genome assembly GCF_982192425.1 of Myodes glareolus. Lineage (NCBI taxonomy): Eukaryota > Metazoa > Chordata > Mammalia > Rodentia > Cricetidae > Myodes > Myodes glareolus. The sequence continues at coordinate 140,185,456 of NC_142027.1, forward strand.
TAACAAATTAGTATTTTCTAGGTACAAACTGTTCAACTAAACCTTAGATAAAAAACAAGACATTATTCATATGATCATGGCATCGCTACTATAACCATGCTTTTTGTATTTTAATGTAAGTATGTAGTTGATACCAAGAAACAGCAAGTACATAACAAAATATCATGGAATTGAAGCTTACAGCATCCAGTCCAACACAACTCAGAAATCCAACTTAAAACTATGATGCTTCAGCTTACTCTAGAGAGTTACACAGGCAGACTCTCTATCCTTTCTATGGGTGAGCATCTCATTTGCTCTTTTTACTACAGACATGTATACATGAAAGGTAAATAAACATTTACATTTTAGCATCCAAATTTCTAATAGTCCTGATTAAAATAGTACTTGTCTTTGGGGGTATTTCAGAGGCAACCCTCCCTCAGTTAAATTCTATTTTGTGTGGCTTACTCTCTTCTAAGCATTGGTCAATCCTTTATATCACCAATTCTACTTTTCTACATTTCTCCTTCATAGTGTATTACATAGTACATGAGACCCCATTTTCAACTTTCACAAATTAACTCCAAATGGACCTTACACCTAAATGTCAAATGCTAAGTGCAAAACTTTTGGGAAATACTTGAAACTAGGCCTCTTTGACTTTGGCAACCTGCCTAGGCTTTGGGAGGTTTCTCTAAGGCCCTGATGTATAAAGCAACAACAGAGCTCTGTCTCTAATCTCAGAAATACGCTTGGGAGAGCTGGTAAAAATGTGGGGCCAGAGCCTTTGGAAAAAGGTTGTTTCTGATTTCACATAAGGGTGAAAACTGTGGTTATCAGTTCCAACACCACTGTGGACTTTGTTTATAATATTCTTGATTTACCCGATGTTCCTCTTGTGCAACCTTGTCTGATTAGCCTCTTTCTGAATTTGTTTACTTCCTTTTAAAACCAAACCCATTGATTTACATTAGCAAGAGACTTGCTGTTGATTTTTACTTAGATCTCCAGCCAATCTGGGATATGTCTGTCTTTAGATTAGCAGCCAGGGAATGCTGTCCTGTATCCCTTCTGCTCACCCGGTTCTGACACTCAGACATCACTAACCAATCAGAGCCTCCACCAATCAAATGGAAGGGTTTTTCTGGGAGCAAGGATTCCGGTTTAGTGCTTCCTGCAAAAATCACAGTCTCTCTCATGCACTGTGCCTTGGGCTCCCTTGTGGGGAGAGTTTTTCAGCTAGGCAGCTGCACCGTGGTGATTGAGTGGTTGCTCTCCACAGACTGTAGGAGTGGTGGGCCAAGGTAAGTAAGGGGCCAATGTCTCCAGGTGGGTAGGAGTGGCCAGCCTTTGTGCATGGGGCTGCTCTCCACACGTGCAGAGGAGTGGCTGGCTTGGCGATTGAGGGGATGCTGTTTTCAAACTAGGTGGAGTGTCCTACTGTGGCTTATGACTGGTGTGGTGCATCCTCTCCTGAGTGGGTGGGAGCCAGCAGGCAAACACAGAGTTAAGTGTGTTCCTGCCTCACCCTAAGTAGTTCTTAGTGATCCTTTCAACACCCTGCTGGCAGTCTCTGAATAACTTCACTGCCGGGGCTGTGTCTGTGCAGACCAGAGTGTTGGGAGTCGCAAATGGTGGTACCTTTATTATTATATTGTCACATGTGGATAGTTATCACCAAATTTGCCAAACTTGGAGACTGCTGATCTCTGCAGTATCTTCAGAAGTTCTGCACTTTTAACATTTAGGTTTAGGATCCATCTGTAGTTAAGTGTGGAGCTCATAAATGGTTTCTCCTATGTAGAGTAGCACTCCACTGCTAAACTGAAGTAGAGCATAATTGATAATAGAATTAATGGTATAAGAATTTACCAGTTCTTAGGAGACATTAAGTCACACAAAGTAGAATTTACGTAGGGAGGACTGCATCCCAAATTCCCCAAATATTAGTATGCTAATCGTGCCTGTTAGATATTAGTATCATGAGATGCAAATGTTTGTTCACCAGAATTAATAAGCCATTAAGGTACATTCCTATAACAAATGAGACAACCATGATTTACAACCAACCAAAAGACCCACTCCCCAGTCAAAGACCTCTAACACGCTACTTAAGGGGCCATTACAGGGTCACAACCTGTGTGCCATGAAAGTATGCTAATTCTAGAACAGCTGCATTTTTCAGTTTTTAGAAAAGCAGTTTACAGTCAATGTCCCCTACACTGATTGAGATGGACTTGAATCCTCTCTGTAGCCCCACAGGACATTACCCTTGCTATCCTCTTGGCTAACCACCATAAAATTTTGCATTACAAGTATGCTGCACCACAGAGCTCTAAAATTATCAGTTTGAGTCATACCTTGGGGTGTCCATTGCAATAACAATAAAAGGATTTGTGTGAAACATGTCTTCTCCCTTCAGACCAGAAGAGTAGGAACAGTATACTGTGTACACTGGAAGGGGGAAAAAGACTGGACAATAACTAGATCACAGAATGAAGTTTAAGGGACTGAGCTTCAGGGGTATCCATTATAAAGAAGGACCTGGTTGGGCACAGTTTGTGACTTTCTGTGTAATTTCCCCTCATACCTTAATTCTTTGCATGTGAATGAAGACAGACACCAGTGGGTGTACAGTTTAGGGAGGAGAGCTTGAACTACTACATATTTAGTTTCCAATTAGTGAACTCTCCCATACAGATATGTTCAATCCTGGTTGACATAGTGAAGTCAGCTCAGATGTTTGAGACACATGCTATTTACTGTGATTCAATGTTTCAGCATACACCACTCAGCAGCTAACATTTTACATGGAACAAAGTCATGGTTCTCTTACTAATGGCATTCTTCCAACCAAGGAAGAGCTTACTCTGTTTCAAAGTAAGTATAACTGAGTGTTCAAATATTTTTATCATTTTAAGAAGTCAATTATTGGTTATCATTTTTTAGATTTCATTTTCTTCAGTGGCATGACAGTCATAATCGCTTTGTTTCTATTTTCCAATGTTTCCCAGGTTTTGAATTTCATTCCATTTTTTCTTTTTTTTGCTCTAAATTTTTTTATTTGTTTGTTTATAAAAATTTCCACTTCCTCCCCTCCTCCTCCTCATACACTCCCATTCCCTCCACTCCCTCTCCTCCCCCCCCACTCCCTCTCCTCCCCCCCACTCCCTCTCCTCCTCCCTCTCCAGACCAAAGAGCAGTCAGGGTTTCCTGCCCTGTGGGAAGATCAAGTTCCTCACCCCTCCCTCCAGGCCTAGGAAGGTGAGCATCCAAACAGACTTGGATCCCAAACAGCCAGTACATGCAGACGAAACAAGACCCACTGCCATTGTCAATGGCTTCTCAGTCAACCCCCATGTCAGCCACATTTACAGAATCCGTTTTGATTACAGGCTTGTTCAGTCCCAGTCCAGCTGGCCTTTGTGAGCTCTCATTCGATCAGTCCCCTTGTATCAGTGGGTGAACACACCCCTTGCAGTCCTGATTTCCTTTTTCATGTTCTTCCTCTTTCTGCTCCTCATTTGGACCTTGGGGGGCTCAGTCCAGTGATCCAATGTGGGTCTCTGTCTGTATCGCCATCCATCGTCAGATGAAGGTTCCCTCTGGTCCTGCCTATCTTGCTCACGTTTTCCCTCCTTCTGCTTCTCATTTGGATCTAGGGAATTAAGTCCTGTGTTCCAATATGTGTCTCTGTCTCTATCTCCATCCATCACCAGATGAAGGTTCTATGGTGATATGCAAAATATTCATCAGTATGGTTATGGGCCAAGTTCAGTTCAGGCACCCTCTTCTCTGCTGCCCAGGGAAGAATCTGGGGACCTCTCCTTGGGCCTGAGAACCCCTCCAGAAACAAGTCTCTTTCCAACCCTAAAATGGCTCCCTTAGTTGAGATATATACTTGCCTGCTCCCATATCCATCCTTCCTCCCCCATCTCATTCCCCCATGCCATCTCCAATCCTCCTCCTTTCCCTTCTCTCTAACCATCTCCCCTTTCTTCTACAATCTTGACTACTTCCTATATCCAGAAAGATAACTATATGATTTTCTTCAGGTTCACCTTCTTCTTTAGCTTCTCTAGGATCACGAATTATAGGCTCAAAGACCTTTAACTATGGCTAGAATCCACTTATGAGTGAATACATACCATATTCCTTTTTTGGGGTCTGGGTTGCCTCACTCAGTAAAGCGTTTTCTATTTCCATCCATTTGCATGCAAAATCCAAGATGTCATTGTTTTTTACCGCTGAGTAAAACTCTAATGTGTATATGTTCCACACCTCCTTTAGCCATTCTTCTATTTAGGGGCACCTAGGTTGTTTCCATGTTCTGGCTATTACAAATAGTGCAGCTATGAACATAGTTGAACAAATGCTTTTGTAGTATGATAGGGCATCTCTTGGGTATATTCCCAAGAGTGGAATTGCTGGGTCCTGAGGGAGGTTGACTCCCAGTTTCCCGAGAAACCGCCACACTGATTTCCACAGTGGCTGCACAAGTTTGCATTCCCACCAACAATGGATGAATGTTCCCCTCACTCCACATCCTCTCCAGCATAGGCTATCATTGGTGTTTTTGACTTTAGCTATTCTGACAGGTGTAAGATGGTATCTCAAAGTGGTTCTGATTTGCATTTCCCTGAACACTAAGGACGTTGAGCATGACCTTAAGTGTCTTTTGGCCATTCGAAGTTCATCTGTTGTGAATTCTCTGTTCAGATCAGTACCCCATTTTTTAATTGGGTTAATTACAGTTTTAGTATCTAGCTTCTTGAGTTCGTTGTGTATTTTGGAGATCAGACCTTTGTCTGTTGAGAGGTTGGTGAAGATCTTCTCCCATCAGAAGGTAGTCTTTTTGTCTTACTGATAGTGTCCTTTGCTTAACAGAAGCTTCTCAGTTTCAGGAGGTCCCATTTATTCATTGATTCTCTTATTGTCTGTGCTACTGGGGTTCTACTTAGGAAGTGGTCTCCTGTGCCTATATCTTGTAGACTACTTCCCACTTTCTCTTCTATCTGGTTCAAAGTGGTCAGATTAATGTTGAGGTCTTTAATGCATTTAGACTGAGTTTTGTCCACGGTGATAGATATGGATCTATTTTCATTCTTCTACATGTTGACATCCAGTTATGCCAGCACCATTTGTTAAAGATGCTTTCTTTCATCCATTGTATACCTTTAGCTCCCTTGACAAAAATCAGGTGTTCATAAGTTTGTGGGTTAATATCAGTGTCTTCTATTCGATTCCATAGGTTGACTTTTCTGTTG